>NC_139249.1:22365648-22878135 GCF_977018435.1 Lepisma saccharinum | reverse complement strand
GAATAAAAAAGTAATGAAAGTAGTGGTGGACAATTTGCCTACCATTATCTTTGCCGTTGACTGAACGTCGTTCACTGTGTGGGAGTGTATATTTTTTTGTCGGTTGGGAAGGAATTGGGCCGGAAATAAAAAGAAAAATCCAACATTGTCAACAGGAAACTTCTAACATTTTTAAACGGGAAACGTTCATAGTTTTTTCAGAATGTAATGGAAATATGGCGGTAACACGAAAACCAGCCGTAATATTTCGGGGAGTGGCAGCCATTGGAAAAACTGTGGCAACAATGTCTGCAACGTTGTGGATTGTGATCGTTTTAAACCAATTCTCGCATGCAGAGTTGATGAATTTCTTGAGAGGTCCAAACACTGACCAATCTATTGGTTGCAATTTGTGCGAACAGTGGGGTGGGAACGAGAGAACCACAACACCGTCTTCTCTGGCGTATTCCAAACATTCAATTGACCGTCTCATCCATATTATAGATATCTGAGGGACGAAACTTGTGGCGTTCCATTATAAGCTTTAAATTGTTGAAGAATGTTTCGACGTTTGTTTTGTTGAAGCTGGTTGCTCGCGCAAGGCTGGTTGCTTGGGGAGTTCTTATAGCAAGGTCAGCATGTCTTTTCAGAAATCCCGAAAACCAGTCTGTGCCAGCAGTGCCCTTTTCGTTCCACGACCTCGGACACTTCTTTCCGAGCGCTTTTGCATAGTTGTAAGCCAAATCGCGAACCTCTTTCGTCGTGAGTCCAAAGTATATGTCCGAAGCTTGTTTTAGGTATGATACTAGTAAGTCTTCCTCATGTTCCGCAAATACTCTGTTACATGTTGAGTAATCCAATGTGAATGAGCATTGCCCGGACTGTAGTTCACCGTCTGTAACACGTGCACAAAATCTCGCCAATCTTCTGTAGTGGACATGAAATTCTTTGGCAGCTTTACGTATTGATACGGGGTTGTCGTTTCTTTTCACGGCTCTTGCTGCAGCCAGTAGGTCTCCCATGGGCGGGGCATTCTTCTCAGTCTTTCTCTTTTATGTTCTCACCATCTGCGAAGCAAGAGAACCACTTATTAAAAGAGGAATACACCACTTGCATCATGACTAACACACAGTGGGGCACATTGTCACAGTGACAACATGCCCCGTCTTATTTGTGACAACTTGCCCCAGGCGTCGTCGTTCCTCGTTGTAAAAAAATACCTGTACCAAACAATAAGATTAAGCGCATTCAGAGTATCACATCATGAAGCTCTATTTCTAACCTACATAACACACACGAAAATACCAGGACTAAAAAAATTTACACTGAAGCACTGAAAACAGACAAAGCTCAACTGACTCTGCCACGTGTTTCCCGCGAACCTCTAAACGAGTACAGTTGTGAGTGACATCCAGTGGGTAAAAGAGAAAGCAGTACCAGCTCGCTGACGTTTAGGCTTTTCTCAGAATTGCTACTGTGACAACGTGCCCCCTGTGACAATGTGCCCCGGTCTCCCCTAATATCAACATTTATGTAATCAGAAATAAGGATTTTGTTCTACTCAATCGGAACGCTCCGGTATGGCGCCGTCGAGGGCAGTGCCCCAGGCAATCGCTTTGGTCGCCCGGCCCTTAAGCTGCATTCACACACAGATACACTTATTGTTTTGAACGTTGGTTAAGCATTGGTATAAATATGTAACACTGCAACTTTCAGCCACATCAATGCAGTATGAAGTAGCACACACATGTTTACAGGTACATGTAAAACAAAATACTAATCCTGATTATATAAAACAGTGGCATATTGAAAACAATATTTTCAACTCCTGCTTCACTTTCCCGAAGGGAAACAAATAGGTGCCTCCTTTGTAATTGACTGGCTCATTCAAGAGCATGAAAACTATAGTATCCCCATGCTTCTTCCTCTATTCTCGCACATATTAATTTATAATATACCATGCGTTTTACTTAATCCATTGTCGGTTAGAAAAAGGAAATACTGAAATAGTTAACGCACAAGCACAAGAAAGACACTCAAACAGCCCATTTCAGAACAGAATCCTGCGAAATTTCCCACCTGTTGTGTGCGAAGTTTCTGTGTGCAAAAGTTATGTAATTTGTTGAAAGTTATACATTGGGCCCCTATAGGGAGGGCCAAACGAGAACTAGAAGGGCCCGGGCCCCCTATAGGGAGAGCCAAACGGGAACTGGAAGGGCCCGGGATGTCCGGTCCTCCGGTTTCGGCGCCCGTTGTTATGTGATGACACAGTTTTTTCACACTTGAAAAATGATACACTTGGTACAAGCATGCAGCCATAACTATTTCCTGATTAAAGATAGGTTGAAGAAACCTTCATCCCTGCATTTCTCGTGATTGATTCTAGTCTGACTGCCACGCGGGAGACCCGGGGTGGGTAGTGTTGTCCACGAGACGAGACTTTGGCCTGTCTCGTCTCGTGGAAATGCTGTCTCGTCTCGAAAATATTCGTTTGCCTCATGTGACATGGTCAATCTCGTCTCGTCTCGAATTTTTAAAAGCCTGTCCCGTCTCGTCCCGTGGACAACACTAGGGGTGGGAGATCTAAGGACGGATTTTTTCCGGCTTTGTTCCCGTATAAAGCGACTCCAGGGCCCACCCAGCCTCAAATGAAATGGTACCGGGGGGAGGGGGGCGGAGTGTGGTGCTGATCACATCACCTCCAAGATGTCAGACATCGAAAATATGTTGGGCCTTACCCCCATATACCCTAAATGTGCCTTCATGGCACGGTGCTATATGCACATTGAACTTTACCTGTATACCTATATATATTGTATTTGTTTCTGTACTCCTGAGTAACTACATTTATTTTTTTACATACGCGAAACCTCTACTATGTCAATGGCTGAGGGCCCCCTAAAGGCTTACTTGTCTCCGGGCCCCCTTGCACTGGGGGGTTTTGCGGCTTGTAGATCCGGCACTGTCTGAGATGCTTCTTCAAAGGAGCAAAGAGATGGTAATCGCTCGGAGCAAGCACGGGAAGTATGCTGGATGATGGAGCACATGCCACCCAAAACCGGCCAGGCCAGGACGTAACGGTTGGGCTCTGACAACAGGACCCCGAGTTCTATCAGACAGGCATCATGAACCTCGTGAAGCGCTGGGATAAATGCCTGGACCGGGGAGGAGACTATGTTGAGAAATAGTGTTTGAAGTATCCTTTCACGTGAGTCCGTTTGTATTCGTCTATTAAATACATACTGGAATTTACAGGCTTTGTATTTTATTTTCCGATCATCCCTCGTATACACACATGCATACTTACATGTGTATGGCGGCTGCTACGCCACTAGCCAGAAGAAAAATAAAAAAAAAGAAGGAAGTACACCATCTCCATTGATCTGCTTACAACGTTCAATGTGCTTTGACACTTTTGTTGAAACCAGATGCAAATGAAGATGCCGTACGGTAGAAGATATTCTGTGTTACGTTGTAAAGAAACAGTTTGTCACTCATTAGGCTTCTGGGCTAAGCATATGCTCGTTGTGTGGATGGATGGATATTTTGTGGGGACCGTTACACACTTAAGTTTTTTGCGGCATGTTAACGGGTAGTCGTCCATCACTCATAAGTGCAGCGTGTTGCTTTGTGTTGAGATAAACGATGTAGCAATATGAAGAGGAAGGGTGTGTTTAAGGGTTTCAGGGAATGACAACTGCATCTTAGTTATTTTAGGTAACGGACAACGCTAAACGATGGGTTAAGGAATCTCGCTAAACGATAAATTAAGACAGGGAGGTATTTCCGGATTTTTCGGGGAAGGGGCAGGACCTGGCAACAACACAAAATACATAGAATCCTTCGTTAATATCATTTTCAGATTGCTGAATGATACAAAACAGTTTAGCACAACTGGCGTATTTCACCCTGTGTTTTTATTTCAGTCCAAAAATTTGTTCATAACCTTTCCTCGCGTAACCTTCGCATCAGCTCGTCAGATAACGAAACCAATAATAGAAACTTCCATAGCAGACACAGATTATTAAATTTTGTAGTCTGTACTTCGCAACACTGTAGTAAATTCTCACAAGTGTGATATTTCTACTATAATGCACAAATCAATAACAACTAAAGTTATTTAATTTGAATTTGAATATAAAATTGTGGGTGCGTCAGCACTTAGGCTATTTTGCACCTGTCACTTTATACGGGGTCCAGCCCCTTACCTAAACCAAAATGTAACTGATAACATAACTGTAACGTTGGAAGACTTAAATATTCTGACTTAGGTTAACAGAACTAATATAAACATAACTGTAATGTCGTGTTGTAACTAAAATATTAAAATATTCTGACTTCGGTTAAAAGCTGAGGCTGTAAAGAGGCACTCAGCACACACAAGGACAAAAAACAGAACAACACACAGAATTTGGCCATAGGGTCAGTCGCCAGAGCCTTGTTCGTCTGCAAAATGCAGTCCAGGGTGTACTACGTGGATGTGAGGTTGACAATTGGGTGAACTACGTGAAAGTTCACCCTTTACACCCTAATAACAACTAACAAGTAATGTGTTAACATTTTTCAGATGGGATTAATGTTCGTTAAACTGTCAGGAAGAAATCATGTGCGTCGATTTAGACTTCAATTTTAACGTACGAGTATATTCACGAGTATTCCGTGCATCCCAATCTTGCACCAAATACAATTTGTAAATAGTAATAAATGATTTCTTTAACCTTTAAGTAGGTATGTGGGGTGGCCACAACACCCCAGGGCTAAAAATTGTTAAAAAAATAGTCATAAGTTGGCAACACTGTTCATCTTTCCGTTACCTTCATGTTGTTTACTCCTTGAAAGGTAAGTTTTTTAGTAGCCTGATTGTTGTGCGTTGGTCCACAATAACAAAAGAGCTTTGCGTTCTGGGGTGTTATCAGCACCCCACCTACCTACTTGCGTATTGATTTAAACTTTATTTTGCTCGAGTGTTGCAATACTTGTGGCTTTTCTTTTCTTGGAAATGGAATACAAGAAAGAACAGGAACGTGTCAAGAAGCTGTTCGAGTTTTTGGACGTGGTTAGTAGTGTAAATGCTCTTGCAGATCCTTATCTGACAAGTTTTCTTTACGTGAACTGTAGTGATATTCAAAAATTATAGGCGTGTATCGGTTTTCTATATTTTTTGTAGCCTGAAATTCATGTTTATGTGTTACCATTTAATCAGTAATGATTAAATATAAATACTCGTACATTTGTTTAATACATATGCTACGTTTCAGTAACTATTGTGTATTCTATTTGGAAGGAAAAGTAAAAAAATATAATAAAAAAGGAATTGTCCCTAAAAAATAGAAGAAAAAAGGAAAATTATAAAAATGTCCTTAAAAAGTCTCAAATTTAGTTATTTTCATTATTCGCAATCTTACAACCGTACAAATAATGTAAAATTACATATATTACAATTATAATTGTTAGAATATTACTATAAGTGTATCTTTTCTGTGTACCCGCTTGTGTACAATTTGACCTACGTACCGGCAAAAGTAATATAATTTTTTTTTAAAAAAAAAAAAGCCTCACAAAATTGTCAAGAAAAAGAACTTCTGTCGTTCGGAATTTATTTCACTGCAACTTTTCTTCTTGCTCTGATGTGTATGATTGATTTTGTGTGTTGATGTGCACATATACACAAGATATGCTTGCCCCTAAAACTATGTGAACATTCACACCGTGTAGAGGGCTTCGACATGAAAGAAACTTTTTTTTTGGTAATAATTCATTGTTCTGATATCTATTAATATCATTCTCTATCCTGCACACGTAACCCCGTGGAACAACTTCGTGGTTATCACTGGCATCCGCCAGATACGGTGGGGGCTATTAGAGGGTTGGCTGAAATGGCAGTTACCATTCCACACCCACTTTTTGCTCCTCAGTAAACGCCCCTTCCCCCAGTTTTGGCACCCAATCGCTTCTACTGGCCAGATAAGATTATAAAAACGATAGTACGCCAGTGGAGACTCCGTCAGGATGAAGCCATTGGACTTACCCTGTCAGGGTTAAGATAAAATAATAAGATAACATTTTCACATGGATCCCCCTCCCACACTTTTAGTAGTATGAAATACAATACGGACAGCGCCGGAAAGGAAGAGGTCCCTCAGATTGATTTGTTTATACTTAAAACTTGCTCAACATGAGCATATGAGCTTTTTGCTCTAGTGTGGAGCTTTTTATAATCCAAGATTTTTGTAAAAATGCTCTCGGGAATTTTTCAGAAAGGAAGAGGTCTCTCAGATTGATTTGTTTATACTTACAAAAGTTGCATCAGCTATAAACTTGTCAAAAAGTGATATATTTTTGGCCACACCAGAAATTAAGCTTATAGTATGTTTTTCTGTCAAAATCCCAGGAATTTTGAATTGATATCTATTGGGTTCTGAGACCGAGTGGAGTGTGGTACATGGTTTTTATTGTCTTGTAATCAAAAGGTTCGGGTTTGAGTCCTCATAAAATCTGATGGCAAAATGTTAATATTGTTGTTTTGTAAACAAGGGGCTTTGGGTTCGAGTCCTGATAGATGTGGCACTCCATACGTGAGATTTTGAGAATAATTACTGTTAGTTGATAGCCCCCAGATCTTAAATTTGGTAAAAAATGTTATACAACAGAGCAAAATTATTCTTTATTAAGAATCACCAGAGTTTTGTTATCTGGGTAAAACAATACGGGCAAAACTGCCTGATCGATACAATAGAATGGAGGTCAAGTAAACATTCCATGTTCTTTCCAATCTTTTGATCAGTCCCATGTTTCCGCCAACAATTAATCATGCTTGCCCGGGAGTTGTATGCCAGCAGATAATAATCTTTATTGCGTCTTTTCAGAGAGAAATAACATCATCAAAGAGTAATTGCCTTCTTTCTGTATGCCTGAGTGATTATATCTGTTGATATTACCTATGTGCCTTTTTCCGAGGGAAATTACATGTCATTTGTCATGGGACTCAAAGAGAAATTCTTATCTACACTGTGCCCCCCTTTCAGGGGCTATTCATCATATTGAGGAATTGCCTTCTCGGATATTGTCATGCAAAGGTTTGGTATTGTCGCAACAAAATAATTGCAATGGCAGATGTGCTGGGTAGGTAAAAGCTTTTCTGCTCGTAAGCATAGGTGCTATAAAATGGGTAGGTAATATATTTTCTGACGGTAAAGTATTGTTTTATATCCAAAGAGTTTCTGTGTTTGAATCGTGCTTCTAGTTCGAGTTGCTGTTTTAAGTCCATTTTATGCACAGTAAGGCTAATCGGGACTGGCCCTACAGTTTTAAAGTGGGATCCGAACTACTTGTGCCTCTACCGGGTATCGAACCCGGGACCCCTTGATTACAAGGCAATGACGCTACCACTGTGCCATGGGGGGAAGCCCTGAATCGGGCCTCTAGAACTGCTCTGTGACTCGCTCATTTCTTACATCATAAACATATGATTTTTCACCTATGAGAATAACGCTACATATGGTGTCTTCAGGTAAAGCCTCGTGGAATTCACAGATAATTTTAATGTTTGTCCTGTCATTAACCACAACTTGTTTCCTTTTTGAAGTGTTAATTACAAACATGGGTCTCCGTGCCTTGAATTCATCTGGTGTGTAATACATATCAGTACTGCCAGTAGTGACACGCTTGAAAGCCGAAAAAGCCTCATATAATTTGAGAAAATCATCCTTGGACATGTCTAAATTGTAATTTTCTCTAGGAAAGACCTCATTTCTGCCATTTTTAAGATATATGTTCTTGATGTTGCAGTTATCAAATCTACTTGAATTTTTTTCCTGATTGTTGTGTCTTCCAGTCTGAAACAGTACCACTACAAAATCAGGCATGTCAAATTGAATACTGGAGAATGAATTTGTGGCATCAAATTCATAATAAGTACCAGATGCAACCTTCTGTACGCATTGATATGTATAAAATTGTAAAGGTACTTGTGGATTTTTTATTATATCAGCTTTGTATTTAAGAGCGTAACTGGCCTCATATTCAACAACAGGGATTCTTAGCTCCATAGTCTGAATAATGCATTTGCCTGCATCAGGTAGGGTATTGGGCAGAGCTTCCCCTGCGGGGTTTATGTCACTGTACCTCATCAAAGCATTGTTATCATTGGCAGCTCTTCTAAATGTGATTCTTAACCCCCCCTTCCACATGATATCTTTGTAATCTGAGAAGAATCCTGGCAACAGGCGCATCGGGAACAGCACTGTGTGGCTCTTGGTTAATATCTTATCACCAGCCTCAAATCCGCCGATTCTGTAGTAAGAAGCCTCTGTTTTGGATAATTTTAATGTGGCCAAAGCTGTGGAGGTAATGCCGGGATAATCCACTCTGTTTATAACAACACCATGCTTTCTGATCTCAATCTCTGAGAACAGATGTGGCACAAAATTGTCTACAAGTCTTATATTTGTATTTGCCGGATAATCTGTACCATCGAGCTTTACAACATCAAATTTGATGTATAGATCTGCTCTGTGGGGGTGTATAAAGCCATCCCCTACATCAAGATCAACCTCGATCTCTGTGTTGGGTTGATTTAAATTTGCAAATGTCCTCCTGTTTGGGGGGAATGATTGTAGCTCATAACTCTCAATATTTTCCATTGTATGTATTTTTATTTAAATGTTAATCTCTATGATTGCAGTTGTTGTGGCTCCAGCAAAATCAACTAATTCTTCTTTTTCATTAGTGACCATCAATTCAATGTTATCTATTCTGTTATGACACACAGGAAAATATAATGTTGGGGATGGATTGTAGATGATTGGCTCCATGAATTCAGAATTAGGTTTGAATGTTGCAATGATGCCAGTTTGTTTGTGAGTGCCTATGCCATTTGATTTGGTGATCATACCCTCGGCCACATTACAGTGAATATTCAGAGTCTCTATGGCTAAGAATTTAGGTATATTCATAGCAGTGTGTTTGATGGCCGGTTCAAGTTTTGTGTTGTTCTCAAAGCCTAACAGCTCTCCTATAGTACCCAGATCCACTGTTTCTGTAGCAGATACAATCTCTACTCTGTGAGTGACAGAATTTTGACTTAACACCACACCTCTGGGTAATTGAGCATTTAGAGTGGACAGATTATATTGCCCTGGAGTGATGACAATTTTTTGATCCCCTACTGCAATTGTGTTGTTGTGGTGTGTAATATTAGGGATCAGGTACATGCCGTAAAATGCTCTGAGAGCTATTGTTTTGGGATACACTATGTCATCATGTAATCTAAGTTTCAATATTGAATTTTGGCTGGTGAGATGGAATACCCCCATGATGTTTTAAATACCACAAGGCTTTTTGAAAATCTTCAATTGATGGTTTATTTATTTGAGACATATATCTGAGAACAGATAAACATAAATGTCCACAATTAACATCTTTGAAATTTTGAACACGGGCATTATTGTAATAAAGATTAGGTGATTTTAGATATTTTATTAAATTTTCAGGTGGAACACCTCCAAATGAATCAAACACAAATGCCTCATCTTTTAAATATTTAAGATAACAAATCCAGTGAGTGCCCTGATTTTTGTACTCATCCAAATTAACAATGCCACACTCTTTGTTGAGTGGTTGTTCCGGTAAAGAATCAGACATGTACACACCTCTAAAATGTTTGATGCCCAGTGGCTTGATTAAAGCTTCAATATCTTGGTTTGTAAGCGGCTCTTGTTTTTTTTAAACTTATTCATGGCTCTCTTAACACCTTTGCCTTTTTTCTCCATGGCCAGGTTATGGCGCTTCTGCTCATCTAATTCTGCCCTATTTTTCTTGGCATCTATTACTGTTTTTGCTATGGCAGCTGATCCCCCAGCCAAGCTCCCAACAGCCCCGAGAGCAGCTAAGATGGCAGGGATGGTAAATATGAATCCCCCCACATGTGATTTTTTTCTTGATTGCTGTAATTTTTTTAATTGAGGGGTGCTAAGTAATAATTTCATACCATGGCCCTTTGCAAGACAAGAATTTTTTTTCTTTCGCTGCTTTTTGGTCAAGAGACTGTCAATAGTTTTAAGAGATTTAAGACCTGCATAAGGTATTTGATACATAACACCCTTGGCCTTCATTGTAGGTTTATTATATACATATTCACAACCCCCACCCCAGTTTTTGTTTGGTGCTCATAGCTATGGTGGTCCCCAATGCTGCTATTTTTTCACTTAAAGAAGCATCTTTGCTTACAAATCTGCCAAATGCAGCCTCTTCTAATTTCTTGTCTGCAACATGTCTCTTGTCAAGATCAGAATGTGTGTTGTATGCTATGTCATGGTCTCTACAAGCAGCATCTAAAGGATTAACACCAGGATCCCCTCTGTTTAATCTATGATCCAGTTTTGTGCCTGGACCACAATACTGATAGCCTGGAATATGTAGTTCAAATGGCAGCTTGTTTATGATGTCATTAACCAGGCCCCGACCCTCAGAAATATTCCAAAATTTAGGTGGTAGAGTATTAATAATTTTTATAAGATATCCAATCCCCTTAGTGTCATTCACTATAAAATTAGACAATTTTGTGCTTATCATGTCCATAATTCCAACCTTTTCGTTGTAAAAATTGTGGTTGCCAGCATTTTCCTCCCCAGCTATCACCAATAACCTATCTACAAGTTTCCTGACATCATCAACCCACACAAATTCTTTAGGCAGGGTGTTGTATTGTTTGATTCCACTGCCAGTCTTGATCTGAGACCATATGGGCTTGATTAAATTATTGTATTTTGCTCCACTGCTCGACTTGACTCTTTTTTGTGTGGGATCATTGTTCTGGTACAGAGCATCTGATTTTATTAATATTTCTTTGTAATGTTCATAATCTTGATCTGTGTAGCTGCCAGGCCTTTTCCTAGTCATCAGTTCCCACAATCCAGGTGTTCCGGGGTACTTAACAAAAGCACCTTTTTCTCCGAGACGAGATTCTGAATATACAATTATATCATCCCCCATAAAAGTTACTCTGAAATTACCGATTCTATGAATAATGCTGCCATCAAGCTCTGTGTCGGCATATAAGCCAAACACCTCATCTTTGTTGTCTTTAGGTGTGGTTAAATATTTTTGAGCAAGAAGACCCAATTCAATAGGATCCTGTGTAGCTTCAATTCTTCTAGGAGCAACAGGACTAGGTGTATGAATACTGGAAAGTGGGGTGAATGGATAATCTAATATGTTCCTAGCAGCTACAGGTACAAGCTCTGTGATCAAATCTTGATTTTGCTCTGTAACAGTTTTGATATTCTTACCTAAATTATTAATAGCATCAATGACAGGCTGTTCTGTTTGTTTGTGTTTTTCATAAATTCCACGGTTCTCTGATTTCCATCCCTTAAATCTTTTTACAAGATAATCTCTTAACTTAAGATCATCAATGACTGGTCGTTTCATGGTTATTTATATATGTTTCAACGTCTAGAAAATCGTTGATTTTATTTCTGTATTTGCCAGTATTAGGTGTTCTTGTCATATCAATTGTGACAAACCCATAACTGTCCTGGTTCCAGCACCTGCTGCAAAACTTGGAAAAATCATTGTAGCTCAAGTCCCCACCTACATATTCATCATGTATGTGTTTGAGGTTGGTATGATCTTGATGAAACACACATATAAAATTGCTATTGTCTCGGATCAGTTGCTTCGGTATTTTAGAAAAAGTCTGTGCCAGGTAGAAGCAGTCAATGTTTTTGTGTCGGCCCTGTGTAAAGAAATTTCTAACCTTGTTTTGATTATCCAGTATAATGTCATCAAACACAACAACAGAATTATCGAGACATTCATCGAGTGGCTTAACATCTGGTTCAAAAGTGGCAATATCCAATCCATCATATAGCTTCATCAGCTGCTGATATTTTAATTGTTCCAAGCTCTTAGAGAAAACATACAAGTGCCTGTTTTTCCAGTCTAACCAGTTGGGTGCCAATAAAAAATTATCGACCATTAGTGTAGTTTTACCACAAGCTGATGGCCCAACAATAAGACACCTAATATTATCAGGCAGCAGCACTCCATTTATCTTATTCTGCTGTTCAGGTTCTGGCAGCCTCTTTATAACATCCCAGGTGCTCATATTATCACTTTGTCTGCATCGATCCAGCTGTTTTCCGGATGACCCAGCCATTTGACAAATAACTTGTTGCCTTTTCTGCGGATGATTTTTTCTATGAGATATGTGTCGGGCTGTTTAGTTTTGCTGAGTTCTTGTTCATAGAATCTGCCTTTGAGAATTTCTCCTCGATGATCCTTTATTATATATGTGTTAAGGGTCCCGGGTTTAACTTGAACTACTGTAAATAATTCAGTGCTCCAGTTTCTTGTAAAGCCTCTCTTGAATAAGTGCTTATATTTGCTGATTCTTACTTGATCGCCCACCCTGTATTTGGCCCTTCTTGTTGTTGGCTGGTATCTAGGATAATAAACAGTCCTGATCAATCTTTGCTCATCAGATGAAGTTACTTCAGAGGGTTTCATGTTGATTGTGGAATGGACCGAGTTGTTATATTTATGTAGAAGTTCTGGAAGAATATTAACCCATTTATAATTACCTTGGAGGGTAAATTGTTTATACATAAGATTTTTTAAGGTTCTGTTGAATCTCTCTACAATTGAGGCCTTGAGATCACTGTAACTCGAGTAATGTTTTATTGCCTGGCTTTTAATAAATTGTTGGAACACAGAATTATAAAATTCTTTGCCATTATCTGTTTGCAAATAGCGCGGTGATCTTCCTGAATGATTGATGATTGTCCTGAGGGCTTCTGTAACACATTTTCCAGTCTTGGATTTGAGTGGCACAGCCCAGGCAAATTTTGAAAATGTATCTATGACAGTGAGTAGATACTTGTAGCCCTTGTTGATTTTGTCTAAGTTTTTCAACTGCCCACTTGACAACTCAATCAAGTCGCTCTGCCATAAATCATCTATGCCTTTTGTGACTACTGGGAGTCTCTTAAAATTATGTCTGGCTTGTCTGTGTAATTCATCAACGATAATTTGTCTAGACATAATATGTAAACAAGAATATTGCAACTATAGGGTGTTCAGCAGCTGATACTGAAGGATTTTCTAAATATAATTTGTCCCCTATTTGTATTTTAAATTCCAAAGTGCCATCATCTTCAGTATAGGCTGTTTCTAATGTATTGGGATCTGTAAAATCCTCTAACTCTACACTGGTGATTTTTGGTTTATTATCAGCATTTGTTATTGATAAGGTGGGGTAGTGGTGTGCCTGTGGTTGAAGCCAATATTTGATCTTGATTGGTCTCAATGTGCCCCCAACAAAAAACTGGTAATAAAATTGTGCAGGGGACAGCATATATATTTTGCCACCTGGTGTAAATGGAGAATCATATTCTTTGTTGGGGATGCTGTACAATTCAAGAATTACTGTATGTTTTGGATTCTCGATTATGCCCGTTATTTCTTTTTCTGCTGTAAGCAATCTGCTTGTTACAGATTCAAGGTGCTCATTGATTGTCCTAACAACATCATCATGGCCTGGCTTGATTTTTATGTCCACAGCAAGTCTCTTGTATTGTTGCACAATCTCTTGAAGCTGGGTGGCAAAAACAGACAGAGCATTTGCTTGATTGGATTCCATGGTCCCTAGCTGTTGCTTGATATTAGCTACAATTTGTTGCAAATTTTCAACAACTGCCAATTTTGAATTTTGAGCAGTAAGATCATGGACCTGTCTTCTGATATCCTCAAACAAGGCATGCAGTTCATTAATATGTTGATTGGTTGGTAGAGTGGCCACTGTCTGAGTGAGATGTTTGATCTCTGTTTGGATATTCTTGATATCTTCTGATTTCAATATCCTATTCACTGCTCTCTTAATATTTTTAAGTTCCTGTGATGTAGGCAAATTGGATACTGTATTTTGCAAAAATTCAAGTGCCAATTTTACATTGTTTAATTCAGAAGCATCAGCCACATTTTGCATAGCATTTTGGAGCAGGGTTATATCTGCCTGAGAGGGTGTGGATTGTTGTAAAATTTCAAGTTTTGTTTGGATATCATCAATCAAGTGATGAAAATGAGATAGTTCAGATTCGGTGTTGAGGTTTTCAAGCTTTGTGATCTGTTGCTGGACACTGACAAGTGTATCTACAATCCCAGGCAATCTGGATTCTAGTACATTTGCCAAATCACTTTGCACTGCTGCTATTGTACCTTCAAGATGGGTTATGGAACTTTGAATTTTTCCAAAATCTTCATATGTTTCAAGTTGCAGCTTAATATTAGCTACACTCCGAGTTATTGCATTCAAAGCATCAGAAGATGGCAAGTTGTTCATAAAATTTTCAAGTGTCTCAATTTTTTCTTTAACCTCGGCTATGGCATTGTTCAGAGGGTCCAGGTTAGGTATCTGGAGTGACTGAATCTGTTCTTTTAGAGTGGAAATCACTAGATCAAAATCTTCTTGTGATTTTATGCTTTTGACAATTGTTTGGAGTTGTGTCTGGACATTATTTATCTGTTCCTCCAATTGCTGTTTCAATTGTTCCGAGTTGGTGGCCTGGGTCTTAAATTTGGCTTGAAGAGCTGCTACAGCTTCTTCTAAACTTTGAAAATTATCCAATGTCGCCAGATCAGTATATTTCTGAAGCAATAATTTGAGCTCAGAATCAATTTTAAGAAGAGGGTCCATGCATTGTGATATTCTATAAATATTTCTCCCTACTGAAATCTTGACATCACCCTCAGGAGTTGTAATAAATTGCAATTGACCACCTACAGGTAATTGGTAATGATTTAAATTATTGTTAAATATGTACAATGTTTTACCCGTTTCATCATCAACATCTGTAAGTATGCTGTTCAGATGAATAATTAACAAGCCACTCAGTTTAGACAGCATATCGGAAGAGGGTTGTGGTGTTGGCAGCTCCATAATAGCCTGTTTTTTGAACCCAAATAAGTTCATAGGCATGTTTATTTATTACAAATCATGCTCTGGAATTGGGCATTGTTTCCCATTTTTCAAATCACAATGCCCCCAAGGTAAAGTATGTATGTCACATGATAAAATGCATCTCTTATCATCATGTGGGTCCAGGGCCACTTTTCTTACAACATTTGAAGTCAACAAGTGATCCTCACTCTGAATTCTATTTTCTGATGTTCTGATTGAACTCTGGGATTTGATGCAATTTTTATAATCTTCAAATACAAGATCTTTTTCCACAGTAACTCTGCTAATACCCTTGGCCTTTTTGACAACAGCACTACATGTTTTAAAACTGTACACCTTGGCACTTAACCCAGCAAATTCCACAATAGCATCACCACATGTCTCATCTTTTAACTTGCCAGGCACCTTTTTGTTGTGGGGTTGAATTATTGTATGTTCACTGGTATCAAAATATTGAAACAATTCAGGCTGTGACATATCTTGATAAACATCTTCTGTTTGAATATCAAGAATAAAACTATCCGTATCCATGTACAATAATTTTACACGATCACCATAAAAAGGTTTCAGCACATCATAATATAATATTAACATATGTAATTTGGACAATTCCAATATCACAGCCCCTACGTAAATAGGTTTATCAAACTTGATCTTTGTTTTCATCATGTTGAAAAGTGCCATGTGCTCATCATAAATTCTTCTGTAATTGAAGTTGGGCTTTGCAACCAATTTTTTGCTCCGGCTGGGGTCAGTAATTATTTTAACATCGGTATGTTTTCTGACATTTTCAATTGTTTTGCCATACACTGAATTCACCATCAATTTAAACAATGCCTTATCAAATTGGCTCTTTGCTGATGTTCGAAGCTCCGTGTTTGTATCAATGTATGGTTTCAACCATTCTGAGTGCCTGAACCTCAAAACTTTGCCAACTTTGGTCACTTGAACACCATGTTTCATCAGGAACTGGAGGTTTTTGTAATATATAACATAACCCTCTTTCGGCTCCAGAGTCATCATGAGCTTCTTCTGTTTAGAGCCAGGTGAGCACTGAACCTCGGGAATTGGGGGCAGATCAGAAAATTTATTGTGCAAATCATCAGGAATTGTCAGATCAACCTCTAAGAAGAGGCCATAGTCACTGTCATCAAAATTCTTAAGATCCTCAATATTAAAATCTTCAACCCACTCAAGCCCTGCATATGGCAGTTTTTGCATCATAGCGTGACCATAGAGGTTGTTTGCATCTACATACAGTATATAATTTGATGGCCGTGCTGGATCATAATCAGGCATATGCTTGTTATTTGCTCTGGCATATCTCTGGGAACATTGCACCATCCCTCCTCTTATACATTTCTCCATAAACAGATACATATTTTGATCGTGGATCAGATCCAATTGCATTTTAGTGTTCAAAAACATTGCAGACCATGCTAGGCCCGGGGCACTGTAAAAATATACTGGGTCCAGTTTATAATTTTGCATGGAAGATTTTCTGAATGCCTGCAATATATCAGCTAAGAGGGTCACATCAAGTTTCAAATATGCCATGTGATAATCACCAAATGTCTTGCATTTTAAATCGTTCCACATCAACTGAGCATGGTGATAATCATCATCACTGATTCCAGATCCTCTGATTTTGCTGTAAAACTCTTCTTGTGGTGGCAGGGAACACTCATCAAATTTAGAAAAATCTGTGACATAGTCATATGAATATACACCCTTCCGCCTAATTAATTTCAGGTCCTGATTTGGAAACAATGCACTTGTGATTTTGAATTGATCATCAGGTAATTGAGTGGCCAGTGTATCCAGGCTAGCCGATAAAAATCTGTAAGAATCAAGAAATCTTATGTGAATAGGAACACCATCAACTTTAATTATCTTGCTAATAGATATATATTTCTCATCATTTTCAGCTAAAATATTTAAATTCTGCTTCTCAAACCCCTCGTACCTGATCAGATGATGAAAATCATAATTGGATGCTCCGTGGCAAAATATGGGGACAAATCTTGGTCTCTTGATCTGAATATTACAGCTATTACACAGAGCCATTAAGAATTTACCATCTGTATGAGAATGGTGATGAACCTTGATATTTGTATCTAAAAATTCACAATCACATACCGGGCATTTTTCTGCATTGTTGAAATCTTCAATCTGTTCCTCTGTTAAAGGCAACATAGGCTTTGATTTTAATAAGATGTTATATGCTATGTCACGGCACTCATTTTCTATTCTATGCGCAAATATTTTGATGGCATTTGGTCCCTTGTATGAATATTCTTTAATAACAACACCATCCCGTATAACCACATAACAAAAGCTGGAAGGTTCATGTAGCTGGTATGATGTACTTGAAGATTCTTCTGGATCTGGATTGCAGAATGCAAGAGATTTGAGATTTGATTCAGAATCCCAGACAATATATGCTGGGTGTTCCAACGAGGCTTCATACTTTTTGAATTTGCAATTTTCACTTGGATTGGGCATCACCATATGAACAGGTTTATGGTTGCCACAGTATTTCAGATGCTCAATTAACTTGTTTTTGGCAATTTCTGCATTCACTTCCCGAACCCCCTTCACTATTTTTTGACCATCAAATACAGTTAAACATCTTCTGCACAACTTGAATATTGTATGAGTTTTGTCTAGTTGCGTTCTCACTAAAGCTTCAAGACTGTGTATCAGAGTGTAATGGTATGTATCATCCCCTTCAATTAAGAGCAGATCAATCGGAATTGCAGCTTCATCATCAAGTGTACTGATTCTGAGAGGTGCTATCGGGCAATTGCCAGTGGAACAAATAAATACATTAATAGATAATTGCTTGCCATTGATGTGCCTGGCCCTTTTTTCAAATTTATCAATATTCTGTACAGACATTGGATATTCCAAACCCTCCATTGCATCGTCAAAAAGATGCTCATGCTGTTTGTAATAAGTTATTCTCTGAGGATCCCTTGAAACTGGATACAAAGCAGCTAATATACACCACAAAAAGCATTTCGCGTCATTATTTTTTATATTGACCACGGCTCTTTTGTTTTTGATATTAGCAGGTAATGGCAGATATGTAGAACCTTTTAATGGGCTGAATTCAGAAATATGAACATATAACTTGTGTGATGAACCGCATAGGCTCCATCCTGACTCTTTTGCTGCAAATTCAGAGTGTTTAGTGTTCAGTTGATCTATCAACCTGCTTATTATTTTGTCCGAATTTGTATTTGAGTATACAGGTACAGTTTCTGTTAAGTGGGGATGTATAAATTTTGTGCCGTTTGGTTTCTTATATTGTACAAACAATTTGAGGGTCAGCTTATAAGAGCCATTTTGTGCATTTAGAATTGCCTGGAGATTAGGATTTACACTGTTCAAGAAATTCTCAATACCACATCTTGGCTCTGATACAAACCGATAATCCCTTAATTGGCCATTAAAACTGCTACGGATAGGTTCATAGCGTGGCTGCTTTGCTGCTCTGGCATTAAGACGTACTTCGTGCCTTCTTTTCAGAGCAGAAGTAGATGGTTGAGAGGGCAAAGCAGAGCAAGTATCTTTATGTGTATATGTGAAGTATTGCGTGCTGTATTTTCTATTGCATTTGGGGCAAATTATTGTGGGAGTTCTGTATTTATCTGGGTTACAAATTTTTTGGTGTCTTGCCCAATTAGAGCTAAATATATTTTTATTGCACTGATTGCAATATTTTTGATTCGGCATTTTTGCTGTTGTTTATTATATACAATTTCCCGGGTTTCAATTCAAAACTTTATACTGGATAAAAAATATCAGATGGGTTCAGCACTGTGATTTGTATGTATGTATATGTATGTATGTATATATGTATGTTAATATTTTCGGCTTTGGTATTTATATACAATTTCCTGGGATTCAAATCTAATCTCTATGGTTTAATATTAATAATATGACAGGTTGTAAAGCCAATAGCCCACAAGTGGAAAATCATTCACACTAACCCAGCACAAATGCCTGCACGAACATGCATATCTTGAATAGCAATAACCTTGTTATGTATAACAGGCTAGGACAAATATAAGCTTGACTCTAAATATGAGTGGATTACAACAAATAACAGATTTTATATTGTTCAATATGAATTTAAACCAGTAAGTATGAGAAGCACTGTATCAATACATCTGTTCTCCTCAGTCACTTGCACAATACTGGCTGATGTAATATCCGGGAATTTCTGTAAATACTGGCGCTGAGGGCAAAGCAAAAATCAATACTACCGTCTCGGGAATTCCACATACTGACGCAGAGGAGAAACATGCAAACACAAAGCAATTCTAGAAGTAGGCTCTGCATATTGCATTGTTTTAATATTAAATAAGCAAATTAAATAATATCCAATTAAACTTAAACCTGAAGTAAATATGTATAGGTAGGTATGGATACAAATTTATAAACTGGCTGATGCAATTTTTGTAAATCTGCTTGAGGGGGGGGGGGGTTAATACTTTCCGAATTACAAAACTCTTGGGTTAGGCAGGTGCTACACTTGAACAAATAGACATGTTGAGCAAGTTGTAAGTATAAACAAATCAATCTGAGAGACCTCTTCCTTTCTGAAAAATTCCCGAGAGCATTTTTACAAAAATCTTGGATTATAAAAAGCTCCACACTAGAGCAAAAAGCTCATATGCTCATGTTGAGCAAGTTTTAAGTATAAACAAATCAATCTGAGGGACCTCTTCCTTTCCGGCGCTGTCCGTATTGTATTTCATACTACTACTTTTCACTCTACCATCTCTAACTTTCCACCCTGGCTCCTCTACTTTCCACGCCCAATAAAATCTTGACCATATAACATATTTACCGTTTTAAATATGAAAAATAATAGCCTTATTTTAAAATATTTTAAATATTACTGTTAAAGAATACGTTTATTGATACGTGTGAATTTACGTATTTAATACCTACATAATGAAATCAAAACAAAAGTATAATATCTTAGCTTAAATAACTACATGATTTTGGAATATATGTATTATGTTCTGCAGCAGTAAATTGGATAAATTCTTCCTTGGAAGGATGGGCCACATTGAACTAATTGAATTGAGTGGCTATATTGAACTGGAGTTGACTTCGTTGCCTACCAATTTACTGTACGCTTGAATGCAGAAAACCCTTCCATTTTTCTTTCCACCTTCCACCTATTATCTATTTCTTATACATTGTGCTCACCTTATCTACATATTTTTATTATATTTCTGCTTTCAATAAATCGACATTTATCCTCCAACCATTTATTAATATTATTTCTTCATGTGCTGTCATCTGTTTCATTTTCAAAACTCCTTTCTTTCCATCTTTTGTTATTAGAATATCTGGTTTCCTTTTGAAACAAATAGCCACGGTTATATAATCAAAATTAAGGGTTTGGCGGTACTAAAAGAGGACGGACACCCCAGTTTGGTGTTGCCCGGCCCTAAAGCCGCCTCTGTAGTCTGTACCCTTTTGCCCTCTCAAGTGTGAAGAGGGCTTCTTGCGATAGCAACTTTCTCACTTTGATTTTGAAACTATCGCTGTCTGTTTATAAATGGAATTCAAGTGAGGACACTTTGCTCCCCTCCCCCCTGAAAAAATCTTGCTTGTCCTCCCTGAAAAAAATCCTGCAGACGCCCATGCACATTCATCATCATAATCCTTAATTATGACGCATTAATGACAAGAAATATTTGCTAAAACCAGAGTTCACCTTTTGAATGAATGCAATTTTATGCCAATTAATTTCAACTTTTGCTGCTTCAATTGTCGCCGATTGGCAAAAGCCAGGCATAGATATGCAAGGCGCAACACACACACACAACTTTGTAGCATCCTGTCATAGGTAGCAGGAAGCAAGTTGAAAAAAACAAAGGCTTGTTTTGAAAGCTTTACTAACCGTTAAGCTCCTGAAAACACGCTCGCAAGCATAGAGACAAGGGAACCA
Source organism: Lepisma saccharinum (assembly GCF_977018435.1). Lineage (NCBI taxonomy): Eukaryota > Metazoa > Arthropoda > Insecta > Zygentoma > Lepismatidae > Lepisma > Lepisma saccharinum. Next base: position 22,857,220 of record NC_139249.1, on the reverse strand, counting down.
AGTATTCTCTGTAAGGGAAATACCAGTACACGAGGTGTTGGCCTCACGTCGAATTGTTTGCCTGTCACGTATGAAACAAGCACAGACGACATGACCTTGCCCACTTATACCCTTGCAACAGTGGCACACCTAGCGGCAGATTGACTAACAAAACGAGGCGTGTGTTTGTCCTTTTGTCCCTCCCTTAAAGTTTATTATGTGCTCTGCTTCAGACGCCCCAATATGGCGTATTGCGTAAGGAGAGTATTCTGTGGAGAGATTATTTAAGTGCTTGTGGGTAATTTTCTCGGCTAGTTGATCTTGCTGGCTGTTTTTATCCGCAATGTTTCTTCCAAAAATTGAGTAAGTAAAATTAAGTTTGTTAACCTGTAAATTGTAACGGTGGTGGAGTAAAATTGAATCTGAACTGGATTGGCGTGCACAGGCTCAACCAGAAAGTTTGTAAATGAGGGTCAGAGTGTTGAAAAAGTGTCTTGAACGTTCTTATGGGCAGGGAAATGCAGCATAATATTTACAATTACCTATTTTATCAAGAGAATTAAGTCTGAAGAGTTATGCTCCCATACCCAGCCCTCTCTTCTGTGCGCCTATGGTGACGAGGTGATTGACTTGCTCACATTGAAATTAACTTTGATTGGTTGGTTTAAAGAATGTTGCCTTTTTTTTGGGGGGGGAGTTGCAAGTTGTGAGAAAATGGAATAAATAATCTATTTGAACTACAATTCAAGTAAGCTGTGTTTAAAAAGAATGTAATATTTTAATAAAAGATTAAAATGCTGACCATGGCAAAATTTATTGTATAAAAATATACACTAAAAACGTAACGTTTCCACCCTCTAACAGGGTCTTCTTCAGACGAAGATTCACAATCTGAAAAAGAGCCCGTTAGAGGGTGGAAACATTACGTTTTTAGTGTATATTTTTATACAATAAATTTTGCCTTGGTTAGCATTTTAATGTTTTATTAACATGGAAGCAAGGCTAAACAGTGTTTACCATTGGTAATATTTTAGTTCATTTTCTTAAATATCAAGTATCTACATATCATCGTTCCTATTAACCTAACTCATTCTGTTGATGTGAAACTGATGTTACCCTCTGATTATTGTAGTTTTTATTTCGATTAATGATCACCACATTGTGGAAAGTGAAAATGGTGAGGGACAATTTGCCTACTATTTTTTTTGCCGTTGAGTGTACACAGAAGCTAATGAAAACTTTGAAGTAAACTCGTCTCAGTAGTGCTCCAATTCTGTTCTTTGCACAGCGTTATTGTTCTAGGTGCAGTTCAACCGACATTGTTCGATTTTTTTTTAAAATAGAATTTTCTATTCCTTATTGTAAGTAGTATTTAATTCGTCTCTCACCGAAAGTGAAAACTTTTCTAGTGATTTTTACAACATTTAAAATGAGTGCATCACAATTGCGTTATACAAATTACACAATAGCTACTACTAAATTCGTTGACTGTACAGCCCGAACTCCTGAAAGGTGGATCTAAACACAAATCCAAGCCAAATACTCCATTAGATGATGAAATGTACGCTATCAGTTAGGACTAAAATAACGGTGCGAGTTTGTTCAGAATCGGCTTGGTTGAAACTAATCTGTTCTGTTTTCTTGTACTGATGGGGAGAGCTCGTTGGTGAGAAGTGCCGCGTAACCGTCACTCCCTAAGGTCGTTGGTTGCCGTGCTGCTATAGCAAGATGGTTAAAGAAGAAAAGTGTGTTATAGAGAAGTGGCATCTATTGCTGCCAACAATGTACTTGAGTGACAAGAGTAAGTTTTAATTGCTGTTCTCGTTTCAGACCTACCATGCTGTTGTTTGTGCTGTTTGCTGCTTCTGTCGCTGCAGACACTGTGGACTCGATAGCAGCTAATTCCACCAAAACACCAGTGGGTAAGTGTTTCATTAATTTTTATACAGAGTATCTAATTTCTTTTCTAGCGAGGTTTACCTTGGAAAGTTACGCGTGTCTTCATATATTTCATCCCTACTCATAGTTCAAATGTTTGTAAGTCTGGAACAAATGAGTCCTTGTGCCTATTTCACTCTGTTTTTCTGTCTGCTAGGGATGGTAACAAGGAAAGACGAGACTTGGCTGCGTCTCGGTTTTGTCTCGAATGTCATATGATTCTTATTCACGGTGTCGAAGGCTGTCACCAAATTTGGACACACACACACACAAGTCTAGAAATTTGCGTGTGTGTGTGTGTGTGTGTATATATATATACACACTGTACATCATACATATATATTTATTTTCTACATATTAATAATATTCATTACATAATGTAGTTTATATGCCGTTAAGTTCTTAATTTGTTGTTAGTAGTAGTTTTACACAACACAGACACACATGTGTGTATGTTTGTGTGTCTAATACAATAACTATAAAGATGAAACAGATTGTGGCCCCCATGCAAAGTTTTTCAAATAAATAATTTGTTTTTCTAATATTAAAGTAAATTTTCGCCTAAGTCACGGTAATTTGTTGGGGAGGGGTAACACGTGAAAGCTTCCGAAGAGCCAGTGCCCCCAGACTCCCTTACCGACGTCCCTGCTCGAAGGGCAAGTGTCTGGCTTGTCTTGAAAACAATGGCAACTTATACAGCTTGGGATGCCGCCAGAAATAAAGTGTGTGTGGAGGTTAAAAAGTGCCGGGAATATCCTCCGTGGTGGCAGCCACATTTAGTAAATACCCAATAACTACAAAAATGCATATTTGGAAGAGATTTCAAGAAATTATCGCGAGGCCATGTTTCGCAGTTTTCACGAGAGAAGTTTCGAGATATCACAGTGATAAATGTGGAATCTCTTGCTGTCATTTTAAGTATTCTTTTATTCGCGGAACCACAATGGAATTTGTATGAATATTTGTGAGATATTAATTTGTTACCTACCTTTCTTTGTTCTTTTGCTTTTCAGACCCTCGCCTCCTCTTCGTCCAATTCAACCGGGTCTCCTGCAGAGCGAGAAATGGGCGAGAAGGGACGTGCTACAACTTCGCCGAGTGCCTAAGACAAGGAGGAAGCAACGGTGGCGCATGCGCACTGGGATTCGGGATATGTTGCGTTTGTAAGTAAATTTTATTATCATATCTTCTTCATCTACAATCACAGAAATGATATTTCTAAGAAACTGAAACAATGTTTCTTGAGATAAAAGCCATATCAGTAGTTATGTAAGATCAGAAGGCCTTTTCTCAAACAGCTGCTTAAAAAAACATGATCATGTTTTAGCTGTATATTCGAATGCACTTTCCAATGACGTTTATAAGCGTGCAATAGGTGCTTAAATATCCAGCACCAGAAATATAAGAAAAGGGAGGGAATGTCAGCACCTCAGCACCATAAAAAAACATCCAGAAATAAGACACCAAGTTTTCTTACAGATTTTTGTTTCTTTCTTGTACTCACAACTATCCTTCGCTACAGATTAACTCACCACATAGATGCAGCTCATCTTTGCACAATGAATGTTGTTTCTTCTCCAATGTGTATGTGCAGTGGACCACCCAGTTGTATTTCAGTGTCCCTTTGGATCACCTCTATACTATGTCCCGGGAATGTCTGGAGCGAGCGAACAAAAACAAGTCTGCGCAAGTAATGACTCCAGAGGACTCGACCAATAAACTCGTGGGAGTAAACGGGATTGCGTGGAGAGGGAAAAGCGACTGCAGCTACCAGGCTTTGCAGCAGTGTGTCTGGAGCGAGCGAACAAAAACAAGTCTGCGCAAGTAATGACTCCAGAGGACTCGACCAATGAACTCGTGGGAGTAAACGGGATTGCGTGGAGAGGGAAAAGCGACTGCAGCTACCAGGCTTTGCAGCTTTGCTCCGCTCACTTGCTTTCTCCCCTTCCCTACCGTTATCAGCAACCTTGCTCCAGAGATTCTCGGGTTACAGTATAGTTGCAAAAATTACCCCCCCCCAAGTTAGTGATTTTTTGGGGGTGGGGTTAAAAATTGCTCCTTAAAAGTCTGACTAAATATGACTATTCTCCGTTCACTGAAAGAACGAAGTCTGTGTAAACAAATGCATATGACGTTCGAGAAATCCCATTAGCTAATCTCGAAGCTAACTGTGGCGCAGAAATGTTGCGCGTGGGAATATTGTCGGTTTGATAGAGCCAGTCCGCATAAGTAAGCTATCATGGTGAAATTTTTTAAATGAAGTGTATAACTATGGTCAATATATCTATGAATGAGCTGATTAACCAATAGGTAAACTGCACAACTCACGTGCTTTTGTTTACATTGATTTCATTCTTATGGTGGATAGAGAATTGTTTAGTATCGACTAGAATACGTCTGTTTTTCTCTGTTACTAATATGCCACCCTTAACTCTGATCGCTACCTTTATGAGGACATATGAAACGAACTTCCAATAATTTTTCAGTGCAGAAGACTTGTGGAGCGACTACTTCAGCCCCAACATCATACTTTGTGAACCCCAGCTCGCCCAATGACGACACTCAAGCCAGAGCATGCCAGCTTAACGTCAACATTGTCAACAGGAATGTCTGCCAACTCAGGTAAGTAATATGGCCTCACAGTTACCAAAAAACATGATAAGACAAAGTTTTCTTACAGATTCTGTTATTGTACTCACAACTAATTCTTCGCTGCAGATTAACTCACCACATAGATGCAGCCTATTTTTATTAAAACTAACCTCGTCTCTTCTCCAATCTGTATGTATGTACATGTGTAGTACAGTGTATCGCGTAGCAATAATTTCAATGCAAACTTCACAACACACGTAGAGCACAATTTTATAAAGGTATTAATAAGATCGGATGCGGACACATCTCTTTTCTTAATCTTATCTACCGACTTAACTTTCGGTGTCACTGATAAATGCTCTTATTTAACCAGGGATCGGTTGCGCTTGCTGGAGTCTCATCGTTGCTAGCTGGTGAGGCGGCGCTCACCACTGTTTTTCAGACTTATTCCACCGCATTTAATTTGTTTTGCGAAGATGGGGATGAGTGATGATGTGATGAAATTGATGAATGGACACTCAGAAACATCCACGCCTAGGCCGGGATTCGAACCCGGGTTAGCGCGACGTGCTAACCAGTTTATTTGTTTTCCAACAGCGTAATACGTCGTCAAATCGAACAATCTCAGCGCTAACAAGAATAGCATGTTCCTCAAAGCTGCTCTGAAGAACTCCATTTGTGCTCACAAATCTGCCACAATACAAAACAATTAGATACCGCTACTTTTCGTATATTCTATTAACACGACAAAAACACGTCATTACGAAAACTCACTACAAACTGCGTGAACTTATTGACTAAATAATGCACAAATCTAAATAAAAAGAATGTAACGAAATCGGTAGTGGGTGAGCTCTGACAACACTACTTCCACAATAATGGTCTATCTCATTAGAATGTGATCAGGTCGCTCCTGGCACTCTAAACGTCAGGTAGAGAGCACCACAGATCAATACTTTAAATACTGTTAAATTTGCACTTCATTAAAATTGAAAGTGAGCGCGGCGACCGATCACAAGTTAACTCATGCCGCGTGTGTGTGTGTGTGTGTGTGAGAGAGAGGGGGCGGAGTTAATCCAAAATGAACCTTTTGCCTTTTCAATAATAAAATGCTCTTTGATGATTGTAGCATTCATCTGAAAGACTTAATTATTTCTCATATGACTTACTTCTCACTGCCTGTGTATATGCCCCCTTTAGATAATCCGAAAAGTCTCCTAAATATCTGAAAAACGTGTTTCTACTTAACATTTTCGGAGACTAACACACCTCCACATTACGCCATTGCTTATGTCTTATTGATGCACCCGTTATCCACCCAGCTTAGATGGACAAAATGCACATGTAGTCATTCAGATTACCGAAATGAAAAAATAATCTAATTGTAATGATTAGTGAACGGAACTTTATGTGCTAAAAAACTCAGAAATATTTTTTTATGTGTCATAAATGTTGAAAATATGTGATAAAAACAGGAAAATATGTGACAAAAATAAAAAAAACATTTGGTAACAAAAACAAAATATTACATGCATTTTAAACACCTGAAATCAGTTTCTAAATGCTTACCTCTTCGCGAGCTATTTTTTGGAAGAGTTGCAGTGGATCACCATAGTTTTTTTTCCAAATTCTCCTTTCTAAATGCATCTTCTATTGTGAGAAAGATCGCTCCACGTCACAAGAAACAATTCTTGCATATTTGAAGCACGAATGCCACTAATGCTGAAGTTTTCCAAAGCTTCCTCTTCCTCTACTTCACCTTCCAAAACACTGCAATTTGGCACAAATTTTGAAAACCTTGGTTTTTCCCAAAAAATTCTGTACATTTAGACATGAGCACTTGTGCGTTAGATCCAGTGGGGGTAATATTTTCCCCCAATAGGATCGTAGGCGAGGCGCCAGAAGTCTGCCAGCGAGCGTGTTCAAAGACAAAAAAAAACCTAACACTTTCGATATGAAAGAGGTGTGGAGAATAAACATTTTTCATTCGAGGATTTCGAGGTAGCTGAAGTCAATGAGCGATTTTATGTATTTAAAATGAAAATTTGCAAACTATGTATTTACATATGGAAAACTGGAAAATATGTGTTTTTATGTAAAATAAAATTTGCTGTGTTGACATATAAGGCTATGATCAGAATTTTGACAAAAATGAGGGTCTCTATCTTATCGCAGAAGAAACATTTATTTACCTAAACTTCCGTTTCCTAGTAATGATTCTGTTTTGTAAAGTTCTTTCAGTTTCTTAATCTCCCATGTATATATTTCTTAAAATGTGAATGGTTGTGATTAAACATATCTTAGGTTCTGATCTAAGAGGCGGCTAGACCTTTGGCTTGTCTCAGGAAAGGCTTTTCCGAAAATTTCTTTCCTTTCGTAAATTCGGTAAGATACTCCAAATTCTGAAAAGTTACGCCTGTTTACAATTCCATCTAGAATATTCGTGTGGTTTACTTTTTAAGTTGTCTAAATTTCTGCCATAGAAAGTAGATTTTCGGTGTTGCAGAACTGTTGCAGATAACTAGACATTTGAAGCGAAAGCAAATTCCACGAAAATTCACTTGAATCCTTTATAAACAGATGTAATTTTTTCAGAATTTGGTACGTCTTAGCGATTTTTCTAAACGAGGCAAATTTGCGAAAAAAATCTTTGGAGGTACAAGCTAAAGGCCCAAGGTTCCTTTAACTATTAGAGAGATGGGGTTTGGCGAATTCTAGCTTGTGCCAGAAAGTACTATCATGATCTCTTTGGTAATTTATTTTCTGCATGACTAGGCTGGATTTCGAGTCCTTCAAGCTAGCAGCCCCAACTCCCAGTCCTGCAACAACAGGACCTTTTAGATGCCAGGACCATCAGTTCACCGTCCGCCCCAACACAGGTGGAAATCTTGGCTTCACCGATTTGTGTGGGGACAACGCGGGACAACACAGTAAGTCTTCTATTTTCTTTCATGTTTAAGTCTATATTGTCAAGAATTCATCAATGGCTTATGAAAAAGGTGGAGAATTTTGATACGAAAGCGAATAATTTGATGTTCAGAAGTGGGAAATATTTTCAGGCCGGTTCTGCTTTGGTGGCCATGGGTGTTAAGATTCAATCTTTACTCTCTTTCTCTCCTTCCTTCCTTTTTTCTCTCCTTCCTCCCTCCTTTTCCCTTCTTTCTCTCTCCTCCCTTCTTTCTCTCCTTCCTTCCTTCTTTTCTCCCCTTCCTCTCTCCTTTCCCCTTCTTTCTCTCCTTCCTTCCTTCTTTTTCTCTCCTTCTTCCCACCTTTCTCTCCTTTTCCCTCCTTTGTCTCTCCTTCCTTCTTTCTCTCCTTTCTTTTTCCTTCTCTCCTTCCTTCTTTTTCTCTCCTTCCTTCCTTCTTTCTCTCTCCTTCCTTCTTTCTTTTCTCTCCTTCCTTCTTTCTTTTCTCTCCTTCCTCTCTCCTTTCCCCTTCTTTCTCTCCTTTCTTCCTTCTTTCTCTCTCCTTCTTCCCTTCTTTCTCTCCTTTCTTTTTTCTTCTCTCCTTCTTTCTCTCGTTACTTCTTTTTCTCTCCTTCCTTCTTTCTTTTCTCTCCTTCCTCTCTCCTTCCTCTCTCCTTTCCCCTTCTTTCTCTCCTTTCTTCCTTCTTTTTCTCTCCTTCTTCCCTCCTTTCTATCATTTCCGTTCTTTGTCTCTCCTTCCTTCTTTCTCTCCTTTCTTCTTCCTTCTCTCCTTCTTTCTCTCCTTCCTTCTTGTTCTCTCCTTCCTTCCTCCCTTTTTCTCTCTCCTTTCTCCCTTCTTTCTTTCCTTGTTCGTTTCTCTGCTTTTTTCCCTGTTTTCCCCTTACTTTCCTTCCTCTGTTTCCTTTCTCTTTCTCTCTCTATAACACTTTCTTTCTTCCTTCTCTCTTATTCTTCTATCTCTTAATCTCTGTTTCCTCTGTCTGTGTATGTGAATCTTGCTCTCTTTTAGCGCCTCAACGACGCATCAATGGACAGAGCCAAGTCTTTTCTTTTTGTTTTGATGTCTTCTTGGTCCGCGGGCGCCATTTAAATAACAAATTGCTTAATTGATTTGGTTTATTTTACTTCGCATTCCTGCCACTTTTGGCTAATCGCTAAGATGAGTGATGATATGATGAAAATGATGAAGGAACACTCACAAGGAACACCCATGACTAGCCCGGGATTCCAACCCGGACCACTTACTTCGTATCGCGCTGTGCTAACCACGGAGGCCTGCTAATGACTAATTGCAACGACGAGAAGGAATGATGATTAGATGAACGGACAATCACAAAGGAACAAATATGTCCGGGTCTTCACTGTAACCTATAACCATAGACCAATGTATAAGGTTTATGCATTGGTCTATGCTATAACTATCGATAGCATTTAAATGTTCCTCTAACTTTCCAACAAATTTCCATTGTTAGAATTAGGCCACGAAATCACACGCAGTGATTCAATTTACATAATTTACTTGTTTTTTTCCCAGTTTACGTACCGGTGGACAATTCTCAGTCAGGGGTGCAGCTGGCAGTTACCACCTCGGGATCAACAGCTTATAACTGGCGAATAAAAGTAACTCAACTTGACTGCTCCAGAAGTACGACTGTACGAGGTAAGTAGTTGCTTCTTATCATCTTTGTGCTGCAAAACACTTTCAGTTTCTCCAGTGATTGTTTTGTTATGACAAGAAACAAAAATATATCACACATCAAGAGCTTTTCAATTTCAAGTAGCCATTTAAATATCTAGGTCAGAAAGAGAGTGAAGCTTTCTCGTATATTCTTTATAATTTCTCATTGTCTATACAAATATATTTCTGAACAGATCTGAAGTAGGACCGACACTCACAGTTGCCAACTTTAGCAGGAGCAAGCACTTTTCAACAGTAGCTCCTGTTTTTCATAGTATATTTATTTATTTGCTCAATGTTGCTCCCCTCAATTCATTTGATGTTGGTGCTACTGCTTACATTGGAGACTTGGGTTTGATTCCTGGTGAGTGATTTGAGGTAGGACTTTTTCCATGGTAAATGTCTTCTGTAAACGACTTGGTGAGTCACCCAGCTTTCCTACCAGTATCCTTTGATAGCAGTGACGCAACCACAGGGGGGCATTGCCCCAACCTGGGACTGAAATGAGTTCTAGGTGGGGCAGGGGGCAAACATTTACGGCCAAGTGTACCTGCAGGGGGCAATTACCGCCCGCAACTTCAAATTTTATGCAGATATAAATACTGTTCGTAAAATTTTCTTGCTCGCTTACTCGTAATAACTGCTTTTCTTAGTCTTATAAAGTTCAGAACCGTAGCTAGGGGGCGGCGGGAGTCGATCCTGGGCGCCAAACGATCTAAATGAAAATACGTTATAAGATCGATTTATTTATTTTTGGTTTTAAGTCCACTTTACGCACAGAAAGCCTAATCGGGACTGGACATACAGTTTAAAGTGGAATCCGAACCACCGGGTATCGAACCCGCGACCCCTTGATCACAACGCGACGATGTTACCACTACACCATCGGGGAGGCACAAAAGTTGTAAAAAAGAGAATGCATTGGCGTCCAGTGAAATTATTTGCGCCCTATTAAATCAATATTGATTACAGCCTGCAAAAAATTGTATCCAAAAATTTTCTTGCTCGCTTTGCTCACAATATATCATTCTTTTCTGTAATGCATTGTAAATTTCCAGGCAGAGAAATAAGACTTGTCTTAATTGATTTTGTTTTAAATGCATGACCAATTGTTTTGAGGAAAGGGAACGTGCACATTTGAGAGACAATTTATGTAATTCTTGCTGATGGTTTATTGTGAGATGAATGAATTGGATGTGTAATGTATTTAAATAATACCGGGTGCGTCAAAAAAATGTATACACACTTTGAACTGTCATAGAAAATTTATTTTCCAACCTACAAGGTTAAATTTCTGGGAAAAGAAAGGCTACAGTCCAATTTGAAAAATAAGTGTACTTTCTGGTCAAACTGAATGTTCCAAATGGTGGTTAAAGTAAATGTTCAAAATGTTCGCCTTCAGCTTCGATACATTTCTGAGTAAGGGTCACGACTGTTTCCGTACTTCGCACCAAGGTGTCCAATGGGATTTCTGCACACACCGCTTGAATCTCATCCCAAAGTGTGTCAAGGTTAAGTGGTTTTTGACGGTACACCTCATCTTTTACTGTGCACCATCGAGCGGCGTAAGGTCTGGAGAGCGTGCAGGAAACTCGATTGGTCCCCTGCGTCCTATCCACTGGCCTGGTATATTTTGATCCAGGTATGCTCTCACATCCCTATGATAGTGCGGCGGGTCGCCATCTTCTTGGTAATGAAACCTGTCATTACCTTACATTGCACGAATGGCAGGGAAAATGGAATCAGCAAGCATTGTTAGGTACTTTTCTCTAGTTACAGTACCTTCAAAACGGAAAGGACCAATGAGTCCCCTAGGAGACAAACCACACCACACATTTACACCAGGCAATTTCACAGCCTTTTCAACAGTAGTGTGGGGATTATCTTCAGGCCAGTACACACAATTATGCCTATTGACAGTTCCATTACGTTTGAATTGTGCTTCATCCGACCATAAATCCCGGTTCACGCGTAACCATCTCCTGAACCCATTCACAAAATTGTACCCTGCGATCTGGCTCGTCGTCACTTAGCTGTTGCACCAGCCTTGGAATGTACACACCCAACTTGCCTTTCTTCAGAATGCGTAGCACACTACTAGCACTTACACCACTCTCACGTGACCCTTGCTCAGAAATGTATCAAAGCTGAAGGCGAACATTTTGAACATTTACTTTAACCACCATTTGGAACATTCAGTTTGACCAGAAAGTACACTTAGTTTTCAAATTGGACTGTAGCCTTTCTTTTACCAGAAATTGAACCTTGTAGGTTGGAAAATAAATTTTCTATGACAGTTCAAAGTGTGTATACATTTTTTTGACGCACCCGGTATATTTCGTATATAATATGTATTTAAGAAACTTAGAATACGTACACAATTTAGTGTCCACGTCGCTCCATGTTGAATATTTTTTATGTGAAACACATATCATGCATCAAAGTTATACATGTTAATGTAAAAAAGAATTTTATTTGGAATGCATTTATCAAGCATTTTCTGTCTTTCAAAAATTGTTTGTGTGCTTGTTTTCCATTATTAGGGCCTAATGTGAAATTGAACGTGTTGAAGAAATAATTCAAATCGTTTGTTCGAACACAAATGCTTTAGCGACAAATTCTACCCCGTTCTTGCATAATTTACGAGGGTAATAACGTCTTTGATACTACCGCTACTACTACTACTACTACTACTACTACTACTACTACTACTACTACTACTACTAATAATAATAATAATAATAATAGCACTGCACAACACGAAATTTGTCCTTTAGATGAAAATGTGTGATTGTAATATATTTGTGCATGGCAAAAACAAGTCTGCAATTTGTTTCCGAGTATAATTTACCCTAAAACACAAAATTTGAAAGTTACATAAGAAACGTAAGGTACAATAGCCAAAAGTGTGTTTCTCCTGTGTTACAAAGGATGAATGCTCGAAATTATACATTGGTATGACAGGAGAAGATGTATGCAAGAAGGTTACATGAAATACTGTTGCTTCCTCTGTGAGTGGGACAGTCGGGACAGAGACGATCATTATGTCCGTAAACACTGGTCGCTACTACAGGCATCAAGAACATATCACGAGATCTAATTGAGACGCCCCAAAATGTGAGATGCGGCAACGAGAGAGAAGTTATTTTAATATAATAAATCAATCAGAATGTATTTCTGCACCATTACAAATCAAGCTTGGTTTGATCAGATCTTTGATCTTCGTCATGGCACTAGTCCGGGAAGGCCAAGCTTTCAGGTACCTATGGACGAAATTCCCACAGTTAAGTGAGGCAAAGGTTAAGGAAGGTGTGTCTGTTGGCACAAAGATTAGAGTCGGTTGATTCTACAATTTCTGACCCAGCAAATGCAGCATGGCAGGCATTCAAGTTGGTGTGTTCTAGCTTCCTGGGTAATGTCAAAGCACACAAATATGAATCACTGTTCGTGACATGGTGCACTGATTCCATATCATGGGATGCCACATGTACCTCAAATTACACTTTCTGGACTCACATGTGGGCTTTTTCCCGAAAAACCTGGGAGCAGTCAGTGATGAACATGTGGAAAGGTTCCACCTGGACATGCTGTGTTTGAAAAGTGGTTGGAACGCAGTATGCTTGCTGACTATTGTTGGTCTTTCATCAGGGAGACCCCTACAGATATGTACAAGCTTAAATGCTCCACAACGTGATGTTTGTAGGTATTGTTACTGTGCTTTCTTACTGTATAGTGTATTGTAATATGCCTTTCACACATGCATCAGGTGCCTGTCCAATGAAAATGATACGTGATAGAAGCATACGGTTTTCACACTTCAATTATGTATTCTTGGTTTAGTCCAAATCACATGATTTCATCTAAAGGACAGAAAATGTATTCAAATTTGTTGTGTACTGTAATAATAATAATTTTGGTCCCGGGTTCGAATCCCGGCTTGGGCATGGATGTTTGTGAGTGTCCATTCATCAATTTCATCATTATTATCACTCATCCCCATCTTTGCAAATTAGCCAAAAGTGGCACAAGAAGCGAGGTAAAATAAAGCAAATGAATAATAATAATAATAATAATAATAATAATAATAATAATAACATTATTATTATTATTAAATAATAAAATACTACTACTACTACTACTAATAATCCTTTGCGCAACAGTCCATGAAGGGCCTGGGCATACCTACCGACTGCCGGTCTCCCTCCCACACTTTATCTCGTCACCTCTAAGCGTGTAGATCTTCAACCAGTATTGGAATAGTCGGGGGGTCAGCCCGACGTATCCCCAGCCGTTATAGTAGGTCGCCTCGACCGGATTACGCTCACTCACTCGGAGCTTCCCAATTTCCTCACGATGGTGGGTTGCCACCGGCCCTATACGTAGGCCGAATAAATTACGACCAGAGCCGGATTCGAACCTACGCCGTCCCGCAGCGAACGATCTCAAGACGAGTGAACGCCTTAACCCGCTCGACTACGGAGGAGGACACTACTACTACTATTATTATTATTATTATTGGTATGTTTATCCTGATACTTGCCCCCCCTCCCAAACAAAAAATCGTAGTTGGCCTCTGCGTTTGATGAGAAGCTTTAATCTCCCTTAAAGCGACAGGCGACAAGTGTTGCTTCAGGATTTCAGAAATCGAACTCTAGCTTCCGTCATGCCGCTACGGTGTGAAACGTTGCTGTTGATTGGCTCATTTCAAGCGGCACATTTAGCCTATCGCTGGTACCTTCCGTCCGAAATCTCCCTTGGAAGATTTCACACTGAAGTGATCAGCTTAGAGCAATAGGTGATAAGCGACACGTGACAGGCGACAAGCGACATGGAGAATTCACACTGAAGCGACAAGCGACACGAACCCATTCAGTCTAATGGAAACATTCACCGCGCATGCGCGAGCAACAACACGAGGCGACACGATGCACGGTAGTGAGAAAACGGCCCAGTCCGAGCGACACGGAAGCGACAAGCGACACGTGCAGCTTGGTTCGTCTCTCCGGTTTGAAAGGTTGCATTGATTACTAAGGGTACGCTTCCAAGCCACACGTGTAGTTTGTCGCTTTGGTGTGAAATCTCCCTTACACTCTGTCATGTCGCTTATCACGTGCTGTGTTGCAGATTTAAGGCGACATGCAACACATGTCGCTTGGGAACAAGCCAATCAACAGCAACATTTCACAGTTCACAGGCCGCACAAGACTGCGTTCGATTGGTGCATGCAACACGTGTCGCTGCCGTTTGTCGCTTCGGTGTGAATTCTTCCTAAGGGAGATCTCCCTTACACCGTAACGACAAGCGACACCCGACACGTGTCGCTTGGGAACAAGCCAATCAACAGAATCATTCACCGGGCATGAACGAACAGCAGATCGAGGCAATGTTTCACACCGTAGTGGGCCGTGGCGGTTCGCACAAGCCTGCGACACGATTGTGAAAAACGGTCCATTCCGAGCGACACTCAAGCGACAAGCCACAGGTGCAGCTTATCGTGTCGCTTTAGTTCGAAAGGTTGAATAATCTGAGGGTTCGCTTACATGCAACACTTGTCTTTCGTCGCTTGTCTCTTTGGTCTGAAATCTTCCTAACACATTTCTATTTTCAAAATGTTGCAGCGCCTGACGGATGCCTCCAGTATTACACAGACCAACGAGGTTCGTTCGAGAGTTTCGGGTTTGCTAACGGCGCAGGGAAGTACCCAGCAGGTCTCAATTATGCCGTGTGCGTTCGAAGAGCTTCTGGAACATGCGGAGTCCGCTATTCATCCAGCAACTTCCACATTGCAGCGGCAGATCCTGGCGTGCAAGTGGGCAATGTCGGATGCGATAGCAGCGTCAGCTCTTCAGGCGGCACTGCGACCACCACCATGTCTCCTTCGACCGGGGATTCGCAAGACTTCTTGTTCATCCCTCAGGGACGCTACGACACGACGAGTCCGGAAGAGAGCAAGTTCTGTGGCGACTTCCTGCAGAGTAATGTAGTTACTAGTAAGTACTTAAGTTCTTTCTAGTTAGTGGCGGGCTAACAACCTTCTCTCGTGGGCATTGGGCTTTAGTCCACTAGTCCACTCTGCTGCCCGCTCAAATAAACACTTAATATTTATTACAGTAAAACCTCGTTAATCCGAACTAATGGGGGGATAAGTTGACCGGTTTAACGAAAGTCCGGATTAACTGAAATAACCTAAAAGAACAGTAGAACGTGCATTAAAACTCCGTTTATAGCAACAAAACACGTTTATTATGGTGTATTTAAAGGGTATGACCTAAATACACTATACAGTACAGTCCAAAGTCTGCGGGAAACAGAGTTTCATCAGTGGTTGAGTGCCTCTTCTTTGGGAAGTTCTCTTGTTGACTTCTAGCCACATTTAAAACTTGCATTCTGCTTCTTCTTTTTTTTTCAGATTAAGCGAAGTCCGGCTTATCGGGCTCCGGATTAATGAGGTTTTACTGTATGTACTAGTATAGCAACAATCTCTTTCTTATCTCACAGCAGAGGTGCCCACGGGGGGTGGGGGGATACTAGTTCTAACCGCGCCATAATATTTTTTGGGGGTTATTTTCCCATAAAATAATATAAAATTAAACATTACGTTGGTATTCTTTAAGTCCACTTTATACACAGTTAGGCTAATCATGACTTTTTTTGGTAAAGGAATACCCCTATTCGGCAGTATCCCCGTCATTCACACATTTCTCAAACTTTCACTGTATTCTCGTTTTTACTCATTTTTGGACAAACACAAACATCCAAGTCCTAGCCGGGATTCGAACCTCGGACCCCTGGCTTTGTAGCGCGCTCTGCTAGCCAGGTCGACGGAAAAAGTCGGTTCTACAAGAGATTTGAACCTGCGACCTTCAGACAACTGGACCAGCTCTTTACCATTTTCCCACTCTATTACTCGACCTACAGTTTATAGTGGGATCCGAACCACTATAAGCCTTCACCGGCTACCGAACCCGAGACCCCTTGATTACAAGGCGAGACCCAAAATTAAACATGTTTATATTCTTCTAAAATATATGAAAAAATATGTGCGATGAGGCGAGGGTGGGGGAATCATGATAGGTATATTTTCTTAGTAATTCTTGTACATTTGCTGGTTCTGAATCAATTTTGCAACTAGACGCACAATATTTAATCCTTCAGATGAAGAAACGGAAGAATTTAGGGGGCAGATCAAGTAAAGTGTTCAGTAAAGAAGAAAGTAACTTTTAGTTATAGGATAGTGGTATACAAGCTATCGTAATTAAATATGTTATTGGAATCATCATTTGATCTGGGGAGACGCGCCATTGGTCTTGGGAAGGGGGGATAGGCACCCCTGTCTCACACACACACACACAGACAGCATGAGAGAGAGAGAGAGAGAGAGAGAGAGAGAGAGAGAGAGAGAGAGAGAGAGAGAGAGAAAATGTGTGTGTTTTATAATTTGTAAACTAAAAATGAACATTGTTGTTCTAAAGCAAAACCTACTGCAGCAACCTGGTTTGGAAGACAAGCATTTACATTGACATAAATCATAAATGAATACATCGTACTCGATAAATCGAGCATTTCATTTTGTATGTCGTGACTACACCACGTGTCAGACTCTACTTGTAGTCACGTCTTTAGTTCAGCTGCACCTCATAATACTGTAAGTGCTGAACTTTTCCATTCTCCACTTTTTTAAAGAAATGTACGATTTATTGTACACTAATTAACGCTGTCAGCGGGGTATTTGGGGCCAATCGCCTAACCCACTTTTGTGTCATCATTAAGTGATAAATTAAATGCCCGGCGCCTCCACCATGTTAAGTCGTTCGCCAGCCTAACAGCTTGGCTACGAGAGGGGTTTAAATGTGAGAAGCGGGAATAATTAATGCCCCTTTGTCTCTCACCTATTTATTATTGATTGATTGATTGATTGATTTGGTATTTTAAGTCCACTTTATGCTAAGCGGGACTGGACCTACAGTTTAAAGTGGGATCCGAACCACTATGTACCTCCACCGGGTATCGAACCCGGGACTCCTTGATTACAAGACGACGACGCTACCACTGCGCCATCGAGGAGGGCTGCCTATTTATTATGTACAAGTCGAACAGGTAAAGGGGTGACGGTGTGTACTTTGGGCACTGCCCAACCTTTGCACGGACGCACTTCACGAGTCGCACCACTTACAAGGGAGGTTATGTAAGTGTCCCCCACCGATTTCAATGAAACTTGGCAGGTGTATAGAGGGGCCCTATGCCCCCTGTTTCTTCCTATGACATATTTACGTGGTTTCGGGGTCAGATCCCCACTTCAATTTCTTCTCATCTTGACATTTGAGGGGCGGGTTTAAGTAAAACACAAAAACACGTACTTCTTCCATTGGGCCCCTCTTTAAACCTGCCAAGTTTCATGGAGATCGGAGTGGGACACAGGGCTCAGATCCCCGCGTCAATTTGTCTTTATCTTAATATTTGAGGGGGGGTTTGACCCCTAAAACCGTTTCTTTTTAAGCTGAAACAAAAAAAAGTATTTCTTCCTTTGGGCCCCTCTATACACTTGCCAAGCTTCATGAAAATCGGAGGCCCTAAGACCGTTTTTTAGCCGAAACAAAAAACACGAATTCCTTCCTTTGGGCCCCTCTATACACCTGCCAAGTTTCATGGAAATCGGAGGCCCTAAAACAGTTTTTTGGCCGAAACAAAAAAACACGAATTCCTTCCTTTGGGCCCCTCTATACACCTGCCAAGTTTCATGGAAATCGGAGGCCCTAAAACCGTTTTTTTGCCGAAACAAAAAACACGAATTCCTTCCTTTGGGCCCCTCTATACACCTGCCAAGTTTCATGCAAAACGGAGACCCTAGAACCGTTTTTTAGCCGAAACAAAAAAAAACAAACACGTATTTCTTCCTTGGACCCCTCTATACACCTGCCAAGTTTCATGGAAATCGGAGGGGGACACTTAGATAACCTCCCTTCTTAGACCAACCACTCGCCTTGCCCGCTTCTCTTCACACTTCTGTCTGGGCTGCTTTTGTGTTGACAAAGCATTTTATTTCCTTACCCCACACTATGGCCTCTTAATTCTAAGCCTTTTTTTGCCAAGAGAAAGTAAACTATCCTTTCCCTCCCCTCCCCCCACAGTTTGTAACGGTATATTTTGTGCTTTTAAGCTGATTCTCAGCAACATACACAATATACACAACCATACATTTTTGAATCCTTGTCCCGAGGTTCAAAACTTGCAGTACTTGAAGTTCTGTGGATGCTAGTTTAGGCAATAGACACGTACCTCTTCAAATTACAACTTAACGCCCATTTCCTTTTAGATATATATAGGTTTATTCATATTATATTTACAGAAGTTAATTCTTGGCCGTTATTCGGAAGATTACATTTCGGTGTACCCTGTCCCCTCTTCCCGAAGAGAGTGTGTAGACTCGCGTAGCCACTGGCTCCATGAGTAAAAAAAAATATAACCCTCAGTACCAAAAAAGGTGGCTGAAGGTATGTGTGTTATGTACCCGGTTTCCCACATGAAATGAACTATTGGAATAATGTGAAAAGAGCAAGTGTGTGTATTAAAAGAAAGAAAGTTAACATCCCCGCCGTCGGTTCACATAATAAGGAAACAAAGCTCGCCCAGCCGCTCCCCACAGAGAAAAAGATACCTCTTACATTTCTGTACTCCGACAAACATCTGAGGCCGACTGCTCCCCTGCCCTTCCTATTTATAGGCCCCGCTAATGACCTAAACCGTTACTGGAAACTTACCGCTCCCCCAACGGCCACGAACCCAAAAGTACAGGAATACATAGCCATACACAATTTATAACATAAAAAAGGATCCAGTAATGATCGCATCATTACAAGTTTTGGCACCCAATCGCCGCCACTGAACGCTGCTATACAGTAACTAAGTAAAATAAAGAATTCCTGCTCACGGCATAGTCATATTAAACCATTCAGCAATCATGGCAGAAGATGAAAGTGGACAATACTTTTGCGACTCTTAAAATGACTAGGAAAACAATTATCTTGGCACATGGACCATATTATTTATTGCCTTTCAATCTTTCCACTGATCCTTTAACACAAATTATTCCCGACATCCATTGAAACTTTTAATAAATGTTAATTCTCAACCAATACTTGAAACTGGGGGACAAAACGGAACTCTGCCTCTTAAGACATTTGGGGGAGAGGGCAGAAAGTGCTTACCCCCATAAGTCGGCGCCTATGGATAATACTAATTATGATTATGTTTTAGGTCGTTCTCCTGGTCCAATAGTTGTGTCGTTTACATCGGACGACAGACAGAACGAAGCCGTCACTCTGCCAGAAACAGGATTTCGCGTCAACTACGAGCAATTGTCGACTTGCTAATATCTACATCTGAAGTCTTATGTTTGTACTGTGTTTGGAAGACAAGCATCAATCTACAATATCTGGTAATTCGTACGTTTGTAATTACTTTTCTTATTCAGAATTTAAAGTATTAACCTGTGTTCGATATACTGTATACAAGATCTGATTGTGTTATATTTATGACTACCAAACATTTTGTAATAATTTTGGATTATTGTAAAAGATAAAAATAAAAAAAACATATTACGATGTGCACAGTTTGCTTCCTCAGTACTATTTAGTTGAAAAACTCATTCATAAAAATCCTTAATAATTCTTCGCAACTGGATTCATTCCTTGGTACAGTGGGAAGCACAAGTATTGCTTGGCAAATTGTCCGTGGCTATTTTTATTAATTTTGCTCTTGAATCCTTCGTGTTATTAAGGACTGGATTTTTACGTGTGCAGGTGCAGAGTTTGTAGCTTGTTGGACATTGTATCTAAATTCTTGAAACTCTCATTGCGTAAAACAAGGATAATAGATATGGTGACGGACAATTTATTGGTAATATTTCTACACTTACACTTCAAGTTAATAATATGCAAATTATATGCAAGAAGGGCTTTATTTCTTCTTGTTGACCTGGATTTTTGTACATTGCATTGAAATGCATTCTTTTTTATAAGTAGACAATATAGATTTTTCTCATTAACTGACCTTAAAGTGATTTGATGATTCTGTTCCTAAACACCATTACGTTGAGTTATTAACCATTGACAAATTACATCTATGAGGTAGAAAATGAGTAGATAGTTCATACAAATCTTCTCACTTCGACACTATTAAGGTCTGTTCATCGTTGTTACAAGAAATTCAACTCGGGTAAGATGAAAACAATTGAAGCCATGGTCTTGATATTTTAATTGTGATCGGTAATAATACAATGATGTTATAAATACTTACCGGAGTGAGCAAGTCTCCCACAGTAAGCTTAAGTGGTGCAAATGTTGCTCTCGAGGTTTCTTAGACTATCTTCTTCAATATTACCTTGGTCACCCCCTTAACAAGTGCCTGTATGGAAGGTTACAGACTTTCCAATTTCCACGGAAACATCTCTTTCTCCGCAAAATGTAAATGTCTTTAGACTAAGATTAAAAAGACAAAAAAATGACCAAATCAAAGACAATAACAAGTGGTTACGTTGAACAATACAGTAAGGAGTTACATTAAAAATCCAACAAAATATGGTCGCACAAAAACAGTGCCCACACATGATGATGATACGATCTTAAGTCACTATATTTAGCCATCTCAACGCTATTTTTTTTTTTTACGGAAGTTGTCAAAGACAGGCGTTATGTATTCCACCAATTCATCTGGTGCACTTCAATATTTACAAACCATGTATTTACTAAAATATATACAAAAGAAAAACAGTAAAAATAACTGATACATAACGCATTCGGTTTAGCCCGAGGTCTGGCATGCGCAAAGCGGGAAATGTTTGTCGTCTGCAGCAGAGGTCACGTGACTCATAGGAGCAGTGTTGCAATACGCGGAAGTTACAATTCTACTAGTCATGAAACTGGTAACGCTATATGCTGTTGTCTAATTAAAAAAATAAATACTTGCGAATCTAAAGTAGAACGCCGTCCTTCACGATCGTGAAATTCGTCAATTCTTCTACGAATAACACACTTGTCAAATTCGTCCGCATCACTTTTAAATTTCTTTCTTCTGCGTGGTTTGTTAGGCGTTACCAATCCCTTTCCCAGTTACTTTGTAGCGATCATTTTCGTTTCAAAGTATTTACTGACATATCAGTAGCTGCGGAAACACGCTTTTGCACTTGTTTCACGTTCAACGCAAGACCACTGTCAGCTTCTTTCTTCATAAACTTATGCACGTTCAGATAATTTTTCTACTCTGACTATGAATCACTTTCTTTTCTCCAATATTCATTCCAGTTTTCACCTCAGCTTCCGTGAATAAAACACCCTAAGCAACAGAGGTCAACAATCACCTTACTCGCGGTAACACGATTTGCCCCCCCCCCCCCCCCGAGAGGAAGAGGAGGAGAGGGAGGATGCCTCTTTCGTTGAGGGGTTTAATCAATGTGGGTTTCACCTTCTCAAACTGTCGCTTTTTAATATATATATATAAATGCAGCAAGTACCGAACACACCTACCAATAAGCTCTGAAGTCAGATTATGGATATAGGTAATTGTTAAGACAGTTAGCAACACTGCTCTCAGTGGAACTCTCGTATCGTCGCGCTGAGGGCAGGCTTCTGCTGAGCTGAAGGTCAGAGCTCAAGCTAAACCGAATGGCCTTGTAAGCTTCTGGAAGTTCTGCGTTCTACAAGAGAAAGGCAGATTTTAATAAGAAATAGCCCAAAGATAGAAAAAAAGTCTTGTTATTTGCTGGTGAAACCAAAGAATACAGAAGTACTTAATTCCTGTTCAGATGAAATACGCAACTATACTCTGTCCCAGGAATGTCTGGAGCGAGCGTACGAAAGCAAGTCTCCGCGCAAGTAGTGACTCGAAAGGACTCGACCAATGAACAAGTGCGACGGAACGGGATTGTATGAAAGAGGGAAGGCGACTGCAGCCACTAGTCTTTGCAGAAACGTGTACTGCTTTGCTCCGCCCACATTTCTCCCATTATGCGTAGACTTGCTCGAGATTACGAGGGTAGAGCATGGTGCTTCTCCAGGTTTTCAAATTGAAACTAATCATGTTCTGTGCTAGATCACGAGAAACGACAAAGTATAATTTTAAGTAGATATAAGCGTGCGGTTTGCATACGAGTGTTCACAATAATGTTCTTGTACTGAATGCAGATTTACTACTCTCCCTTGTAACTTCATCTTCAATTGAAAAAGTGAGAATAACAGTTCCATTTATTTTCAACAATTTCCCCAAAAATCACGCTATATTTGAAGTAATACAAGAAGGACATGGGGGAAATTGTCCCTCTCCCCCTTAAAATCCGCCAGGTTTAGCGAATTCTTGCTAAAGTTTGCAACTATGTAGCACAGACCTTTTCGATTCCCCCTAGACATGCCTTGTATATGCTGCACTTTGGTGTCGAATGTAAGAAGTATTGCCGCTTGCATAAGTGTTCACACAGGGAAGTGAACATCTTCGAGGTATAGTGGCCAACAGCCCCTTAGCTGTCAGCTCTATGCAACACGCACAGCACTTATGTTCAACGCCCTCTGTGGAACACCGTGGGAGCCAGTGTTTCCAACTATCTACAAAAGTTATCAGACGAGAAAGAAGTCGTGTCAGAGTAAATTGTGTGTATATACTTGAACATCAAAAAAGTACTTTTTCGATTAAATATATATGTGTGTGTGTGTGTGTGCATTTAATATGTACGTAATTTAAGACATATACATGAGTGTTCACGTCCTCATACGAACATTATCAGGCGACGTACCTGCGATTCTATGTTATATAAATTCAGTCTTCAGTTCACAAATGAAACATTTCTAAAACTAACAATGCTTAAATATTTTACTTTTGCACAAATATAATTCATCTTGCAGTAATCAGAATAACTGAATACAATTAATTCTAGATATTAAGATGTGTGTGGGTCTCTCCCATGGCGCAGTGGTAGCGTCACTGCCTTATAATCAACCCGGTGGAGGCACAAGTGGTTCGGATCCCACTTTAAACTGTAGGTCCAGTCCCGATTAGCCTTACTGTGCACAAAGTGGACTTAAAACACCAACTTAAACCAATTAAGATGTGTGTGCGTGCGTGTATTCAATTTTTTTATTCACATTTCTCAACATATAGTAAACTTTTAAAAAGTGGGGTATATAATGTATATTATAAAACTAGAAATTAATTTCTTATAATATTTAAAACTTACTTATTCGAGTAATCACTAATCATGGTTATTTGTATCCTTGTGACCATGAGAGGTTCGTTACAGTTTTTGCAAGGCAATATATTTCCCACAAGTCCTCTCGCTTCGTGTCTCCATCCCAACTGCAGAGACGTCACTTCCCCAACTTCGGTTGGACTGGTTGCCAGAAAGGTGTGAGTTTTGTTTCCTTCCATTTCCCTCGCGCTGCCAAGAGAAGAATTGAATGTTCATATCAGCAGTTTTCTGGTTTAATTCATTTTTGACACCTCTCTGGAGCATAAGACCCACTTTTGACTTCAGGATCATTATGACAGAAATGCACCTTGGACCAATTATGTCTTGTGGTAATATTACTATTTACACTCTTTAATTACAGCAATATTTCTTATCGGTAAAGTTCAATTACACATTTAAAGAAAACTTCTTTAGTTTTAAGAACACGTGTTCTATTTATATTTAGAGGCTTAGTATTCAATCGAAACTACAAGGGCTAACTTTTCTGCTTAACTATAAAGATAATATTTACCATAGTGAATCTCCCACTTCTGCTGAGAAACATACATACAACGATATTATACGTACCAGGGGCGTATATTCTAGGCTAGCTAGGCTACTTGCAAAGCCTGAAGTCTAGAGAATAAAATACAGGAGTAAAATCGTTCACAAATTGCAAATAAAATTATTCATATCAGTGAAATGATAATGGTGATTCTGATTTCTTGTGAGTTGGTAACCTGATTTCCTATGAGTTCGCAACCTGGTTTGCTATGAGTTGGCAACCTGATTTGCTATGAGTTGGCAATTTGATTTTCTATGAGTTGGCAACCTGATTACCTATGAGTTGGCAACCTGATTTCCTCTGACTTCGCAACCTGATTTCCTATGAGTTGGCAACTTGATTTCTTATGAGTTGGCAACCTGATTTCTTATGAGTTGGCAACCTGATTTCTTAGGAGTTGGTAAATGTATTTCTATTCATAGCCTAGAACCACGTGACATAGTGAGATAGCCCAGATCTTGGACTCAGTATACGCAAGGAAAGCAAGCCCCCTACAAGTATTGGATCATTGCTTCTACTTTTCTTCTTTCATGTCTTCATTTGCCATATTTCCACTTAAGTTTTGTTTGTCCTCACTTTTATTCTTCACTTTATATTCCCTTTATACTCTCCTCTTTCTTCATTTGCCTCCTGGTATTAAACTTTGCTGCTTCATTCACTTTTAAGTTTTTCTTTTCACTCACTTGTTTTATAATATTTTTCCTACTTGTTTTATATTATTTTTCCTACTTGTTTGTTCCCCCTTGACTTTCTCATTTCTTGCCTGGTTTATTTGTTTTCTTCGCTCTTTCTTCTTTATCTTACCAATTTATTAATTTATTTTTCTTTCTTTTCCATTTCAATCTGAATTTTCTCTTTCCTTTCTCACGTGTTTTTCAATATTCCCTTCCCAATCCTTAAGAAGAGATCTATCTTTATTTCTACATATTCTATGTCACATGCTTGATTTCTAGGTTCTAAGAATGTTGTGAACAAGACAAAATGCCTGAAAAAATCTCTTGAATATTATGCACAAATGTATCAGCAAACATCAAAATCACACATACCTACCTACGTGCTACATCCAAGACTACATCTGATGCCAAGTTTCCACTTAGTTGGACTGTAATGTATCCATTCACTGATTTCGGATCATGGTTTGAGGTATCTATAGCTATCCGGTAATGATAAACTGAAAACAGAGAAGATATTTAATCAATATATCCCGCCAATTCCTCATGTTCAATGATTTTAAAAGCCTACATAATGATTTATTTACTTGTACTGAATACTGAATACGTTTCAATACTGCTAAAGCTAGTTAAATTCTATTGATATGTATTTTATTTATTTTGATGAGTTCATTCGCGAGTAATGTAGCCTATATTTTCATTGCAGGCTACTGTTTATTCTTAACTGGCTGCGAAATGATCATTGGAAAAGCACAATGGCTCATAGGGTAGTTGTCAAGTCTACGGAATTTTAATAAGATGTTCTGATAAATACTTTTGTAAGCCGTGGCAAGTTAAATAAATGCAAGTTAGAATATCTTAAAAAAATAATATATTTAAAGTTATTTTAATCATAGATTTACATTTTCAATTTATCGTGTAAAATGTATCGTTTAACCACCTCAAGCGAAAATATGTTCAGTTGAGGGCAAAAAACTAAGTTAGCATTGATATCTAATTCACAATGGGATCCATGAGAATTACGTGCAAATTGTCCATGACTATTTTCATAACTTTTTCTCTTACATCCTATGTGTTTTTAAGTGATGGTTTTTTTATCGGGTGCAGAAGTTGTCAACAGCTTGTTTTGAGTTTTATTTTAATTTTTGAAGCTCTTATTGGGTCAAATAAAGTGCACGAACCTGGTGTTGGACAATTTGCACAGTAATACTCATGGGTCAAGTTTTCAGGAGTCTTGCAATGATATGTAGAAAAAGGAAAATACTAAACAATAAGGTGTTAAAGGCGATTATCTGTAATTTCATCACAGTTCTCATTTTAAATTGTCCGATATTTTTGAAAATCCGATCTCTAAAGGAATGCTGTCCACATTAAAAGAAAGGAAAAACAAATGACCTGCCAACACTGTTAGACAATATTTTCGTATTTACCTCACTTGGGTTTAAAAGTCGGTGGTGTTTATTTTTACAGTGAATTGTGAGAATTTACAGATCGTGTTGTGCAAAGGATGTGTGCGAATACTTCACTAAATCTGAATAGAACTATATTATTTATTCTACAGACCTGGGATTCTTGCCTGTTAGGAAGAAATTCGAAGATACTTGTAACGAAGATTCACCCTCTTCATCTCGAAACCGTAAAATTCTCACCGTCAGGGTGCGAAATCACTGCAGATTGGTTGGGGGGGGGGGGGAGGAGCAGATGATGATACAAAGTTTCAGGGATGATGGAGAAGGGCTCATGTATCAATTTGAGATAAGGAACCCTGATCCGGAAACGACTTAGTCGAAAAAGCGAAAATCGGTGTATGAAGATGTAATACTTTTATTACCTGCACAAGTTTCACAAGCTGCTACATTCACAACAGTTGTTCAAAGTGGCGTCCCCCAGCTTCGCTGCAGGCATGACATCGTAGCACAACGTTCTGACGTACCCGCAGACTGAAGAGGATCTCCTGGCAAGAATTATCGCTGCTTGTGACATTGTTCGAACGACCCCGGGGTTGTTCCAACGGGTACGTCAGAACTTTGTGCGACGATGTCATGCCTGAAGCGAAGCTGGAGGACGTCACTTTGAACAACTGCTGTGAATGTAGCAGCTTGTGGAACTTGTGCAAGTAATAAAAGTATTACATCTTCATACACGGATTTTCGCTTATATCTTTCGACTCAGTCATTTCTGGACCAGGGATCCTTATCTCAAATTAATACATGTGCCCTTCTCCATCATCCCTGAAACTTTGTATCATCAGCCCGGAAACACCCTGTATATATATATATATATATATATATATATAGTCATTAAATATGTGTCAATTATTATATAATCAAATTATATTATAAAATATACAATATATTATATCAACTGTCTTTCATCCCAAATGTAATTGCATATTGAAAATTTTGATGTATACTGATGCTATGAACAATGATTTGAGTAAGAGAGGAGGAACAAAAATTAATAGTTTCCTGTATAAAATTCACATACAAGTGTTTTACGTGTTTTACTAATATATTTATGTACTTCGTTGTTCCTAACGAAAGGCGATGAGAAATGGAGAAGAAATAAGTCGGTCTAATTTCCGTGTTCTGGGGATTGCTGGATTTAGTGTACTAAGTATATTCGAAACTCAAACTAATTGTTTATGTTCGTTGTTAAAACAAAATCTCTCCGCCCCGGAATAGTTTGGTGGTGGGAAATTTCAGGACAAGATTGATGGTGGGGGAATCCCCCCCCCCCGGGATTTCGCACCCTGCTCACCGTACAGGTAGATTCAAAATACATTTTTCACACTATTTCGATAAGTTTCTTGACTATGTAAGATCCTGTCAATTTTATCGTCCGAACCACGTAGATTCATATTTTCAATATGAAGGGAACTTTAGTGCCATTTATAGGAAAGTGTGATTTAAACAAATTGAGAACCTAGACAATCCCAAGTGCTTTTGCGTTGATGCAAATGATAGGCGATTGTTGATTGATTGATTGGATTAGGTTGTTTTTATTTCGCTTTTCTGCCACTTTTGGCTAATCGCGACGATGGGGATTAATTATGATAAGATGAGATGTATGAAAGGACAACCACAAGCACATATGAACAACACACAACACGAGTTCCACAGAGGATTATAGTAAGTGAGTTCAGACGCCAGAGCCTAGTTAGTTGCAAAATGCAGTCTATGTACTACATGGGAGTAAGAATGAAATTTGGGTGCCTTCATACACCGCATGTGAGTGTAGTAGAACTTTCAGCGAGGGGTGGGAGAGGGGGTGAAGTCACCGCGTTTAATGTAATTATTTGTTATAAATAAATATAAGTGTTCTTTCGTAAGTCCGGGCAAGAATTGCCTCCAATTTTTGTTATACTGAAGAAAATTTAGAATATCCATCATCGCATGTTCGATTACCAGATTCGACTTGAAACTTCAAGTTTAATTCCGATAAAACAATTTGAGTATGAAGAGTACCTAAGGCAAACTTTATTTTAATCAGCATATTTAAATGCAACTGATTGCAATAATTAACTTAATGAAGGGAACAATGTTATTTTTTCAATATACGTAGACGCATTGAAAGCAGTATTGGAATATTTGCATCATTTATAATGAAAATAATAGTAACTTCCAGAAAAAAGTTTACAAATATAGACCTGCAACAACATAAAGGATTTATCGAAAGATAACTTCACAATACTTACGACAGAACGGATGCTGAGCAGCTGTTAGAAGATAGAATTTGTTTTCTTGTCCTTCAGTGATTGGATTTCTTTTAGAGTTCAATCCCATTTCTGCACAGTCTTCATTGTTAGGCCCACAAGATGTACATTCTCCCTGAAAAAGGGTTATACGATTGTAGGAATGAATGAGCACGTGTGTTGTGGCAGCGGAATTTTGAGGTTGCAGGTAATAATTCAAATTCCTGCTATCACATATACGTTTTCTGATACCAAGTATTTGAATTATTATTACAGTTACACTATTTCTGAGAATTATTGTCTGAATTATTTGAGCAGTTGGAACAGTATTGTTTATAATAGATGAATATTAATATCGATTGTGAGTCACATAAAATCCACAATAAAAATATTTCGAAAGCGTAGCTTGATACTTTTGGCAAGAATTTTAACCCCGTATGGGGCAAGTAAAACAAAATATTACCATATGAGATCAAAGTTTATTCTCTTAAGACGTGAAATTTGACATCGTTCGCAACTAAACAAATTGTTATCTGTACCTACCCTGAGCAAGATTAACAAATGCATACCATCTTTGTCAATTTCCTTAAAATCCATCTCAAAAGTATTCATCAACTTACATCTTGGTTTTCTTGATGGTTTATTACTTTCCGTTTCCCAACAGGTATCCTATAAAGTTCTCATGTGTGCCGCAAGGACACCACTCCCCACCCCCCACCCCCGGCCAGGCAAGGGTTCTAAATGGGGAGATAACGGTGCAGATCAAAATTTGGAGGAAGGCCATTGCATATATATTTCTAAAATATATGTAGTAAAAGTTTACACCTTGCCACCATGATGCATTAAGTGCGTAGAGACAATTGGGGGTGAAGTGGGAATGAGAATATATTTCCTTAGTAATTTATTTACTTTAGCTGGTTCCAAGAACTTTTGCTACTAGAGGAACCATCAGTTAGATGAAGAAAAGGAAGAATTTAGGAAGGGATCAACTTAAGTGTTTACTAAAGCTTCGACTTTCAGTGCGATAAGATACGCTGTCATAATTAAATACTCTATGGGGATTATGACATGATATGGGGGGACGCGCCATTAGTCTTGGGCGATGTGCAACCCTAGGCCCTAGAAAGTATTCTTGATCTAATTGTTCTAATATTAGAAAATTGATATATATTTTGCAATTCAGTAGTATGCAAACTTCTATACACACCTATTTCTTAACATGTCAATTCTAAATGTAGAGAAGATTCTAATTTGTTAGGACCATCGTATAGCCTGAAGTCAGAAATATCCGCTGCAATTGTTCAATGAACCAAACTTGTTCAAAAATATCCCACTTACCTGTAAGAACTTGAAGAAGTCACTGCACCTGAAAGTGACGAATTTGCATTTCGAGTGTATGGATTCGGTGAAGAAGTGGATGCTCCTGTAATGGCTGCAGGACACGGTCTCGTCCAACGAGCCCTCCTTGAAGGGCTTCAACAGGAGTTTACTCGCAGCCCACGCCACGTGGCAGCCCGGTTGGATTTCGCCGTTGTTTGGGTAGAAATCAAGATGGCCGCCGGGGTCGATATCGCCGAAACCTGTGGAAAGATAGACGGACACGTTCATGAAGTGTTAGCACATTGTTGCAGATAAGATTTAAGAATCGGCCATGCTAGTGGCTAGGCAAATAAATAAATAATAAAGAAATACTTGTGGCATTTCGAAATAAAATAGTGGGTAGAGCGGGATGATCGTTACCCCAGGAATCCAATCTCCTATTTTTTTTTCAAACTTTGCAAACTTAGAAAAACTACCCATCGAAATTCGAAATGCATCCTCAGTATCAATTTTTAAGAGCCAAATATTTCCATCAACTTTATGGGCGTACTGGTAACGTCGTCGCCTTGTAATCAAGGGGTCCCGGGTTCGATACCTGGTGAAGGCACATGGCACAGTGGTTCGGATTCCAATTTAAACTGTAGGTCCAGTCCCGATTAGCCTTCCCGTGCATAAAGTGGACTTAACGCAACAAATCAATCAAATCTAAAATTCATATCTGTGTGGTATGCTCATGTTTATCTCTGTCTAAATTTAGATATCTTTGTGTACTATTTTGTTTTTGTGTTTATTTTTATTTTCCTATTTTTTATTAGTCTTATTCTTTTCATATACTTATATCAATGAAAAAAGTAGATGTAACCATGGCTACGTGGTACTGAAGGCCCCCACAGCCTTAACTTTGCCATGGAAAAATAAGGCCGAATAAATAAAAATATTGAATGAAAAGGAATCTCTACCGCTTTTGTGTAGGCCTAAGTGTAAGTCTGCCTATGCAAACAACATAGAATGCTTTACTTCTTTATAAATGTCAAAAGTTTGTGTCGAGCATGAACGTTCACAGGGATTTTCTAGTGATGGGCAAGCAAGGTATCTTTTATTCGGGGAGGTGGGGGGAGAGCAAATGAGGCATATTGTCACCTATAATAGCCTTGCTTCCCTCAAAAAGACGCCTCATCAGCTTGAAGTTATGTTCCCACAACGTCGTTTTAATTATTACTGTGACTGAAAGGAAATTATATATGAATCGCTCGCTGCAGAAAGGCAACATGTCAACATTTCACAATTTTTCAGGAGAGGCAAAAAACTGCATAAAACTATCTTTATGATATTTCCATCATGACATGTATTTTTCCTTTCTTAATAGAAGTATACGTGATGAAAATACGAATGCAAAATTTGTGTATTACGTAAAGGGATAGAGAGAGCAATTAGGCACCAAAATGGTTCACATTCACATGTCCTGATAAGTGCAGATGCCAATGCCAAATCTCCATTATGGTATGGCGAGGAACTTGATAACAGAGGCAAGGAAATGGAAGACCTTATTGCAAGCAACAACCTTCATATTGCAAATAGAAAATCCCCAATACCAACATTTTGTAATAATAATGGTGGTAAATCGAACATAGATATTACTTTAGTGGATTACGAAGGCCGGCAGTTCATTCATAACTGGTGGGTTAAAGATCTGACGACCAGTGACCACAATGTAATTGGATGGAACATAGCCTGTGTCAAGGATGGTACATGGATGACTCCAAAATACAATATAAAAAGAAAATGGAGTAGGAAAGAGCAAGACGAACTAAGATATAAGGTCAGGAAAGGTTTTGAGAGTAACCCAGTTGTAATAGACCAAAGGTTACAAGATAATGTCATGAAAATAACATCAACATTGACAATAGCAGTTAACCAATTTTCAAGGCAGGGAACAGCAGAGAAAAAACAAGTGTGGCCTATATATATCTTGAGAAGAAGAACGATAACAAGGAAATTGCGCAAGAACTACCAGAGAGCAATTGATCCTAGAATAAAACAAACCTATTTGGAAAAATATAGGAAATCCAAATGGATTTATCAAGACCTGTTGAAACAACACAAAATTAAACAATGGGCAAGATTACTAAAGAATCAGATCGTTAAAGATCCATGGAGCATCGCGTATAAAGTGGTAACTGGGAAACTAAGACAGGCATATACACCCACAACCTTAAAACGTCAAGATAATACGTACACAAACTCATGGATGGATACTCTGCTGTACTTGATGGAAAGGTTGCTACCACTTGACAGTGAAGCTGAAGACTCTGATATTCAAAGAAATATTAGATGTGAACTGCAAGAGACTTACGAGAATGATACATTAGTTCTACCTTTTGCAAAGGAGGAAATTGCCCTGGCAATAGACCAACTTAAATGTAAGAAAGCCCCAGGGCCTGATGGACTGGTAAATGAAGTCATAAAAATAACTAAGAATGAGTTATTGGGAAGTCTGCAACAAGTTTATAACCAGTGTCTGGCAGCTGGTGAGTTTCCAGAGGACTGGAAACTGGCCAATCTGATTGTCTTGATGAAAGACAAAGATAGAGATCCCGAAGAGCCGAAATCCTTTCGACCAATCTGCCTGTTGGATACAATGGGTAAAATCTTAGAAAAATTAGTAGTTAAGCGATTGAATGAGAGAAGAGCATTAACTGGGGTGTCAGAAAAACAGTATGGATTCACCCGTGGACGTTCAACAGAGGATGCAATACAACACGTACAGACATTCGTCCAAGAGAATTCACATAAATATGTACTGGCCATCACACTTGATATAAGCGGTGCTTTTGATAATGTGTGGTGGCCGTACATATTGAAAATTCTAAGAGAGGCTCAAACACCCAGACCATTGTACAACTTGATAAGGGACTACTTAGATGGCAGATCTGTCCAGTTTAAAGGACCTCAACAGACAGTTAAAAGAGAAATAAATAAAGGATGCCCACAGGGATCTGTTCTGGGCCCGGTTCTTTGGAACCTTACTTTGGAACCATTATTATACTTTCTTGAAGAATCCAAGGATGTGGCAGAAGTAACGGCATATGCCGATGATATCCTGATTCTCATAGAAGCAAACAATCGCAGAGAGATAGAAGTTCATGCAGAGGAAGCCCTACGACTAGTCGAGAAGTGGACCCTAACATCGAAAATGAAGATAGCAACTGACAAATCCCATCATGTTCTGTTAAGAGGGAAACTTCAAAGACCTGCTATTATTAAGAGAGCTAATATAATTGTTAAAGTAGCTCCGCATATTGAATACCTAGGCATAACTTTGCAAGCCCAATTTAAGCTAAGAATGCACGTTGAAAATGTGGTTGGGAAAGCTAAGGTTCAGCTTCACAAGATCCTCAGTATGGGGAATCAAGCTTACAAACTCCCACAAGAAATATCGATGACATGTTATAGATCAATCTTCTTGAGTATAATATGCTATTCAGCATCGGTATGGGTTCATCTCACTGACCAACAACAGGTGATTAATAAAATGAGATCCTCACAACGGAATGTATTAATGAGAATATTCGGAGCCTTTAAAACTATATCCACAACATCAATCATAGCGATTGCAGGAGTGCTTCCTATCGACTTGGAGGTTAAAAGGAATGCCTCGAGGTATTGGTGGAAAAAAGGAAATTACAAGAAGACCAACCGAATTCTGGGTACCCAGATTAATACCCTTGCTGAAATAGACTCATGTTTATGGGATAAGTGGCAGGCAGAATGGAGTCAACAGCAAATCTCGATCCACAGCAGAAGATATCTTCCTGATGTGAGGATAAGGAAAAAGTTTTTCAAACCAACAAGGGGCATGGTCCATTTGATTTCTGGCCATGGACCATACAAGTCTTACTTCAAGCGATTTAACTTAAGTCACAATGACCAATGTTTGAAATGCGGCGTTGAAGATACTCCGGAGCATGCAATTGTTAACTGCACTAAGCATTCCAGTAATGAAATTGAGAGACTAAGGCAGGGACTTCTAGAAGAGACCTTGGCAGCTGACATCTGGAAACCTGAAAGGTTTCCAAGAATCAATAGGCTGGCAGAGAAAATCTCAACCTTAGAAGAGGAGAGCTACATCCCAGAATTGAGAGTGAGGCGTAATGAAGACACAATTCAACTCACTCTATCAAGAAGGAAGAGTAGCAGAATCAGTAACTTGGAAAGGAAATCCCAATATCAAGAATTGGAAGTGTCTGAAGAATCCAGTGAAGTGAAATTTTATGAAATGGGCCCTACAGCATTAAACAATGGAAATTCTATGTAAAATCACTACGAGGGACCAAACCAGAAGAGTCAACAACGTAACTCTGGCTGGTGTTGGCAGACATAACAGCCAAGGAACCGTCATGGACTAAAAGACGGTCCGCAATTGGCCTTAGTGGACCTCAATGGATAGTGTATTCGTGGAAGACTGTATGAGTATCCCTAAGTGGAGATTTAAAAGTAAAGTGTGATATTTGGATACTGAGTGTGGTCACTCCAAGAAGCCCAGTAAAGGACCATGGACTAGCGAAACTTCATCCACGGATCTGTCATGAACTTTACATTTATCCATTGGATGACGTCCAGGAACCTCTAGATGCGGAAGACTAAATCCAAGTCGAAGAAAGGAGATTGAAGAAGAAGCCATCATCCGGTCTAGTAACTCCCCTCACTTTGGGAGGCTAAAGGATCTAAGGATCCACTGTATTAATCTTAATTATGTATCGATGTTCTGTGCTTGGTATACTGTATTATATTTCTTATATAATCATCATATTATTTATTCTATTTTATATCATATCAGATTCTATTATATGTTGCTAAGCAAGGACAAGGGATTCTAAATTGTGATTGTGATGTCTTAAATACTTTTACTAGAGCAAACATCATAGGAATAGGTCTAAGGACCATGACTGAATAAGTCAATCATTTCTGACATATCACTTTCATTATTATTTTCTATATTATTTATATATGTTGTTTGAATTTATTCATAGTATTTATTCTTTCATTCTTTCTTATCTTTATTCTGACCCAAATACTATACATAGAGAAAACATCCAAACAGTAAACACACCTTGGTTTTTTCAAGATAGGCACCAAGGTTAATTACCTCTCCACCATCACCTGCATCCTCCGTTCATCCTTTCCTTTGGGACACTACCGCTCCTGGTAAGATTATAGCTAGATTAGAAATCGACGCCAAGTACGCCAGGAGAGGGTGATATGTGTGAGTGGCGAGAGGAGGCTGGAGGACCTCGTCCCTCAGTGTCCCTATCCTGTAGGTCCAGTCCCGATTAGCCTTCCTGTGCATAAAGTGGACTTAACACAACAAATCAATCAAATCTAAAATGCATATCAACTACAGATAAGGACACTACACTCGTCAACACTCTTAAATGCAAATATTATCCGAATATTTCCGAAATGAGACGCGCTCTGTGTGATATGCTCATGTTTGTGTCTCTGTCTATCTTTAGATATCTTTGTGTACTATTTTGTTTTTGTGTATATTTTTCTTTTCCTATTTCTTATTAGTCTTATTCTTTGCATATACTTATATCAATGAAAAAAGTAGATGTAACCATGGCTACGTGGTACAGAAGGCCCCCACAGCCTTAACTTTGCCATGGAATATGAGGCCGAATAAATAAAAAACAATCTCTACCGTTTTTGTGTAGGCCTAAGTGTAAGTCTGCCTATGCAATCAACATAGAATGCTTTACTTCTTTATAAATGTCAAAAGTTTGTGTCGAGCATGAACGTTCACAGGGATTTTCTAGTGATGGGCAAGCAAGGTATATTTTATTCGGGGAGGTGGGGGGAGAGCAAATGAGGCATATTGTCACCTATAATAGCCTTGCTTCCCTCAAAAAGACGCCTCATCAGCTTGAAGTTATGTTCCCACAACGTCGTTTTAATTATTACTGTGACTGAAAGGAAATTATATATGAATCGCTCGCTGCAGAAAGGCAACATGTCCACATTTCACAATTTTTCAGGAGAGGCAAAAAACTGCATGAAACTATCTTTATGATATTTCCATCATGACATGTATTTTTCCTTTCTTAATAGAAGTATACGTGATGAAAATACGAATGCAAAATTTGTGTATTACGTAAAGGGATAGAGGGGGAGTTTGTTTTGTGTTTTGGACATGTTCCCTTTCTGCAGGAAATTGAGTGTTCAAACGAATTTTGGATCGAATTGATTAAAGAAAAACACAATAAAATTTATAAACTTAATTTATTGTAAGAAAAATTATTTCTTAAACATTCCTCAATAATATTTGACGTTGTGGAACTACAAATTACTCAGTCATCTTTGTCTTCAGCATGTGTTTCCGTTTTGATAGGAAATGATGTTATTGAACTCCAAAACAGCATCTTGTCTTCAGGTATGTAGACCAACGTTTTTGTGATGTCATCCATTTTGTTGTTGTTTATGGGCAGTACAGAGTTATAGGCTTGCCTGGAAGGTAGTTCAAATTGTTCAGCAGACTTCCTCGGCCGAAAAGTGTCCACTATGAAGCCACCAATATTCATGTTACACACTATGCGGAGTTTGAGATGAGAAGGTCATCTCACGGTATTTTGAAATAATGAAATTCTTTTTCAGGTGTTTAGGGACATTTTTACCATAAGAGTCATCGCTCAGACAGTTTTTTTTTTGTAAAATGCAGGCCACCAGGAACTGTAGTTATTTGACCCTGGTGTTTCAGCCGGTACGATTTGCGCTTTCCAATTGACGTGCTCTTTCCCTGAAACTTTTGCTTTTTTCATTACATTACTTCTGTACATTTTTAAGTTGAAGACTCCTTTCCTTTTCTTAACTACTTTTCCTTCGTCAGCAGAGGTGCTGATTTTCTGAAATCACAATATGATTCACACAATCAACGAAGAGAAAACACAGCAATGAACGTCCACACCGAGGGTTTGAGCTGTACTGTCAAACAGAGCGCAGTTCGTAAACTGGCCACCTTAGCGCCACTACGAAATCTCATTTTCTGCACACAGGGAACTAGTCAGGGACAAGTTCCCTTTCTGCAGTAAACGGAAAATTGAAGGCGTTTCCATGCCCATTGTTATCGAGCGGATAGGTGTCATTTCTGCGGTAAACGATCCATTGAGCTATTACAAACTATTTTCGTCACACAAAAGGAAATGTGTAAATATTGGACTAGTTGTCTTTCTGCAGTGAGCAATTCATATGTGAAGTGTGTACTTTTAGGATTGCATTCATTTGCCAAGGTATAATGTAAACGTTATGGTCAGATAAACTAATCGGAACTGGATGCACAGTTCAACTGTGAAATGGGCCTCCTCTGAGTATCGAATCCAGGACACGTTGATTCCAAGGCGACACGTTTCTACCACGAGCCAGTTTTATTTATTTATTTCTTTGGTTTATTTGACTTCGCTTTTGTTGCCACTGTTTGGCTAATCGCGAACGTGAAGATGAGTGATGATATGATAATATTACTTACACTTACCCAATACAGTATGCGTAGGGTCCGAGTCGGTGTGTATGACGTCTACGAACAACGCGTCTGAAGAGTCCAGACGTACGGCGGCTGGCATTTGGGTGTAGAGTGGTCCAGCAGGATCCAACCCTAAAATTACAAATCAGCTTCAATTATATTACACTTTTTTGAGTTGACTTTCTAAATATAATACAGCAATTGGAGTCAATCAGTTATGGCGCGAGAGGGTTGGAGCAGATGGGCAGGCGCCCCATTTGTCGATTAGTTCTACCACAGGTGATTCTACTCTCTTACTGACTCCTCCTAGCAACCAAAATAGTGCATGAATAAATTATAGTCTAGCTCAAATGAAATCCATTTTTGTGTAGCATTTAGGGTACATGAAAGAATGACCCAACAGAGAAACATTTCTCTCCCTTCTACCTCCGCACGTACTTTTATATGACACCTTCACTTGGGTCTAAATTTATGAACATCCGAAATAATTTTTCATCCTCTATGTGAAATCACACACACACACACACACACACACACACACACACACACACACACACACACACACACACACACACCCCACACACACACACAAAAACATACACACTAGCGAAAGTGGAGGTATGAAAAACCACGCTAAATGAACAATGTTCAGTACGACCAAGTGGATGGACTCTGTCGTAAGTTTGACGACGGAAGATGTTGTAGCACAATAACGCGCCAGCACACAATAGTTTATCTGTTAAGCACCCACCCTATAGGCCAGACTTCCACATATTTCTAAACATTATATTTGTTATCAAATGAACCTCATTTCTCTTAAAGCGAAAAAGACGCGGATTTGAATACTGCCAGCATGTTAAGTTATAAACAGGAAGGAATGGCCGAATCTGGATTGAGGGCAATTATTTTATCTGAATTTCAAAGCAGGATATTTGATATTTAATTATTTATCCATATATCTAGAAGAGCGTTATTATATGTTGCTTTATAAACCATTATAGAATAATTTACAATCCGCCATTCTGGTTTCCTGGTCGTAGCTAGAAAGTTTGAGAAAAATGCTGGTTTCAGACTACCCAGGCCTGATATTCATATCTCTGGAAGTATGAGATCTGAGGAAATATGCATAATGGTGGATATATAAGGTATCTATAAGAGTAAGATATCAAGTTCCATTTACAACGTCGAAGTTTGTCAAATAATTGAATATCAATCCGCTGTGTCTATTATGTAATTAGCAGCTTAATGAACAGAACAAATTCATACCTGTGATTCTTCCTAAGCCTGGTACCTCTGAACCAACGTATCCGCAAATCTGTGCTCCTAGACTGTGACCAATCACATGTACATCCTGAGATTTCACACCAAATGTACTCTAAAAGATAATAAATAAATCGTGTTAGTCGATATAAAGTCAGGAATGTGAGAGTTGTCTTTATTATTATTATTATTATTCAATCAATGGTAATGAGTTCTTGAATAGGATTTCGGACATAAATGTCAGTATTGTCGATCAAGCTTACGTTATTCTAAATTTCATACCTCTTGTTATTGTGTTACTTCAGTGTAGTTGGAGTACCTCACTTGATCCTCCTTGGGATAAGGAAATATTACCTACTTATTCTTGCATTATTTCTCGATTTTGTTTCTGACTCTTTCCTCTTTCCCCTTCCTTGTATCTTTTCTCTCAGTTTCGGTATCAATATGTTCGTGCTCAGGACCTCTCCTTGTAGTCAAGAGATCCAGGGTTTCACACCCGGTGGAAGCACGTGATGATTGGGATCCTATTTTAAACTGTATGTCCAGTCCCCATTAGCCTATCTGTGCATGAAGTGGACTTGAGAACTAAAAAAGAACTCAAACTATGTTCGTGCTCAGTTCCTCTGTACCAGTTAATTTATTTTCCTATTTTTTTCTTAATTAATCTATCTCGTTCGCTCTGTTTCCTTTTTTTGTAATTTCTCTTCCTTCTCTCCGTCTTCTCTCTCCCATGCGTGTATTTGGTTATTTTAATTCTCTTCCTATCATTTTCCACCGCTCTTTTCAGACTCGGTGTCAATATATACCCCACGTATACAGTTTGTCCCATAAGACTGTGGAGCAAGGCCGCGCATAACGGTAGGGAAGGGGAGAAAGCGAGTGCGCCGAGAAAAGCAGTGCGTGCTGCTTCAAATGGGTAGTAGTTGCAGCCGCGTTTCCCCTCCATGCACTCACTTCCCCTCTCACCCGTTCATTGGTCGAGGTCTCTGGAGTCACTTTGCGCAGAAGACTTGTTCTCGTTCGCTTGCACCATGGACGTCTGGGACAGAGTGTACGTATATTGAACTGCTTAAGGATTCGTACCATTCGATTACTTGTGTTACAGCGCCTTGAATAAAGTAGTGTGGAAAACGGCACGGTTCTGGGCTCTCTGGCTGGTTCCACTCGAATATGATACTGCTAGAGGCGCTGGTGTTGGTCTCGGTGCATATTCGTCTGCTTATAATGGAAGTAAATGGAGTTTTCACTGCAACGTCTGATTCTTTTACATGGAGCATTTCTATGAATGTGATAATTGATATGATATTTGGTACAGTGGTCGCGAAGATATTAACGAACATTCTGTACAGTCGATCACGTCCTGTTATCGTTATACTTTCATTAATAATACGGGAGAAAAAATACGCGTGGAATGCTCTTGGCAACTAAATCTTTGTGTATGAATTAGATACATAATTATTATCATCATCATCATTTCTTTTAAATATATACACACTGAAGCATTTATATATTTTTTATATTTACTGTCTCTTTTCTTCCGCTTTAAACTAATCGCGGTAATGATGATAATGATGATTGCATGAAACGACAAGGGGAAACCCACAAAACGTCCTTAATGCCATCGACATGAGTGTAAGGAAACTTTCAGACCAATGGGACAAGCGACACGGGATGTTTACACTGATGTGACTAGTGACACAGACACTTCCAGACTGTAAAATAGCATTCATTGCACATGAGGGTCCAAACAGCAAACGACACGTTCATATGTCGTATTCGCATGCTACTTGTTACTTCGATCGGAAAGCTCCTTAAAGGAAGGGTGTCAGACCGAAGCGACACGCTACAGGGGAAGTTCCCAACTAAGTGACAAGCGACAGCCTTGAAGCGGCACTTCAGTCCATTAGCAAGAGTTTGCTACTAATTGTGCGAACAACAGACTTAGGCCACACGTGTCACTTTGTCGCTTGTGTGTCGCTCAAACTAGGGAGATTTCCTCAATAGCTTGCAACGTGTTGCCGTGGTTTGTTGTTCGCGCATGCGCGATGCAGTGAGTGTCTTGCTTTAGGTATATTGCACACCAAAGCGACACGCGACACTTATCGCTTGAGGATTTCACCAACCGAACGCTGGCCTGTGCAGCCCGTCATGCCTTTACAATGTGAAATGTTGCTCTTGATTGGCTCGTTTCCAAGCGACATGTGTTGCGTCTCGCTTCGGTATGAAAGTAGCCTTGGACCGAAGGACCCGTGTCGCTTTGGTGTGAAATCCTCGTATCGTTTGTCGCGTGTCGCTTTGGTCTAAAATATCCTTGAGGAAACGGTGCAGTCAGAGCTTGTGTCCCTACGGTTCGGAAGGCTGCATTGATTACGGACTGCTCGCTTCCAAGCAACACTTGTGGTTTGTCGCCTCGGTATGAAATATCTCTCAGGATACTATTTATATTCTAATAACATAGAAAAATAAAACTCTAGTACACAATCCAACACCTGACGTCCGGAATCACTTTGCAATGTTTCTTCTTGTCTTACGAATGCTATTTATTTATTAATTTTATTTTACTTTTCTTTCCAAATTAATGTCATTTCGTGACTGCAAATCACTCCACAAATATAACTGTTTCCATCAATTCACGTACCGCCTTTCAAGACAAACAAATCTACATAATATATTCCAAAAACTTACAAAGCCGCATTACTTTCATAAGAAAATTAGCACCGATACTGAACGCACTGCCATCTATGTTCTCATTCGTCTCGGGAACCAGTTTTTTGGGTCGTTTTTCACACTACGTTATTCAAGGCGCTGTACTTGTGTGTTGGAAATTCACGACTTTCTTAGTACATCAAAGGTTGATTTCTTTTAACGAATGAGATTTTGATGCTGTAAGGCCGTAATCATTTGAGAAATGGATTCACGGGAATTCTCTTCCAGATTGAGGGGAGATTTCACACCGAAGCGACAAGCGATAAGCGACACATGCCACTTGAGAACGAGCCAACGAGCAGCAACGTTTCGCACCATTGGGGCATGACAGGCCACGCAGACCGGTTCGTGAATATCTAGAACCTTCCCGTGCCGTCTCTTCAGAAATGGCAACGGATCATTTGTTTATTTTTTTTACATTTTCATTTTCATTCAATATGTACTGTTTGAGAAATGTTGGGGGGCAGAAAGTGCCCCACTCCTAAAGTCGGAACCTGTGGTAGTGGATAAACTAATTGAATACATATACCTGCAGAAATCTGATGAAATTCGCAATCTCCAGAGCGACAACTCGTGTGTTGGCCACAGCTTGGAGATAGGGCGGTAGGGCCCCCTTGAACCAGCCGACGGTGAAGGCGGTGCCTTTGGTAACATTCACCAATGCTCGAGCTATTCCCTGGAAGAGGAAGAAAAAGAAAATGTTACCAAAACAATTTATTTCATTGTTTGATTTTAATTCGCTTGTCTTCCACTTTTGGTTAATCGCGAAGATGAGGATGATGTGATGAAATTGATAAGTACATACACACACAGAACACTCATGCCCAGGTCGGGATTCGAACCCACGACACCTGGCGTCGTAGCTCAGGTAGATACTGTACGGGGCATGGGATGGCTCCATGAAAGCTATCACTCTAACGATATGAAAAATTGGACCAAGGGACAATTTTCTACATGGCTGATAAAGTGTTGCCAAACTCTTAGCACGTCAAAACTATGTATACACGTATATTATATGGACCATATTTTCGTTTGCTGGACAGGACACATTCATCTTACGTATTTTCTTACACAATTATACATGCATAGTGTGGCGTATTGAACGTTTTGTTATCGAGCCTGTACCTCACTTTATGCACAGATAGGCTAATCGGGACTGACCTACAGTTTAAAGTGAGATCCGAACCACTATGTGACTCGACCGGGTATCGAAGCCGGGATTACTTGATTACAAGGCGACGATGATGCTACGCCCTGGAGAAGACCCTCTGCCAACCTTTCAATTGCTGCCAGAAAACAAACATATTTTCATTTAAAGATTGTGTTTCAAGTTACTTTAACGCTTTTCTTTCTTTCCCTTTGTGCAGAGACCGAAAATTATGTTTTTGTCTTACGAATGTTTCTCTTCAACTAGTTCAAAAAAGTTCACTTTTTACAAATTTTTAAAGTTGGACGGATTTGATTCCCATGCACAAC
This sequence comes from Lepisma saccharinum, assembly GCF_977018435.1. Taxonomy (NCBI): domain Eukaryota; kingdom Metazoa; phylum Arthropoda; class Insecta; order Zygentoma; family Lepismatidae; genus Lepisma; species Lepisma saccharinum. The sequence goes on along the minus strand of NC_139249.1, from coordinate 22,814,689 downwards.
AGCGGAATCAAACATGTCTTATCACAGTTCAACGAAAACATATGACTGTTAATTCCTTTTTATATATAGGCCCTAATTAAAATTCTCTCCATGACCGTACGCCTGCATGAAACATGAAATTACCGTACATGGACAGTTAGGACCGCACGGTTGGCAATGCTGAAGAGGATTAAAGTCTGGGTTATGTCTTGCACAATGGACGACCATCAGAGAACGAATTTATATGTACCAAAAACTGTTAGACACGTAAATACATATTTAGTTATCTTCGGTCATCGGGAGATCCAGCGATGACAGAGCAAAATAAGAAAAAAATTGCTTTTTAAATATTTTAGAGAAGAAGTAAAAAATAAACCAGAATACTCGCATATTTGAACGAAATTAGTCAGGTGATACCATGAAACAGCTAGAAATATGCAAGAGTTTCGCTAAGTTTAGCGCATCGAAGGGACAGTCCAGTTCTACCCTCGTGCCCAACCTTTTCGCTACATTTTCTGTTGAGTGCAATGGTGTCAGGCGGGACAAGTCATCGCTGCAGGTCTACGAATCCAAGGTCCTTCGACCGCTTTTCCCCGCTCTTGAAGGTCTGGTCATAAGACCATTTTTCAGCCTCCTTATTTACAAACACGGCAGGGTTTCTGTGACGCCATCAAGATGAAACTTCTCAGAATGTCCAGCAGTGTAAATCATGCAACGCTCTTGTTTTTAAGAGAGAAACACATTGAAGAGCATTGCAAGGCAACTTACACAGGTTACATGAAAGTAATGATGCATAGAAAAAATATAAGTAAGCAAAAGCATAAATTTTCCCACGGTTAATGATAGAAAGAACTGAAAAAAATAAGCAGTTCTGGATCCATTCTATTTCCTTCATAGTATTTCTCCTTTTATTTATTATTATTATTATTATTATTATTATTTTTGGATGTTGAGGTTCAAATATGGATTTCGGAAGAAAATGTTCTTGCTTTACAAAACACGAAGTACTTCATGTTGTTTTGTGTTTACTATGCTTACAAATGACAAGACTGATCAAGATTTTTGTTCTCGAGGTGACAGACATACTTAGACAGAACGTTTTTCCTAATATATCTTAATTTCACACCAGCGATGGTAAAAAACATCAGGATTCCGGAAAATTTTAAATCTCGATTCGGAAATTTTACTACCCGGATTTCGGAGGCAATCTGAATTTCGGGGAGAGAGGTTTAACAATTTTTCCATTTTTCGGGTAGAATTTATTAAGAAACTATAGTCTTCTTTTTTCTACAATCATATACTCTGTAAAAAAAAATCATTTGGCCATCTCTACTTTACATGTCTTATACGAACACTGTTATCATCATTATCAATGTAGGAATCCCCCATCCTGGCCTAAAAGATTAACCCTAACGTTCGGCAAGTCGTGCGATGACTACGTAAAAATGTCACGCTTCGCCACTGTTAGTTATTATGATCAAAAGCTGGAATTAAATATGGACTTACAATTGTGATAAATGGCAATTTTTCATTAAGCAAGTGAGTCACCTACTAAATAAAATGCATTTGCGTTACATGACATTAACGGTGAGCAAAATTCATATTAAAAATGAGCTTTATTTCTTGTTACCAAACAATGGATTATGAAACATTCTTTCAAGTGCTGAAACGTGAATCTCCTCCTGTTGTTTCTGAGACAGATTCATATTGACTGAAACTGCGTCCACATGAAGTAATGGGATTATATTTAAAATAATCAATGAATTTCACAGCAAAAGTTTGAGCTTGCATTCTCTACCGTTGACAAGAATGCTAGAATAACAGGTGTATTGTCAAGATGTAAAACAAACAGGGAGTAGGGAATACAGACGAACGGAAAATACAAGAAGGGAAAATGTAGTAATAGCGTGAATATGGAATATATGTCAGAAGAAGTTTGAAAATATGTAAAAATAACTAAAATGTGCAAAATATATGATAAAAGCTAACATATGGAAAAAATGTAAAATAGAAATATCATTCTTCGAGCTTAAACTACCCAACCTATACCTGCCGCTAACAGGTCGTCCTATAGCGCACGTAGTTGCAATTTTCACCGTAGATGTTTCTTATCCAAGAAAATGGTAAGAGAGACAGTTGCAGAAGGAAAGAAGGAGAGAAAAAGGTGGAAGAGAGTGATAAAGAAAGGAGGGAAAGTGAGTTAAAAAGTGCATACATATAAATGATAGTTTATACTGTATGTATCATAATTAGGGAACGGAACTTTATGTGCTAAAAAACACAGAAATATTTATTTTTTTATGTGTCATAAATGTTGAAAATATGTGATAGAAACAGGAAAATATGTGACAAAAATAAAAAAAAAACATTTGGTAACAAAAACAAAATATTACATGCATTTTAAACACTTGAAATCAGTTTCTAAATGCTTACCTCTTAGCGAAGCTATTTTTTGGAAGAGTTGCAGTGGATCACAATAGTTTTTCTTTCCAACTTCTCTATTGTAAATCTGTGACGATTATGTCTAAAAAGCATCTTACATTGTGAGAAAAACGCTCCACGTCACAAGAAACAATTCTTGCATATTAGAAGCACGAAATGTCACTAATGCTAAAGTTTTCCAAAGCTTTCTCTTCTTCTACTTGACCTTCCAAAACACGTGCAATTTGGCGCAAAGTTTGAAAACCTTGGTGTTTCCCAAAACTTTCTGTACATTTAGACATGAGCACTTGTGCGTTAGATCCAGTGGGGGTAATATTTTCCCCTAATAGGATCGTAGGCGAGGCGCTAGAAGTCTGCCAGCGAGCGTGTTCAAAGACAAAACAAACCTAACACACTCGATATGAAAGAGGTGCGGACAATAAACATTTTCTCTTCGAGGATTTCGAGGTAGCTGAAGTCAATGAGCGATTTTATGTATTTAAAATGAAAATTCGCAAAATATGTATTTACATACGGAAAACTGGAAAATATGTGTTTTTATGTAAAATAAAATTTGCTGTGTTGGCAAAAACGAGGGGTCTATCTTATCGCAGAAAAAAAAACACATTTATTTACCTAAAGTTCCTTTCCCTAATCATAATGATGATTTCACCAATGTAATTAAGATGCTCTTCGTGCATTTCTACTCACGGTCATCCAGTAGGCCTTCCCGTTGCCCAAGTAACCATGGACGATGATTTGTGTGGGTTTCGTAGCGTCATAGTCGATGCCTTGAAAAGATTCTGCATTAGGCTGTACTTTGCGATGCTGCGGAGAGAATAGAGTTATTCTCACACTTTTGGTCGTACCGACAAAAATATCAGAAACTCTACATAAGGCTAATCAATCAACGATTGTGCTTGATTCACTAAACATAATGCCTTGGTGAAATCTCATAAGGATTACGCTTGATTTCTCCGTGCATATCTCGCACACAAGGACGATCTATAGTCTGTAATAAAACTTAACAATGGAGACTATTAAAACAAATTTTGTGTTGTCTGTCATTCTATTTACACTATGGATCGTCAAATCGTCACGAGATATTTTCAGTGCTGTGATATGATTGTTTACAATTTTTGTTATCATGAGAATGGGTGGTGATATGAGGAAATTGACAAGGAATACTCACAAAGAATACCCATGCCCAGGCTGGGAATCGAACCTGGGACCTGGCGAAGCAGCAGTATTACTCTGGAAGTTCTGCAGTCTGTAAGCCTCGTCAATCTAACAAGCGAGAAATATAAAATGGCCGTCGAACCGCTCTAAGAAAGTCGTTAATTCGTCGCTGGACAAAGGAGGGGCTATAATCCCCACCGACCCTCCCGAGTACACCACCGATTTCGTCCAACTATCATGTTTGTGTGTATGCATGCCCTTGATTCCACCCAAGAAAGTTCATATTATGTTTATACCGTGTCCTCCCGTTTCGCCTTATTGCGTTTTCACTTCCCCCAATACAATTTCAAATGATTTATGTGACACGAACTTTCTAAGGCGAAACGGGATATCCCATTTCGCCTTATCCTGTTTCACCTTACACACAAAAAAATTTCCCACCTGGGAATATTATCGACTTGCAGGGTAATTCATAATGGGTTAGGTTAGGTTAGGTTAGCTGGGAAGTACAAGGAAGATCCTTCTGTGAAGAAGTGGATTCGGCGAGCTGCTGCATCATTCTGCATGAACCTAGAAAATTGAAATAAATTATACTTGTAGTATGAGTCCCAGAGACACGAGATAAATGTACATTATATCAATGTAGCATGGTGTTTTATTACATTAATAATAATGACCCTTCATGTCGATAATATCCCCTGGTAGGAAATTTTTTTGTGTGTAAGGCGAAACAGGATAAGGCCAAATAGGATGTCTCGTTTCGCTTTAGACAGAGTGCCACTTAAATCTCGCGAAATGGTATTAGGGTGGGATGTGAAAACGCAATAAGGCGAAACAGGCTGTAATCGTTTATACAACAGAACCAATACTAACTTGTAATTGCTGGTTGTAGAGGAAGAATTTGGTGGCAACGTGAGCTCTGGATGATGGTAAGACGTTCACAGGTCTATATCTTATATTATACCACTCGTCGCCATACCTGATGCAGCCTAAGTCTTTGATGCAGTATGTGGCATTTCCAGTCCTGTTCCAGGGTGTTAAATGGTCCGTCAGCTCTGTGATGAAGAAACAGAATAAATTAGAAATTGTCCCCGGACGAGAAAATCGAGTCGAGAGCGATACTTGATGTATTAGACACTCGGCACGATATTTAGAAAAAATACCTAAACTAAATGTACTTTACTGTGCTACCTCATACATACCAAGGAAACATTTACCTGATTATTTCTTAGAAATGTCATTTATTTTGTTTATTGTAATGAGAAATATCAATCAATCCATTAGCTTTTTTAATTGTGAAACTGAAAAAATACAATCACATACAGACAAAATTAAGTTATTCGAGGGGTTGTACTGTCGAAATGAGACACCCGTTATTAACATGGAACTGATTTACATGTACTAAAATTTGTTACATATGTAAATATATGTCTAGTTATTTTAATCAATATATTGAATTAAATATGCATTTATGATTGTGAAATATGTCGATTTTATTTATTTAGCGGCTCACTTAGCTAAATAGAATACATCAGGTTTACATGACATTAATTGTAGTGCAAAATTTAAATACAAAATGTGCTCTATTTTCTGTTACCAAACAGTACAATACCAAACTTCCTTAAGTGATGAAACATGGATCTCCTCCTGTTGTCTCGATAGACAGATATGCATTGACTAAAACTGCCTTCATTGTCTCATGGAGCAATGGAAGCATTCAACAGATTTTACCGCGAAAGCTTATTGAAATGAATGTTATTTTAACAAATGCCTTGTCTACTTTCAAGATTTAAAATAAAGACTACAAAACTAACAGAGTATTCTAATACATAATATTTAATAATATATTCAAAATGTTGTATCTTTGTAATTAAAATTTTGTTACTTTCTGTGGGTACAATGGCATATATGAACAAATGAATCTACAAAATTTTGTAGTTTATAATTACTTTTCAAAAATAATATTAATATTATTATAATATAATTTGTTTGAAAATATGGAAATTATATGTAAACATAACTAAAATATGTATGACATATGTAAAAATATGGAAAATGAAATTAGCTTTCACACCACTATTCGCAAAGATAATACAAAATAACATTGATCTTAGCATCATATGAAGATATATGTTTACATATAAGTCCGTCCTGGTCATTAAGAAAGATTTTTTGATTTAATGACCTCCATACGAAGTGAATATTTGTGTATGTTGTCAATACCATAAAATTTCAAAGCTCGAGACAGTACTGAGACATGCCCATACAGGCGAGAAGAAGTCGGATATTTATAAGTCGAGACAAGTCTTGTCTCGTCTTGCCTTCACACTATTCCCAGCGTAAATAATAATATGAACCATTGAAAATGAAATTTACTTTTGGAAGATTCTCAGCAGTAATGACTATTCAGCAGAATCTAATAACGAAATGAACTGCAACAAAAACAGTGACCCACCCGATATGAAAACAAGTATTACTATATTAGAACTTAGTTTAGCAGTAGTTGTTCTGTAAATGGGCGCACCGAGGCATTTTTCCAGGGGGGCAAAGAAAACATACTTTCAATACAAACAATACTTTCTCAGTAATGAAACTATACTGAAAATTTGTCAGTTTTTTTTTTTAATTATTTGAAAAAGTAATGACATTTATTTTACTTTCTACCTAAAAAGCACAGTGAGCCAAATGAAAAATTTCATCATTCTTTCCAAGGAGAGCGGCCCTCTTTGCCCCCCGCTGGGTACGCTCATTATTATCTAGTCAGTGAACTTTATAACTAAGAGATAAGTATAGGATGGTTAACCTGTGAGAACATGTTTCTCATCGTGTAACGCAGAAACGATTTCGACTTTAAAGCCATACCTCGTACTTTGTGATACAAGTTAATTGCTTCGTTTGAACTATTGATTAATTACTTACCTCCTAAGGAATTCGAGAAGTTAAAAGCGAAAGAACAGGAGCAGAATATCACGATAATGGCCGAAGAAAGAATGACACATTTGGGTATCTTCATTCTTGGCAATGGACACCTGAAAAATCGCAGAGTTTGATGTAAAGTACCTTAACGCGAATTAAACACCACAAGGAGAGGTCAGTAAGTTCCAGGACAAAATTTATTTCATGCATTTCTAAACCATTTTCAACATACCTGGATTAATAACTTCTTTTCTTTCTTGTTCGTGTTGAATGACTTAAAATATTTCAGCCTTGTGCATTCATTTGTGAAACTAACAATGATGTAGAAGCTTCCTTTTTAAAATATTAAATTTTCCCCAGAATAATTGTAATGTAAACTAATTAAAAATAAATTAAAAATTTTGTATCTTTGTAATTGAAATTTTGTTACAATGACAATGGAATATATAAGCAAATGAAGCTACAAAATATTTTTTGTAGCTTATAATTACATTTCATAAATAATATTAATATTATTATAATATAGGGGGGCAAAGGCTAAATGGGATTTCTCGACCTTGAGTCAAAAATCCTGATGGAACTGATATGCAACCTATATCCAAACACCATACGTTTGGTGCAGTGAATTTCGGTGAAGTCCGGAGGGCTCATTTAGTCAGATCCACTCTCCTCACCTCCTCGTTGGGGCCCCCTGGGATCTTTCAAGATGCGAAAGAGAGAGTGGTGTGCGGAAAGCAACGGGAAGCTACCGCATATATCTTTTCCCTAGAAAAACTGCAATCATGATGAGTTATTCCAAGGCAAAATATTCCGGACGTAAACTAGCCCCCCATTCGGATGTCCGGGAGGGGGATGTCTGGGAAGGACACGTTATGACAAAGGACACTGATGGGGAAAAGAGAAGCAAACAGAAGGTAAGATTAAGGATTGGAACGTGGAATGTCAGAACCCTGTTACAGTCGGGAAAGCTAGAAAACTTAAAGGCAGAAATGAGAAGAAACAAAGTAGATGTTATGGGAATATCAGAAGTGAGGTGGGAACAAAATGGTGAAATAGTGAGTGATGAGTTCAAGATGTTTTATTCTGGAGGTGATCAACAAGGAAACCGTGGTGTGGGAATAGTGCTAGGACCAGGTGTGAAACATAAAGTTATAGCAGTGCGTTATGTGGATGACAGGATTATAATGGTGAAACTTCAAGGAAAGAAGAAAGACTTAGTGTTAATTCTAGTGTATATGCCACATAGTGGGTTGTCAGAAGAAGAAGTGGAGGAAAACTATGAGAAGATAGAGGAATTGATGGAAAAAGAGAGAAAGGGTTCGTGCATTATCGTAATGGGTGATTGGAATGCTGTAGTAGGAGAAATGCAGGATGGAAGTACAGTAGGAAGATATGGATTAGGCGAGAGAAATGAGAGAGGGGAAAGCCTGGTAAATTTCTGTAAAAGAAACTCCCTAATTGTTGGAAACACACTGTTCCAACAACATAAGAGAAGGAGGTACACCTGGATATGTCCACTGTAAAAGATACCAGATAGATTACATACTGGTACAAGAAAGATTTCGAAATTGTTTGAAAAATGCGAAGACATTGCCAGGAGCTGACATTAATTCAGACCACATCTTGCTAATAGGAGAAATCAATCTTACATTGAAGAAGATAACCCAAAACCAGGTGAGCAAGAAACCCCACTTAGAGAAGCTAAGGGAAGAAGATGAAAGACAAAAATTTGCAGAACATTTCCAAGGAAACTATAATAAGTTTAAAGCTAGTTGTAACAATAAGGATGAGATGTGGGATGGAATAAAAAGCTGCTTACAGAAGGCAGTGGATGAAACAATAGGCTACAGGGAAAGGAAAAGTGCAAAGAAACCATGGATTACTGAAAGTATGATGGAAAAAATGGAGGAACGGAGAAAATGGAAGAATGTAAATACAGAAGAGGGAAGACATAATTACAAGATACTGAATAACCAGCTAAGAAGAGAAACTGACAGGGCAAAAGAACAATGGATGAAACAAAAATGTGAAGAAATTGAAGAACTGGAAAAAAGAGGAAGGTATGACTTGATGTATCGTGAAGTAAACTGCTTGGGCTTCCAAAAGAAGAAATGGAAAACAATGTGGATGATAGAAGACGAGGAAGGATGTGAAATCACAGACAAAAAAGGAATATCGAATGTGTGGGGAAAGTACGTTGAAGAGCTCTACCAGAAAGAGAATCGCCCAGACAGTCTGAATGTAGAAAATGAAGACGACGTGCCTGACGATGAGAAAGGATACTATATCCTGAATGAAGAATTTGAGCAAGCACTCAAAGAAATGAGGAATGGGAAAGCAACGGGCACTGATGAAATTCCTGTTGAACTTATCAAATGCCTGGGAGATGGAAAAAGAGAAATACTGCACTTATGCAATGAAATCTATGAGAAAGGGGATTGGCCACAAGATTTCACGGAGACTGTTTTGGTACCTCTGCAGAAGAAAAGCAATGCCAGAAAATGTTCTGAGTACAGGACAATCAGTTTGATATCTCACTCGGCAAAAATTCTTTTAAGAATTCTGAACAGACGCCTATACTCGAAGGTCAGTGGCGAGTTAGAGGAAGAACAGTTTGGTTTCAGGAAAGGAAGAGGTACAAGGGATGCAATTGGTTTACTGAGGACCATTGGGGAAAGATATTTAGAGAAAGGAAAGGAGGTGTTTGTAGTATTTGTAGACCTGGAGAAAGCCTTTGATAGAGTGAATTGGGTTAAACTTTTAGAAATTCTGAAGAAAATTGGTGTAGATTGGAAAGAGAGAAGACTTCTAAGCAACTTATACATGAATCAACGAGTTAAAGTGAGAACGGGAGACGAAATGACAGAAGGCTGTGAAATTGGAAGAGGAGTACGACAAGGATGCTGCCTATCGCCTACTTTGTTTAATATTTATTTAGAAGATATAGTGAAAACTTGTTTCCAGGGCACAGGGGGTGTCAAATTAGGAGGAAGAAGAATAAACTGCATAAGATTTGCTGATGACATGGCATTATTCGCTGAGGATGAAATAACCATAAATAGTATGTTAGAAGAGTTAAACAGCAGATGTGAGCAGTATGGAATGAAGATTAATGTAAAGAAGACAAAGGCAATGGTTATAGGACGGAAACCAAGGAATATTAATGTGAGAGCAAACAGTGAAAGAATCCAGCAAGTGGATAGCTTCAAGTACCTCGGATGCACTATAAGCAGTGACATGAGCTGCAACCAAGAAGTGAAAATGAGAATCGCAATAGCAAAAGAAGCTTTCAATAGAAGAAAAAATGTTTTTTGTGGACCCATGGACATAGGTCTAAGGAAGAGATTAGTGAAATGTTTTGTGTGGAGTGTAGCACTATATGGTGCAGAAACCTGGACGTTGAGAAGAAATGAAGAGAAACGACTCGAAGCTTTTGAAATGTGGACATGGCGAAAAATGGAGCGTGTAAAATGGACGGACAAGGTAAGAAACGAAGCCGTACTGAAAAGAGTTGGTGAAAAAAGATCTATACTGGAGACCATCAAGAAGAGGAAAAGAAACTGGTTAGGACACTGTCTAAGAAGAAACTGCCTGCTAAGAGATGCCTTGGAGGGAATGGTTGAAGGAAGAAAAGTCCGTGGAAGAAAGAGATATCAGCTTATGGATGATATTAAATTAACTGGGTCGTATGCTATTACGAAGCGTAAGGCAGAGAACAGGGAAAGCTGGAGATTGCAGTGAAAAACCTGCCAATTAGGCAGAAAACAATGAATGAATGAATGAATTATAATATAGTAAATACAATTAATTTTGATTAACTACACATACAGTCATTGCTAGTTATTCTTAAATAAGGTAGTTGTTTAGTTTATAATTAACAGTATTCCAGAAAATAGTCTAATTAGTTTCGAATTATTACATAGTTCTATCACAGCTGTGGTTCTATTCTCTTACATTTAGGCTTCTATTTTCCTCCTTTAAGTGTGTTTCCGTTTCATTTAGCCTGAATGTTATGAATTTCTCTTCTCTATTGTGTATTCCTAACACCATATTATTTGCTTTGCTTTTGAATTTTTTCTTTCTTTTAGTCTAATGTTATCAATTCCTTATTTGTAGTTTTCTTCCTAATGTTTGTCGAATTTCTCTTTATTAAGCCTTAACAAATGAGGACCTCAGGGAAAGAACGCCCTTCGTACATTTTTAGCCAAATTGAGGTAAAGATGTTATCAGACGAATTGTAGAAGAATAGAACGTGTTTCTTTTCCCATTGCAATGAGGTTTTGATTGTGTATACAGGGAAAGAACGTGCTCATGACTAGGGAAAGAATTCTTAGGTGCAAAATTATGGTCGGATAAGGAAGAAAAAAGGTTCTGAAAATATTTTAAAAAAGGTGCAAAAAAGGTGCTAATAAAATGCGTTTATTTGATCCTCTCTCTTTTCTGCTCGTTCTATATACATGCAGAGCATAGGCGGAGTTCTGGAGGGACCAGGGGGGGCCTGGGCCCCCAACTTAAAGGAGACTAAAGAAATAACACACGATTAAGTTCAGTTACTACATTTTTGTTATTAAGTCATACAGCAAATCTTGACGTTTGGCATGTTGTAAATGTGCGGTAATTGCGCCGCAAGAGCGGATCTTAGACGATTTGATTGATGTGTACAGTTTGAAGAAAGAAAAACGTAAAATGACTTTGTGTTGAGTCAACAGTTACTGCTGAGCCATCAAAAGAACTTTTCAATTTAATTTTTCTAAAATTTCTGAAGCTTACTATTGTACGGTAAGTTTTTTAAAAGTAATACGAGTATTGTATCAATAAAAAAATAATGAAATGCAAACTGCAATACTCGTACTGTTTTGCTCATTTTAAAGCTGACAACCAATATACTAATTAATATTTGTTTACTTAAGCGAGGAAATTTAACATTTTAAAATCTAAAAGGCCTAAAACTCAGTGTTTTTAATTTTTTAATTACCGGGGGAAGGCCCCCTTATATACTAGGGGATATTCAATAACCCTCAGGTACATCATATGCTTTTCCCAGGGTCTCCCCCCACCCAAACAAAAGCAAAAGCTCAAACTCCGCCCATGATGCAGAGAACTGGTTCTGACTTAAAGGTGTTGTTTAAGTTCGTGTTTTCTTTCGCAATTTTAGCTTCATCATCTTGGGAACAATTGGGGCTGCAATGATTATAGTATTGTACTTTTTTATATCTCTCGATCTGCTCTACAAAATGAGACTATAGGTTTTTATGTAGCTACTCAAGAACAGTGAAAATAATTTATTTTTCTGTTTCAACATGAAAGAAAAGGACGGAAAAAGGTGCTGAATCATCAAAGAGGGAGTATAAAGAGGATAAATGTGTTACTCTCACGAGAAGGTCAAGAAGGTGCAACAAAGTGTGTTGTTCATTTTACTTGATCTCATGTCCTAAAATACATATCTCAAATAATCGGATGATTCCTGGTGGAGGCACATACTGGTTCTCCCACTTTAAACTATAGGTCCAGTCCCGATTAGCCTTACTGTGCATAAAGTGGACTTAAAACACAAATCAATCAATCAAACGATCTGTATTGAAACAGCTAAATTTTTGAAACGGTGCTGCATCTTAAAATCATTTGCCCACTCATGACCATGCTAACAGGCAAATAAGGTACTTTCTTTACCTGTGGTCTTCAAATGATTATACAGAGCATTCCCGGACATTCGCTATGAGACTAGGCGGCAAGCGGCCCGGCGTCAGTGCTTGTCTTTCCCGGTGAACGGGGTCCGCGACAGTCGCACGCTACAGTCTGATTTTTCCCCTCTCCCTGCATTCGCTCTCTTTCCCTTTCTGTTGACGTTGCAGACTGACGTCAGTATAATCCTTCCTCGGAAGTTGTGTTGTGTCGTGTCCGTGTGTTGAATATTGTGGCTTAACGTGGCACTACAAACGTTTACATTACAACAAAGGATTTATCTTGTCGAGTGTTACTTCGGAAAGAGGAATTGTGCAGAAGTGCGACGACGTTTTGCAACGAAATTTCCTGGTGTTGCCGTTCCACATAGGACCACTATATTAAACCTAGTAAAAAAGTTTAGAGTAACAGGATCAGTTCCGAATAAAAGTGGAAAGAAAATCCCACGTGTACTTACTGAGGAAAACCTCGATGAGATAGGACAAAGGTTAGAACAGTCTCCTCGGAAATCTATCCGCCGCCTTTAACAAGATACGAGACGCCGGGCCGCTTGCCGCCGAGTATTGTATCGAATGTCAGGGAATGCTCTGTAGTAATATATGAGGGTGTCAAAGCACAAGTGACGTAACTCCATTCAAGACAGTTTTGAGGAAAAAGGCGCTTTAAATAACTTAGTTTTATGTTCAAGTGTTATAGCACAAACTTAGTGGTGCCTTTATGAGCAAGAATTTGAAACTAAGGAGATATTTCTAGCGCTGAAATCACTTGTAAGTTATACAGTATATGTAACTCAATTTTCATGAAAATGAAGTTACCCCTCATTTAAATACTAGGATATATAATAATATAGGCTATTGGTCACGTACTTTATTTTTTGTGCGACTTACCTTGGGCTGGACACTTTTATCCCTTCGGGCCAGATAGACACTTTGAACGAATGACCAGTTCGGGAAACTAGAAGCATGGCCCATAAGTCAGTAATGGTGGCATTTGACATTCATTTTCAGCATACGGCGTGAACAATGGTCGTTGTAAGGATGTAATTTTCTAGCCAATTCCTTTTGTCTTGCACTGAACCGCCGGTAATAGAGCAAGCAACGTGTAGCATTCCGCATGCAATCAGAGTAAGAAATGTTTGCATTCCTGCTTCGTTTTGCCTTGTGTAGGTACACTGTGCAAAAATTAAATGTTTTGTTGAGTGGAATACAGGGCATGTAATACTTCAAGATAGCTTTGGTCTGTAGTCTATTTCCCTAACATGTGTGTTTCAAGGTTACAATCATCTGTTTTCCTAAAGAATACGTATAATCAACTGAATCGCTACTTTGAGTGATAAGAATTATGTAACATTGTGAACCATAATTTTTTCAAATAATATAAAAGTAGATTTCAAGTTTAACAAAACTATTTTATATTTGTATATTATATACCTTTTTACTAACTGTCAATATTTTTTTATTCTCATGTGTTTTTGATATGCGCGTTCATAAATTCACAATAGAAGCTCATCACGTTACAACTCAAGTCGACACTACAACGTTTGCACTCTTCACAATAAACCCCCTCTCTTAAGGGTATAGCTTTATTCCGGGTGCCAAATGGAAAAGCATGACTTCAGGTATGAATAAAATGTTTTGACTAATTTTGAAAGCTTATGTTATGCACATTTCAGATCCGATTGATGTCACTCAGCCAACCTTCAACAATTTGAGTGGTTCAAGATGGCGCCAATATGGCGGACATTCCAGTTAATGACCTTTATCTTAGTAACCAGTGGTCGTAAACAAAAAATCTTTTTTAAGTCTTGATCCTCATTACATGGACTACGAAGAAAATTCGGTTTAGTTTTTCGCTAATGTCAGTAGTTTTACCGTAATTTGAAAATAATCCTTAAAATATGTAATTTTTCTAGCACTATCAGAAGTTTTTGCCTTGTAACTTTTGAATAAATTAAATGACAGGAAATTATTTTGAATGAAAGTAGTAGCCTAATTCATAACCTTTACAACAATATAAAACTTTATGAATTTGAATGAAAAATTTGCTATAAAATATGTCCCAAAATGGAGGATAGTGCCAAAAAAGTGCATCTTTATTACAAGCCGGCGGCCAAGTCCCGAATCATTGAGTTTTTCATAAAAGCAAGAGACTCTGTAGGATTAATTGTTCTGTCATTAAAGATATTTTTAGTCGAATAGCTCATTTATATGTGCGCTCCGACGGCCGCCATATTGAAAATAATCCGCCATATTGTATATTTTTTGATTTGATATATCTCGGGAACGGTGTCCCCTATCAACGTCCGGATTTCTCAGAAATATTCCAAATAGCGTAAACTTTCATAATAAATCAATACATCTATTTTTGAAAAATAAAAAATATAAATTTTGCAGAAAAAACACTAAACATTTAATGAGATTAACTGGTAGTTGAAAGTCTTCTCGAACCAAACAATGGTATTTTCTATTTTGTAAGATTACGAAGTTTTTGTTAGAAGTATTTAGATGAACTGAACCCCAAGTTTGTTTAGATTTATAAATTTACCTTAAATAACATTTTAAGATAAATACAATTTACAAACAAGTCGACATAATTTCTGAATAAAGGAGTCATTGAAATTTATACAGTACGTGATACAAAACTAGTGAAAATTGTCTACCGAATTCATTTGACATGAATCACTCTTTGGATCTTTCTCCTTCTTTGATCAGGTCTTCATATCCTGCACGGGTCAATAAAATAATACAAATTTGAAGTTAGCAATGTATGTACAGAATACTCTACTTTCAATTTTATTTTTATTATTGTATTTATGTATTAAAATGCGAAGATCGAGTGGCTGAAATTAAGTGATAAACGGATTTATCACAACCTTGTCCTACTATACAAAGCCCTAGAGATAAAAGACCCAAAATACCTCGCCAGGAGGATCAATATCTTTTAGACTTTTACTCCCGCAACACCAGATCACGTGGAAAATCTCTGTTATCCATCCATATCCACAGATCTAACTTCCAAGCCAATTCGATTACCGTTACCTCTGCAGGACACTGGAACAGACTGCCCTTCGAAATCCAAGCCGCATCCTCAATTGTAACATTTAAAAGACAATTAAAATCATACATGCCTAACAATTGGACCTACGTAGATAAAAGTCCCAGAAAGCAATGCGTTATACATTTAGCTCAGGAAATCTGCTTTCTATGTAGGTATTTGTGTGTGAATGTGTGTGTGTGTGTGTGTGTGTGTGTGTGTGTGTGTGTCCATGTAGAAACTGTATTGCTTTTATTTTTAATTTTACTTTTCAGTTATATTTTTCATTGTGTTAGTAACAATAATGAGCAAGCAATTCCCCTCCAGGGAACGCCACCTTAAAGTAGCACTGACCGTGCGGGCGGAGGGGTTTGCGTGCTTTGTTGAGGCTGAGAGCTATGCCAGCGGTAGATTTTCTACCAGCAGGGTCACCCATGCTGGACAGGTCTCAGAAGAGAAGCCAGACTAAGGCGTTCTGCAACGCCCCATCTTACCTAGTATATCCTATCCTAATATTCCTACCCAGTCCCAAACAAACAAATGCGAACATCTGCATCTGTGTCCCACATTGTGGAGTGGCAAGTGCCCAGGCCTAAAGATGGCAGCCCCATCATGGCACTCGGGGTCAGAGGGCCAATAACCCACTACCCTTAAAATAGATTATTAAAGAAACCAAACGAGGAAATAGCCGGACGGACAAACTGTTGACGACCTTTGGACTTAAAAAGAAAACTCTATTGGGGTTTTGGAATGTTAGAACATTATATGAGGCAGGAAAATTGCAACAAGTAGAAATAGAAATGGAGAAATATAATTTGGACATCCTGGGAATGAGCGAAGTGCGTTGGAATGAATTTGGAGAGATGAAAACATCTAGTGGTATGACATTCCTCTATTCAGGTAGACCAAATGAAGATGATGAACATCGTAATGGAGTAGGCATACTCATAAACAAGAAGACTGCTCGAAGTATATTGGACTGGAAGCCTGTATATGAACGAATAATTATGGTCAGATTACAGGCAAAGGTTAGAAATGTGAGCATCATACAATGCTATGCACCCACAAACCAAGCAGAAATAGAAGAAAAACAAGAGTTCTACAAAGAATTACAAGACACTACAAATAAGGTTAAGAAGAAAGATGTTATTATTGTAATGGGCGATTTAAATGCTAAAATTGGCTCGGAAAATGTTGGACTGGAGCAAGTGATTGGCAAGCATGGTCTAGGTGATAAAAATGAAAATGGGGAAATGTTTGTAGATTGGTGTGCCTCAAATGAAATGACTATTGGAGGTACACTATTTGCACATAAAAATATACATAAGATCTCTTGGGTATCCCCAGATCATAGAACTCAAAATCAGATTGATCATATACTATAAGTAGAAAATGGAGAACATCTTTATTAGATGTGAGAAGTAAACGTGGAGCAGACATTAGCAGTGATCATCATCTTATGGTAGCCAGTTTTAGGGTAAACATTATGGCCGCAAAGGAGAAATTTAATAAACAAAGCACAAAGTTTGACATTGGAAAACTACAGAATAATAGTGTAAAACAGGACTTCAAGTTGCAACTTCAAAACAAATATCAAGAACTAGGGGAGTTGGATGGTGATGAGGTGGAACAACACTGGGAAAAGGTGAAAAATACATTTACAACGGTATCAAAGGAAGTTTTGGGATATAGAAACCCTAAGAAAAAGAACTGGATGTTAGAGGAAACTTGGAGGAAAATAGAAGAAAGGAAACACATTAAGCAGAAGATTAATATGTGTAAAACTAGGAAAAAGAAAGCAGAATTTCAAGAAGAATATACGTAGGAATAAAGATCATGAAGTGAAATATAGTGCGCGAGCTGACCGTAGAAAATGGACCAGTGAGTCAGCCGGGAAGGCAGAAAAAGCAGTAAATGAGGGAAATATAAAGGAAGTATACCAAATTACAAAGATCTTGTCTCAAAAGAAAACCATACGGAATCGCCCAGTGAGAAATAGAGATGGAGTACTCCTTACGAATAAGGAAAATCAGCTTAATAGATGGAAAGAACATTTTTCAGAAGTATTAAACCAAACCATAGAAGGGACAGAAGATTTGCTTGAAATACCGGAAGAAATGCCAGAATATGAAATAGAGGATGAAATAACTACTAAAGAACCAACAAAAGAAGAAATTTAAAAAAAGTATTGAGAAAAGCACCTGGAATTGATAACATTCCACCAGAAATTCTTAAGGAAGACATGGAGATGACAATAGAAATATTACAACAACTTTTTGCAAAAATATGGAAAACAAAATCAATACCAGAAGATTGGAAAAGAGGTTTACTAGTAAAAATACCTAAGAAGGGAGATATTACTAACTGCAATAACTGGAGAGGCATAACACTACTTTCAGTTCCTAGTAAAGTTCTAAGTAGAATTATTTTAAATCGAATTAAAGGATGTGTTGAGAAAAAGATCCGGAGAGAATAAGCAGGCTTTCGAAGCAACCATTCCTGTATAGATCAGATAAATACACTGCGTATTATTATAGAACAGAGTATGGAATACTTCTCTAATATGTACCTTATATTTGTGGACTTCCAGAAAGCATTTGACTCTGTAAATAGAATGAAAATGTGGACAATTGTAAAGGAATATGGCATTCCAGCATATATGATTGATCTTATTAAAAACTCCTATGATGGTTCCACATGACAAATTGTGCATGAGGGAATACTTACGGATCCAATACCAGTTATTTCAGGAGTAAGGCAAGGATGTATTTTATCACCAACAATATTTCTGATGGTAATTGATAAAGTAATGAAGAGGGTAACGGAAGGAAAAATGAGAGGTATAAATTGGAGTCTCACCCAACAGGTAGAAGACTTGTGTTTTGCAGATGATGTTTGTCTGGTGTCTCACACATACCGTAATATGGAAAAGAAATTAGGAGATTTGGATAAGGAAGGGAAAAGAGTTGGTTTAAAGATAATTAGTACAAAGACGAAATCATTAAGAACAAATGTAAAAAAGATGGAAAATTTCCACTTGAATGAGGAAAATATTGAAGAGGTTAAGGAGTTTACATATCTGGGGTGTTTGGTGACAAATACAGGGGGAACAGAAGATGATGTTAGATCAAGAATTAGGAAAGCAAATGTGGCATTTATTCAGCTATATAAAGTTTGGAAAGCCAGAGAAATTTCAATAAGAACTAAGCTGCGAATTTTTAGAACTAATGTGAAGTCAGTTCTCCTTTATGGATGTGAAACTTGGAAAGTAACGAAGAAAATTACTAAAGACCTACAGACATTCATAAACAGGTGCCTAAGGAAACTTCTGGGAATATATTGTCCAGATATTATCTCAAATGAAGATCTATGGAAACGTACGCAAGAGGAACCGGTGGCAATACAGATCAAAAGAAGAAAATGGAAGTGGATTGGTCACACATTGAGGAAAGATCCATCGGCAATAGAGAGACAAGCATTGAGCTGGAATCCACAAGGACAACGTAGAAGAGGAAGGCCAAGAAATGAGTTGGAGAAGGACAATAGAGCAAGAAATATGGGAAGCAGGAAGCTACGAGATAAGGAAGATGGCTGGAAACAGAGTCCGTTGGCGATGCTTCGTTGAGGCCCTATGCTCCGTAGCGGAGTAACAGGAAATAAGTCAAAGTAAGTCAATTAATGGTTAATCCAGGGCTTGACTGCTCGTATTCAAACTGTATTGCTTTCATTTTATTTTCATTTTACTTTCATTACTTTATTTTTCATTTACCTTTTTTTATTTTTTAAATTGTATACAATTAACTGTAAAGAAAACAATTGGCCCCTGTAATTAATGGTTAAGTGGAAGAAAGGGCATTAATGCCTTAACTTCGCCATGTAAACAAAGTCGTTAATAATAATAATATTACATATATTTTCAATAACATCAGTAATAAAATACGATCCGTAGGGCAAAATAATAGTTCCAGTTGTGAAGTAGGTACAATATTTACTCAAGACTACAGTAATTTATATTACATGTGTTTGGTAACAGAGGCAAATCGTTAAAATGTACGATTCGTACACAGGGAAAGAGTAAATGCATCATCCGAAATAATTAAAAAATGGATAAAGTGTGTATCTCAGACCAAATGTTTAAGTGCATCGTCGAGAAAGATGCATGACGGTGCAAAAAACGTATGCATTAAGGTGCATCTCGGCAGAAATATACTCATTTGCATCAACTTCGGCGTTATCCTTACAATTTACAAAAATGAAAAAAAAAATGTAAAAGTGATTCTGTAAAGAGGCTAAACTGTAAAACACACTTTAGTGCATCAATCTAATTTTATGCATTTAGTCTTCTTTGTGTACATGCTAGCGGGGCAGGTTTGGAACACTGCACTGCACGAACGCAACATTACTGTAACCGATATTCTTCTCTGCTTCAGATCTTGCGCACAGCTCGATGGGTGATCTGAAAGAAAGGAAGAAACAGAATTATTGTCATTACTATGATATTGATTAGTATAATTTATTGCAATAAATCGCAGAGTAATGATTTTTCGGAGGGACCAAGGCTTACAAAGTATTAAAATTAAATAATCAATATGTAATTGTTTGATTACAGCCCGTTTCGCCTTATTGCGATTCATCTCCCCAATACAATTTTGCGTGATTTATGTGACACTAACTTTCTAAGGCGAAACGGGACATCCCATTTCGCCTTATCCTGTTTCGTCTTAGACACAAAAATTTTCCCACCAGGGAATATTATCGACATAAAGGTCATTATTATTAATGTATTATTAACCTAACCTAACCTAAACGACAGGACAATGGGAGCCAAGGTATGCAACATCACAAGCTCTGCGCTCGCATTATGAATTACCCTTCAAGTCGGTAATATTCCCTGGTGGTGCATTTTTTGTGTGTAAGGCGAAACAGGATAAGGCGAAATGGGATGTCCCGTTTAGCCTTAGAAAGTTCGTGTCACATAAATAATTTGAAATTGTATTGGGGGAGGTGAAAACGCAATAAGGCGAAACGGGAGGACACGAATTGTTCAGCCATTTGCTATATAATTTATGATTATTTATTTCTGCTGAACTTATTGGAAGGCAAGGATTATATTGGGATCATGTGCTTTGAAGGACAGTAGCAAAGAAGATTTATGCACACTACTTATGATAATATGCTTAAAATATTAATCAGCAATGTTACTTTTCGTCAGTTGTAATAGGCAATTAAAAGTGATCACCGTATAATTATTTTTGGCTACTACAATTGGATCTAACTCCTTTTCTGTTATTCAATAAAAAAATAATTCATAACCTATTTGGCATTAATTTCCTTGCCAGGGCAGTTGTTTTTATACAAATTTTGGCTATCTTAACTACACCTAAGATACATAATTATTATATGCTATTGTTTTATCTTCTATTTACTTATTTATGTAATAATACAGTATTAATTAATATACATATTTAATTAATATTATTAAATGTAATTGAATATAACAATAGTTATTACTATTATTATTATTGCGACACTTGGTCGGATCCCCCCTTCCCTACCCGAAATGTATTTCTGGATACGTGCCTGGGAGGGACGGACTATTTATTTTTAGGCTTCAACCAGCAGTTGTCGATTACAGTTATCGTTAATCATTTATGCATTTAGAAGATGCGTTTGCAAAGACTCAGGACGTCCCAATTAGGAACTACGTCGAAAGTTCCCAATTTAGGCCCTGATATTTTTCACATGGAATGATTTAAGTTGAATGTTTCTAACTCAGGAATCGCTCCCTCGGGAGGGAAGGGTAGGAGACAGGTTTTGTAGAGGTTCTTCTCGTTACGGCACGTTACTCTAATATACTCCGTACATATATCCATTTGCAGACAAAGTACTGTGCTTCACGTGGAGTTTCATCTCTGCTCTATAACCCTATCCCAGCTAACTGTGGAGCAGGGGTGCGCATAGCGGCAGAAGAGGAGGAGGGAAATTGAGTGGTGAAAGCGCAACGTTGCCAACCGTACGGTCCTGACTGTACATGTACGGAAATTTCATGACATGTACGGACGTACGGTCCGTGGGCTAAATGTACGGCTTATCAAAATTTGCACTTGCTGTTCTATCCCTAATATTTCCCTAAAAAATTCTTATACCAAGCGTAAGAACCTGAAGACAAATATACGGCCCGTTTGCCATATGCGTACGGTATTGTCGCTTTCAAAAATTTGCAACGCTGACGGAGCGAAGCAGGGAAAGCGGGTAAGTCCCGTCGCCCATTACACAATCCCATTTATCTCACTGTTCATTGGTGGAGCCGTCTCGCGTCACTACTTGCGCAGAGACTTGTTCTCGTTCGCCTGGTCTACAGTTAGCTGGTACAGGGTATAATATATTTTGAGTACATTGCAGATCATTTGCTTCAGTTAGGATAGCAGTTACACAGGTGTGTGTAACTCAAACTATTTAAAACGACAATTCACCCTTCTCAGAGGCAATTAGCAGGATTTCCTGAGTTGGAAAGACATTTCAACTGGTAAAGACCAGTTCCTGAAATGGCACTGCTATCATTGGGATTTCCATAGTTCCTGAGTTAAGAAGCCCTGAATTTGAAATAAATCGTTTGTAAATGTATTTGATAGAAACCTGAGCAAGGATGAAAGAGCGAGACGTAGGAAGAAGAAATATGTTGACAAAGAGAGAAAGAGGAAGAAAGGTGAGAACTAGAAAAATCGAGAGAGGCAAAGTGAGGGAGGGAGGTAGATAAAGCGAGACAAAGGGGAAAGAGGGGAAAAGGGTATAGGGGAAGAGAGTGAGAGAAGGAGAGGAGAATAATGTGTGTTAGAGGAAGATGGCGTGGGAGAGAGTCAAGGAGAGAGGAAAAGACAGAGAGAAAGGGAGATAATGAGATAGAAAAAGAGAGAGAGTGAGAGAGATAATTCTAATCACCATTACTACAGAAGTATAGCCCATCTGAATTATTCTCAATCCACTCTAAGAACGAAGTTAATGTAATCAAAATGTTCCCTTCCCATTTAACCGTTTCGCTCTTTTATTACTTACAAATACATTGGTCGCAGCTGTATAACTCATAAGGTTCCATACCTTCAATATAGTAGATTTCTGCACAGCTCCGTTTGGAATAACCAATAGAATTTTCCAGAAGTCACGTGTATTTGTTTACATTGACTTCGTTCTTACAGCGGACGGAGAATAGTTCCTCCCACACTAGAGTCCACCCTGGTGACGTCACTATCCACATGCGAAAAGCGAACAGGTCAGTAGCGATTTGTTCAAGCGAATAAGTAAAACGGACAACATCCAACACAATTACACATTTATATCTATATATGATGGTGTAAAATATTTGCGATATTGATTTGACAACTTCGGAGAAAATACCCAAACCGCGTAAGTAATAATGATGGAAACATACCCATTTATAGCGTCCAATCTAAGTCTGTGAATTCTCAGAGTTTGCCTGGCATCAGATGACACGAAGTTTAGGAGTATGGCCGACACGGTCTCACCATCAGGAATGTTGAGGCCAACATATGGACTCTCCATAGAGGTGAACAGATGGCTGAAATAACAAATATTACTTAATTCCCCTTATTCAGATAGGTTACATTAAGATTTACACGAACATATTCGGCTATATTCGTTTTGGAAGATTTCTACTTGCTAAAGATTAACAAGATTCAAATATATGTAGGGAGCACCTTTGAATTATTAGGCTGTTGTACACAGTTTTATTACTTGTTTACTTTAATCATAACAATGGCCAATTTACAAATATACAAGTATTGGATTTGGCTTATAAATACTTCCTATATATCCTGTATATACAGGGTGGCCAGAATTAAAGTTACCCAACTCAGAGCCCTCTGTAGCCTGTTTGAGGCATCGTAGAACTCTGAAATTTGGTGAATCCACTATGCAGACCATGGGGAAGAGGATGGCGATAAAAAAATAGTTCAATTTTCCGCCACCAGTTTGAATTGTGGCGCTGTACTTCCATGATGGGTTGTAATAATGACGTAAACTGCTCCAATTGGTTATGGATTTGCCTTTACCTTGCAATCTTGCAAAAAACGAGAGATTATTTTCTCGCAACTTCCAGCCACTAACAAATGTCTTTCTAATTAATAACTCAACGAAATTACTTAACGTGATTATTTGTACAACCCACCATGAAAGTACAGCGCCACATTTCAACCTGTTGGCGGAAAATTGAACTATTATTATTATTATTTATCGCCATCCTCTTCCCCATGGTCTGCATAGTGGATTCACCAAATATCAGAGTTCTACGATGCCTCAAACAGGCTACGGAGAGCTCTGAGTTGGGTAACTTTAATTCTCTCCTCTTTTGGAGTTTTATACTGACGATGGCAACACTAGCGGCATAATGACCACGAAAACTCTGTTTCTTTATCGTTCTCACCTCATTTTTAATCTTGAGTGTATAATTACCTTGTTGTACCCCACTGATAGCGTAGTTGTAAAGTCGATGTCTTGTAATCAAGGGGTCCAGAGTTTGATATGCGGTGATATAGTGGTTTGGATCCCACTTTTAACTGTAGGTACAGTCCCGATTAGTCGATCTATGCATAAAGTGGACTTAAGAAACTCAACAACAATTACATTATTACATACATCGAGTTGGATACGTAAAATTGCGAACAAAAATATGTTGTAACTAGCAGTAACAATCTTGTTATCATTCTTGCAGACTGTAGCGAGAATTGGGTTCTAAAATTATCTTTATTTTGCTTTCAGAAGTAGCGCATGTTACTTCTTCTTTGTCACATGAAGATGACCACTTAAATTATTACAGGAGGAGCCTATGTAATCTGTTGTCAGTAAGTGCATGTGTCCCATTCCAACTTTCCATGCACAAGTTTATACCAGGGTTGATAAAGGTCCAGGATTTTTAAATAAATTCAATTCCGGTCCAGGAGAGAAAATCAGCAAGCGTAAATGGGTTCTGGACCGTAATGAACCTTTTTATCTGTAAAGTATTTCAATTCAGTCCAGGAACCTTTTCTTCGGATTAATTTAAATACGGTCCGGGAACCTTTTTTCCGAACCAATTTAAATTCGGTCCAGAAACCTTTATTTCCGAATCAGTTTAAACAGGGTCCAAGTTCCGTATTGAAATGAAAGAATACGCAACTTGGATCGAATACGGACCTGACGATAAACAATTATCCACTTGTGAGCATGAAAGACTAATCCAGGTGCTGGCTGTCTCGAGAATCTAAGGTACAAGGTACAAATGGGCGAAACGCAAACGCTGCAGTCACGTTACCACTCTCCATGCAGCCCCATTCTCTCGCGCGCGTTCCTTCACTTGTTTGTAGCAGCACTGCCAGGCACTGCTGTTCCCTGTTGTAATATCTGCTGGGAACACAGCAGCCTCACGTTACCTCATCGACGGTTCCTATTGGCTGCGGTTCCTGGATCGGATGCCGGAGCAACACGTGACGGGTTTTTTTGAACTCAATGTGACGCCATATAGTCCATTGTGTTATGTACAGTAACTCTTCGACAAGGGAGTTTTTGAATCTGAACTTTGTAATGATGGGATCATTACTGGATCCTTTTTATGTTATAAATTGTGTATGGCTATGTATTCCTGTACTTTTGGGTTCTTGGCCGTTGGGGGAGCGGTAAGTTTCCAGTAACGGTTTAGGTCATTAGCGGGGCCTATAAATAGGAAGGGCAGGGGAGCAGTCGGCCTCAGATGTTTGGCGGAGTACAGCAATGTAAGAGGTATCTTTTTCTCTGAGGGGAGCGGCTGGGCGAGCATTCTTTCCTTACTATGTGAACCAACGGCGGGGATGTTAACTTTTTTTCTTTTAATACACACACTTGCTCTTTTCATATCATTCCAATAGTTCATTTCATGTGGGAAACCGGGTACACAACACACATACCTTCAGCCACCTTTTTTGGTACTGAGGGTTATATTATTTTTTTTTACTCGTGGAGCCAGTGGCTACGCGAGTCTACACACTCTCTTCGGGAAGGGGGGACAGGGTACACCGGAATGTAATTGTGCGAATAACGGCCAAGAATTAACTTCTGTAAATATAATATGAATAAACCTATATATATCTAAAAGGAAATGGGCGTTAAGTTGTAATTTGAAGAGGTACGTGTCTATTGCCAAAACTAGCATCCACAGAACTTCAGGTACTGCAAGTTTTGAACCTCGGGACAAGGATTCAAAAATGTATGGTTGTGTATATTGTGTATGTTGCTGAGAATCAGCTTAAAAGCACAAAATATACCGTTACATACTGGGGGCTCAGAGTCTGGATATTTTTTTGTGAAAAGTACTGAAGGCATTAGTTATTGTGAAGTGGAAAGAAAATAATAGAAGACAAAATGGCAATTCAAATAGACAGGGAGCTCATTAGCAAGTTGCTAGGTAATACGAACTTGGAAGGAAGGCGTGAGGAAGATATTGTGGGGGAACTTCAGAGACTTTCTCTAAATGTTACACAAGGAACTTCGATAAGGACCGGCGAGGAAAAAATGAGCAAAATCTTGGAAAAAAGCAACATTAACATTCCGATCTTTAAGGGAAACGTCGGCGATGTAAGTCCACACGATTATTTATATGAATTACGCAGTTATCAGGAAATCATGGAAATTGGGGATACTTTTCTCTTAGATAGAATCTTGCCGCTTTCGTTGAAGGAAATCTCTGCAGATTGGTTCAGATTTTCGAGACCATTCGGCACTTTTAGGGAATTTGAGAAGGCGTTCTTGGAAGAATTCTTTAGTGTCGATTACGACTCGGAAATAGCAAGGATCATTCAGAACAATTACCAGTCACCAGACCAGTCTCTTCTTGCATTTATTCGACACACCAGGAAGCTTTTTGCAATGAGGGAGAAACGGGGAACAGAAGACGAGGTCATCCAGCACGTTTTGAAATTTTCCCACCCTAAATTCAGAACGCACCTGTACGATAGAACCTTTGCAACCTTGAAAGATCTGGAGATTCGCGCTATGGACATTCAAAAGAGATTGTATTCAGAAGCCCTGTACTATTGTCCAGAACTGAGGGACAACAGTTCGCCGCATCTGTCTGCCATGCCGACTTCAGCGAGTGGCACAAGGCAATTAGCAGCCGCGGGGACAATGAACACTTTCGGCCGCGTGGGAACAGAAGTATCAATGAGTGCCATAAATCCGGGTCTTTTCAACCGCTTGAGCCTTTCCGGGAATATTGGAACCCCGTCGAGAGCAGAAGAACCGGCGAGGAGAAGGGGGTATGATGGTCCGCAGAAGGGCGCCACCTGTGCCGTCTCTAAAGATACCGTTAGACCAGAACAGATAACTCCGGTTCTTGCACACGTAGAAGGAAAGCAAAACAGGGGGAGGAATAGGGAAATACGTAACTGCAGAAATTTCACTTCTGGCGACAAAAAACCGTTAGTCACCTGTAAGGTTCAGGGAAAGGACTTCACGCTATATTTGGATTCTGGTGCGTCTGTGAGCACCGTGTCTGTTGAGATCGCAAGAGAACTG
The DNA here is from genome assembly GCF_977018435.1 of Lepisma saccharinum. Classification (NCBI taxonomy): domain Eukaryota; kingdom Metazoa; phylum Arthropoda; class Insecta; order Zygentoma; family Lepismatidae; genus Lepisma; species Lepisma saccharinum. The sequence goes on along the minus strand of NC_139249.1, from coordinate 22,787,941 downwards.
GAAAAACAAGGAAATAAGATTAACAATAAACGTATTAATATTTCTTTGGCAGTAGGCTCTGTACAATCATGTGGAGAAATGTATCTTACTGTACATTTGAATGGGATGAAATTTAAGCATAAATTCGTCGTTCTGCGCAATTGTTTCACGGGATTTATCGCAGGTCGTGGGTTCATAAGGAAGGCCGGCATATCGCTACATTTGAAGCAGGGAGGCTACAGTTTTGAGAACAGTAACGTCATTCATTTATTTTCTGCGGAGAAGAGGGAAGTGGGAAAGAGGCTTCCGTTCTCGCAGCAGGGGAGAACGTCGACTGTGGAAGCTGAAGATGGGCTAACCGCGACGATGACTGCGACGTTGGAAATAAATGAAACTGTTACTGAAGCAACCGCGACGATGGGAAATTGCAAACCACACCCCGAAACTGAGGACATGATTGACCGTGTCGAATGTTCGACTGACACTGTGCAGAAATCAGTTGCAGATTTCAGCGCTTTGTGTACTGCAGAAAGTGCGAACCAAATGAGGAAGAAACAGAGGGAAAATTTGCTTCGAAGCACAAAACTGCCCATGCTTCGTCTCTCTGGAAATAAAGATATGGAAGATTCTTCATTGTTGCCATTCTCTGCCACTGAGGGAAATGAAGAATACAATTCTGAGGAGCCACGTAGGCTTCTGGACACAGCCTCCCTCATTTCCGAGCAAATGAAAGACAGGTTTCTTGCTGACGTAGCGAGGGTTACAAGGAATGAGGAGGTGGAAGGAACGAAGAAGTACAAGGAAAAGGTGAAGACCCAGGCCAAATCTTCGTATTTCGACAACGAGGGAATTCTTAGGAGAAATTTGCCTACGGAAAAGTACAAAGAGAAGGGAAAAGGGAAAATATGGGCACCTACTTCTCTACGTTCGCAAATTCTCGTGTCGTTGCATGATAATGCATTCGTTTGTCATCCTGGGAGATTGAAAACGTTAGCGAAGGTTAGGGAACAATACACTTGGATAGGCCTAACTAAAGACGTTATCCAGTATTGTAAGTCGTGCCAGCCATGCTGCGTATTAAAAGATGACAGGAATAAGCAAGATTTCATGTCAAGTAAGGAGGAAACGAAATTCAGGATAGAAGACGCCAAGAAGAAAGCTTGTGATAGGAAACGCCGCAAATGCACGTTTGAGGTGGGGGATAAAGCTTGGCTTAAGGAACATCCTATCTCTGGTAAGGCCCGCAGAGTAACCAGTAAATTCTCGGGGAAGTCCTCTGGAGCACACGCAATTGTGAAGCAAACTTCGGCAAATACTTTCAAAATGAAACACAGCGGGGACGGAAGAATATCGAGAGCCAACAGTGACCAGTTAAAGCCTTATTCTTCGCCACCTGACTTTGCAAGGAAAGTAGCCGAACTCAATTCAGCAAAGAGAGCGCACATAACTTCGGCAGGAGGAGCAAGACGAAGATATGTCCCGGATGCGTTACAAGCTGAGAAACAGATTCTAGTCTAATTTCAAAGGGGGATTTTTTGTAAATATTGTACATAGGGACTTATCTATCTTTTCTTTATTCTATCTTTCACTTATTTTCTCTACGTCATACCTCATACAGTACTCATACAAAAGTGTCGTTCCGCAGTCAATTTCATCGCGAAAGTAACGCAAAGTTAGTGCGTATTCTTTTACCGTGTAATTTCGTCGAGAAGTCGCAGTTCGGTGGCGAGTGAACGCAGTTCTAGCGCCGAGCATAGCAGTGACATCTTCGGATGTAGAGCCACTTCGATCCATTCATGTGGAAACCGGTAGAAGCGGTGTCTTCCGATCTCGGCAGGAGCGCAGACCAGTGGCGTTGCCGGGACTCGAACCAGCAGCCTTGATGACTTGGATGGATTTCCAGGAGACTGTCTCTCATTGGTCCAGGAGGAAGGATGGAAGAGATGCTGAGCGGGTAAGAATCGACGTGTGTTAACCAGCCCCAGTGCTGAGGGAAGATCACGGATCTCGAAGTACACTTGTGGACAAAATTAGAGTGAACATTGACTGTCAGTGTCGTGTTATCTAATGAAAGTGTGTTTGTAGTGAACAGAAACTGCGGACAAGTGTTTTGTGTATATTATTATTATTTTTTCTAGGTTACAGAACTTTGATTTTCCTCTCTTCAGGAAGGGGGGACTATGTAATGATGGGATCATTACTGGATCCTTTTTATGTTATAAATTGTGTATGGCTATGTATTCCTGTACTTTTGGGTTCTTGGCCGTTGGGGGAGCGGTAAGTTTCCAGTAACGGTTTAGGTCATTAGCGGGGCCTATAAATAGGAAGGTCAGGGGAGCAGTCGGCCTCAGATGTTTGGCGGAGTACAGCAATGTAAGAGGTATCTTTTTCTCTGAGGGGAGCGGCTGGGCGAGCATTCTTTCCTTACTATGTGAACCAACGGCGGGGATGTTAACTTTTTTTCTTTTAATACACACACTTGCTCTTTTCATATCATTCCAATAGTTCATTTCATGTGGGAAACCGGGTACACAACACACATACCTTCAGCCACCTTTTTTGGTACTGAGGGTTATATTATTTTTTTTTACTCGTGGAGCCAGTGGCTACGCGAGTCTACACACTCTCTTCGGGAAGGGGGGACAGGGTACACCGGAATGTAATTGTGCGAATAACGGCCAAGAATTAACTTCTGTAAATATAATATGAATAAACCTATATATATCTAAAAGGAAATGGGCGTTAAGTTGTAATTTGAAGAGGTACGTGTCTATTGCCAAAACTAGCATCCACAGAACTTCAGGTACTGCAAGTTTTGAACCTCGGGACAAGGATTCAAAAATGTATGGTTGTGTATATTGTGTATGTTGCTGAGAATCAGCTTAAAAGCACAAAATATACCGTTACATACTGGGGGCTCAGAGTCTGGATATTTTTTTGTGAAAAGTACTGAAGGCATTAGTTATTGTGAAGTGGAAAGAAAATAATAGAAGACAAAATGGCAATTCAAATAGACAGGGAGCTCATTAGCAAGTTGCTAGGTAATACGAACTTGGAAGGAAGGCGTGAGGAAGATATTGTGGGGGAACTTCAGAGACTTTCTCTAAATGTTACACAAGGAACTTCGATAAGGACCGGCGAGGAAAAAATGAGCAAAATCTTGGAAAAAAGCAACATTAACATTCCGATCTTTAAGGGAAACGTCGGCGATGTAAGTCCACACGATTATTTATATGAATTACGCAGTTATCAGGAAATCATGGAAATTGGGGATACTTTTCTCTTAGATAGAATCTTGCCGCTTTCGTTGAAGGAAATCTCTGCAGATTGGTTCAGATTTTCGAGACCATTCGGCACTTTTAGGGAATTTGAGAAGGCGTTCTTGGAAGAATTCTTTAGTGTCGATTACGACTCGGAAATAGCAAGGATCATTCAGAACAATTACCAGTCACCAGACCAGTCTCTTCTTGCATTTATTCGACACACCAGGAAGCTTTTTGCAATGAGGGAGAAACGGGGAACAGAAGACGAGGTCATCCAGCACGTTTTGAAATTTTCCCACCCTAAATTCAGAACGCACCTGTACGATAGAACCTTTGCAACCTTGAAAGATCTGGAGATTCGCGCTATGGACATTCAAAAGAGATTGTATTCAGAAGCCCTGTACTATTGTCCAGAACTGAGGGACAACAGTTCGCCGCATCTGTCTGCCATGCCGACTTCAGCGAGTGGCACAAGGCAATTAGCAGCCGCGGGGACAATGAACACTTTCGGCCGCGTGGGAACAGAAGTATCAATGAGTGCCATAAATCCGGGTCTTTTCAACCGCTTGAGCCTTTCCGGGAATATTGGAACCCCGTCGAGAGCAGAAGAACCGGCGAGGAGAAGGGGGTATGATGGTCCGCAGAAGGGCGCCACCTGTGCCGTCTCTAAAGATACCGTTAGACCAGAACAGATAACTCCGGTTCTTGCACACGTAGAAGGAAAGCAAAACAGGGGGAGGAATAGGGAAATACGTAACTGCAGAAATTTCACTTCTGGCGACAAAAAACCGTTAGTCACCTGTAAGGTTCAGGGAAAGGACTTCACGCTATATTTGGATTCTGGTGCGTCTGTGAGCACCGTGTCTGTTGAGATCGCAAGAGAACTGGAAAAACAAGGAAATAAGATTAACAATAAACGTATTAATATTTCTTTGGCAGTAGGCTCTGTACAATCATGTGGAGAAATGTATCTTACTGTACATTTGAATGGGATGAAATTTAAGCATAAATTCGTCGTTCTGCGCAATTGTTTCACGGGATTTATCGCAGGTCGTGGGTTCATAAGGAAGGCCGGCATATCGCTACATTTGAAGCAGGGAGGCTACAGTTTTGAGAACAGTAACGTCATTCATTTATTTTCTGCGGAGAAGAGGGAAGTGGGAAAGAGGCTTCCGTTCTCGCAGCAGGGGAGAACGTCGACTGTGGAAGCTGAAGATGGGCTAACCGCGACGATGACTGCGACGTTGGAAATAAATGAAACTGTTACTGAAGCAACCGCGACGATGGGAAATTGCAAACCACACCCCGAAACTGAGGACATGATTGACCGTGTCGAATGTTCGACTGACACTGTGCAGAAATCAGTTGCAGATTTCAGCGCTTTGTGTACTGCAGAAAGTGCGAACCAAATGAGGAAGAAACAGAGGGAAAATTTGCTTCGAAGCACAAAACTGCCCATGCTTCGTCTCTCTGGAAATAAAGATATGGAAGATTCTTCATTGTTGCCATTCTCTGCCACTGAGGGAAATGAAGAATACAATTCTGAGGAGCCACGTAGGCTTCTGGACACAGCCTCCCTCATTTCCGAGCAAATGAAAGACAGGTTTCTTGCTGACGTAGCGAGGGTTACAAGGAATGAGGAGGTGGAAGGAACGAAGAAGTACAAGGAAAAGGTGAAGACCCAGGCCAAATCTTCGTATTTCGACAACGAGGGAATTCTTAGGAGAAATTTGCCTACGGAAAAGTACAAAGAGAAGGGAAAAGGGAAAATATGGGCACCTACTTCTCTACGTTCGCAAATTCTCGTGTCGTTGCATGATAATGCATTCGTTTGTCATCCTGGGAGATTGAAAACGTTAGCGAAGGTTAGGGAACAATACACTTGGATAGGCCTAACTAAAGACGTTATCCAGTATTGTAAGTCGTGCCAGCCATGCTGCGTATTAAAAGATGACAGGAATAAGCAAGATTTCATGTCAAGTAAGGAGGAAACGAAATTCAGGATAGAAGACGCCAAGAAGAAAGCTTGTGATAGGAAACGCCGCAAATGCACGTTTGAGGTGGGGGATAAAGCTTGGCTTAAGGAACATCCTATCTCTGGTAAGGCCCGCAGAGTAACCAGTAAATTCTCGGGGAAGTCCTCTGGAGCACACGCAATTGTGAAGCAAACTTCGGCAAATACTTTCAAAATGAAACACAGCGGGGACGGAAGAATATCGAGAGCCAACAGTGACCAGTTAAAGCCTTATTCTTCGCCACCTGACTTTGCAAGGAAAGTAGCCGAACTCAATTCAGCAAAGAGAGCGCACATAACTTCGGCAGGAGGAGCAAGACGAAGATATGTCCCGGATGCGTTACAAGCTGAGAAACAGATTCTAGTCTAATTTCAAAGGGGGATTTTTTGTAAATATTGTACATAGGGACTTATCTATCTTTTCTTTATTCTATCTTTCACTTATTTTCTCTACGTCATACCTCATACAGTACTCATACAAAAGTGTCGTTCCGCAGTCAATTTCATCGCGAAAGTAACGCAAAGTTAGTGCGTATTCTTTTACCGTGTAATTTCGTCGAGAAGTCGCAGTTCGGTGGCGAGTGAACGCAGTTCTAGCGCCGAGCATAGCAGTGACATCTTCGGATGTAGAGCCACTTCGATCCATTCATGTGGAAACCGGTAGAAGCGGTGTCTTCCGATCTCGGCAGGAGCGCAGACCAGTGGCGTTGCCGGGACTCGAACCAGCAGCCTTGATGACTTGGATGGATTTCCAGGAGACTGTCTCTCATTGGTCCAGGAGGAAGGATGGAAGAGATGCTGAGCGGGTAAGAATCGACGTGTGTTAACCAGCCCCAGTGCTGAGGGAAGATCACGGATCTCGAAGTACACTTGTGGACAAAATTAGAGTGAACATTGACTGTCAGTGTCGTGTTATCTAATGAAAGTGTGTTTGTAGTGAACAGAAACTGCGGACAAGTGTTTTGTGTATATTATTATTATTTTTTCTAGGTTACAGAACTTTGATTTTCCTCTCTTCAGGAAGGGGGGACTATGTAATGATGGGATCATTACTGGATCCTTTTTATGTTATAAATTGTGTATGGCTATGTATTCCTGTACTTTTGGGTTCTTGGCCGTTGGGGGAGCGGTAAGTTTCCAGTAACGGTTTAGGTCATTAGCGGGGCCTATAAATAGGAAGGTCAGGGGAGCAGTCGGCCTCAGATGTTTGGCGGAGTACAGCAATGTAAGAGGTATCTTTTTCTCTGAGGGGAGCGGCTGGGCGAGCATTCTTTCCTTACTATGTGAACCAACGGCGGGGATGTTAACTTTTTTTCTTTTAATACACACACTTGCTCTTTTCATATCATTCCAATAGTTCATTTCATGTGGGAAACCGGGTACACAACACACATACCTTCAGCCACCTTTTTTGGTACTGAGGGTTATATTATTTTTTTTTACTCGTGGAGCCAGTGGCTACGCGAGTCTACACACTCTCTTCGGGAAGGGGGGACAGGGTACACCGGAATGTAATTGTGCGAATAACGGCCAAGAATTAACTTCTGTAAATATAATATGAATAAACCTATATATATCTAAAAGGAAATGGGCGTTAAGTTGTAATTTGAAGAGGTACGTGTCTATTGCCAAAACTAGCATCCACAGAAATTCAGGTACTGCAAGTTTTGAACCTCGGGACAAGGATTCAAAAATGTATGGTTGTGTATATTGTGTATGTTGCTGAGAATCAGCTTAAAAGCACAAAATATACCGTTACAACTTTAAACGACAGACTCACTCTCAACTTTTCTGTTAAGATCAACCGTTTCCACCTCTCAGTCTCCAAAGCAACAACTGATCCTCTCTCCCACAAAACAACACTCAGGCTCTGTCCGAAAGGTGCAAAGTACATACTTGAAGTATGGTTTTGACGGAAGAGACGTCACCTAGTACAGTTCGACAGCGCCAAGAACAGAAGCACACAAGTACGCAGCCCTCAGCACAGATGCTTGGTGACTAGGTCACGTGATATCCACACTCGTATTTCATTTGTTTTGAATCGCGGAGATAGAAAGTCAGCAACACGGGTTAAATATGCGTATGGGTCAGCAAGTTGTTGGTTAAAGTTCTTGTAATGTGTGGAAATGTATGTGTACGAACATTTGAAAATCCTATGCGATTTCTATGGTTATAAACTAGTCTTTAAAACGCGAGGGAAACAACGTGTCCTCAGTTCTATCTACTGATCGTATTTGGCGCTGCAGTCGAAGTACAATTCGAAAGACTTTCACTTCCAGTCCACGACTTGAAGACCGCACTCCAAGACCATACTCGGAGGATGCTCGCTTCAAGTACGGTCTTGTACCTTTCGGACACGGCCTCTCTCTCTCTCTCTCTCTCTCTTGCTTCAAGCATTCGGTCATTCCCCTTACTTCTCCTTCCTTCCCCTCTCACCATTCAATGCTCCCAACAATGGACAATACTTGCTACCTTAGTTGACACATTATTTACTTTTCTGCCAGCTGTAGAATGACTGAACTGGACAGGAATGTTACTGGATGATACGGTATGAAGGATATGGACATTACATCTATGGCCCGGGATACACAATAAAATAGTTTGCAATTACCCATCTTAAACTTCGTTTTAAAAGTTATTCAAAGACTAAAATGATAATCGGGGTAAAATTATGTTTTTTTGTATTTGCCAGTTTCTGTTTTCCTGTTTTTTTTCCTACTTTAATTTGAAAATTTATACCGGGTGTCCCAGAAGTCTTTCCCTGATTACAAACTTGATTCACATCCGCTATATGCAAGGTAGAGATGTGAAAGTGGTACGAAAATGTTGGAAAACTAAGCAAGTTTTTTTGTTGCAGGTTTGAGTAACGTGGCTGTAGTGTAGCAGTGTCAGTGCCAAGAAAACCGGAAATGTTCACAAATCAGGAAAAAGCTCAGCATGTCCTCTGGTATCATGAACCCCGGTCACCAATAACAGTGCAGAGGAACTTTCAAATGTACATAATTCTTTCGTCTAGAATATCTGCCATCAATAAGTTGGTATTTAAAAAATGGAATTTATCTTCATTCCCAAATCCTGTCAAGTCCAAGAAACATTGTATGGAAAGATGTCACCCGATGTCAAGAGCATTAATTCCGGATTTCTTGGCACTGACACTGCTACACTACAGCCACATTACTGAAACCTGCAACAAATAAACTTGGTTAGTTTTCCAACATTTTGGCACCAGTTTCACATCTCTACATTGCATATAGCGGATATGGATAAAGTTTGTAATCAGGGAAAGACTTCTGGGACACTCGGTATTTTCTCAAAATCTTGCGGTGATTATAGCCCCATCATCTCCCTTGAATTGACACATATGTATTTAAAATGCATACATAAACTCCTAATGATTTGCTTGTAGTGCATCAAAGGATCTAGTTTTATCAGTTGTTAAATGTGGTGTACTAAGAATGCATCAATAGAAAAGATAGGGCTCGACCATTTGAAAGAAACCAAAATAGTGCATACATAAACCATAATTTCATGAACTTAATAGTTCTGTGTGTGAAGGAACACACTATAGAATGTCTTGTTATTACAAATAAATCCTCCAGTTCTGAGTTTATCAACGTGACGCATGTAGAGTAACGCAAAGTAACTAAGAAAATGTAAAGTGTTACTTGCAGTACCCCCCCCCCCCAATTCTGATGCGAACACACTTGTTGTCATTAATCTTACGAACAAAAACTCAAATTTAATAACTTGTTAAGTATTAATTTTTGAATGTACCTACCACTTTTACTTCTCCCGCCATGCAATTGTACAGTGTGATCCATGAGTATTACCGTGTAAATTGTCCATGACTATTTTCATTAAGTTTTCTCTTGCATCCCATGTGTTTTAAGCTATATATTTTTATGTATACTGGTGCAGGAGTTGTCAAGAGTTTGTTGAGCTTTCGTTTAATTCTTGAATCTCTTACTGGGTCAAATAAAGTGCATGAATATGGTGATGGACAATTTGCACAGTAATACCTATAGATCGCACTGTGCTACATTCTATTTTATTTTTATAACTGACCTTGCTACTTCACAGTAGTAGTTGAGAACTTACTTCTGCAAGCTGAGTGAATACAGTACACCTTTGTTCCCATAAGGCTGTATACTCAGAACGCCTTGGACACTGGGTGCATAAGGGTCCAATTCTATGTGGATATAATGTGTTGGTGGCAGCGCTGTCAACGACAATGAGAGATATCAGCAATCAATACACTAAAGCATAGGCGTAGCTAACTTTTGATTCGTGTGTGCATGAAGTTAAACATAAAGATATCATTCAGAAGGTTTGAGAATTAGCTATAATGGCAGGGATAAGCTTTAAAGGCCTCTCACATGCTCCTTCCAAGAGACCGTGCGGTCTGGCGTCAGGCTTTTGTGCTCGGGCTACGGCAGACACGCAACTAGAGCTCTCGCCACGAAAACAGTCCAGTCAAGGTCACACCATCCACCTATAGTGTTGCCAATGAGCAACAATTTCAACAGCATACGAACAACGCGCGAAGTGTCGACCGTGTAGCTTAGAAGAAGTGTGGCAACCTTGGAGGGACAGGGCCTGGGAGGAGGCAAGGGGAAACTCCGACCTTGAATGGACTGTTTTCGTGGCGAGAGCTTTTAGGCACACTGTTTGTGAAGAGTAACACATAAACTAAACGTATTTGGACATTAGGATATGTCTGGCAACGCCCGGCATACTCCGTAGCACCGCATATGTAGGCTACTCAATCTTCACGAAAGAGCACAAATAGATGTGTTTCACTTCGTCACAAACTGCTGAATTGTGACTTCGAGCCGTCATGATGGAGGCCAGTTCTTGTAAGCATACGTAATTCATGCTGGAGATTTGAACTTTGTTTATGTGCGATATTCGGTGTTTAAAACCGAAGCTCATGTTACTTCATGATACTTACTTGCACACGACAAACAAAATAGGCCGCAAACATGGCAGCTGTGCGCATCCTGACGTCACATGAAACTCACCTATAGACCTCAGACAATTCTTTGTGTTCGAGAATTTTCATGTGACAGATACGCACAAAACGACATTTATGGAGAGCCTCAAAGGTTTTTCGAGGAAATCGACGCGAGTTTGCGCATATTGGACAGTTAAAACCGTTAAATTTAGAATACTAGGAGCTTTTATTCTTTAGAAAGACAAGAGCCTCCTACAGTGAGGTCATCAAATGGAGTTCGTTGCCTATCGCAGATGGATCCACCTATATAAATTATACCTTCATGATGTATTGTGAACTTGAAAATTTCGACATTGACTCGAAACTAATATAACAAATACTGTTTTAACTGTCTGAGTACAGTAAATTTGTATTTTACACACATTCACAATATCTGTTATTTGTGGAGGTCATATGATCAGCACCACGCTCCGGCCACATTTATCCAGGAGTGTCGTTCCAGGTACCCATTTATTAGAGACTGAGGGACATTGCTAGTGAAATTCCCGCCTGAAATCACCCACCCCAGGAATGAAACCTGGGTCTCCAGCATGGCAGTCAGAAGGTTAACCGACTAACTACCACAGCGGCTCTAATAATCTGTGTGTATTGGACACAATGTTACAAAAATGTTTAGCATTAGGCCTATATATATAGTTTAGTGTAAAAATTTGCATATAACAAAACTACATTCCTATTGAGGTACATTAATTCTTGATAAGTAATGCGATAGTTACCTTGATTGGCCGGGGGTGGTGGGGGTGGAGGGGGTGGAGGAGGGGCAGCGGTTGTAGTGACCGATGTCTCGTAGGGGTTGTTCTGCAGGTACTTGCTCGGTTGGCAGAACTGGTTGCCGCTCCCGGATGACGTGTGGAGGTAGAACATCCTATTGTTGTCCCCGCGTTGCAGAGGATACCTGTCCGCCCCTAGACCCATCAGAGCGCATCTGCGTCCGTCGGCGTCGCATGAAATACATTTTCCCTGCAACGTAAAGACGTGGTAAATAAAACCAGTAAATAAAGTCTTGATAGATGTAACTCTTATATTATTTAGGAAGGTTAGAAATGTGAACTTTATATAAAAAAACCTATTTGTAGCTAATCAGTGGTGATTTATTCATTCTAGTATTTTTGACTTTTAACCACTGTTATTTTTTAAAGAGATTTACCTACGATTCGGTAAATCGTCTATATCAAATTTATTCTATCTATATTAGGAGATTGCCGGAATTATGGAAATATTGACGCTTGCAGTAGATTTTGAATTTTCAATATTCTTACAATTAGTACTCTATTTTAATGTCCTTTCTTCTAAATTAAAGAATGAACTTTATTTTCCAACTGCCGCATTTTTATACAGGGTGACCCAAAAGAAAGGTAACCGAAACTTAAAGGAACGGTTCTACATTTCGAATACCTTTTTTGGGTCACCCTGTAGCTTTTGCAAAATGTAATCCTCCTCCCTCATTACTTCTTAGGAGTATATTCCTGTCCCACGCGAGACTGTAACTTACACAGGTATACTACAAAAAAATGCAAACAGGAAGAAGAGGAGGAAGACACACACACATACACACAGACAGAGAGAGAGAGAGAGAAGTATACAAGCGGAAGAAACAAAAGAGACAGAATAGAAATAAGAAGTAGGAAGACATTAGGAGAGAGGAGAGAAAGAGAGAGAGAGAGAGAGAGAGAGAGAGGGACAGAAGGAGAAGAGAAAATAGAGTGATGGGAAGGAAATGAGGAGAAATACTAGAGAGAGAAACGGAAAGAGATGTAGGAATGAAAGAAACAGGAAAGAGAAGAATATATGTATGTGCGTGCGTGCGTGCGTGTATGCATGTATATAAAGGGAAAGAGACAGAGAGACAGAGGGAGGAAAGGAAAGAGGAATTGAGAAAGGAAGAAGACGGAGAAGAGCATGAAAAAGACAGGGTCAGAGTGAGAGACAAAGAAGAAGTTGGAGTAAGGGGAAATGATAGAGGCAAGAAAAAGAAGAGAAGAGAGAGAAGTGTCTCTCCCCTCTCTTTCTTTGTTTTCCCTCTTTCAGAGAGAGAGAGAGAAAGAGCATGCAATGAAGGAATACGGAGATAAATGTTTTGCCTCTTTGAACGTTTTGGCCAGTACACGTATCTTTACAAAAAACATGCATTCAAATTCAAACAAGTAAAAATTGTGGCCGTGGTACCGACCTCCGAGTAAGCTTGAAACCCGCCGCACATGACCCCGACGAAGGAGCAGCCGGGCGTTCCCCGGATGGACTCCAGGAAGTACTTGAGTGCCATGTTGCCGTGGCACTCGTTGTCCCTTCTTGACTTGCACCCGGGCTGGTTCCTTCCGGCGTTGGGGAAGAAGTCCAGGTGACCCAAGGGGCCGTCGTAACCGGGTACACTATCTGCAGAAAAAGTGATTAAACAGGATGTAGCAAAAGCCAAGCTACATATCAAAACAAATACGTGCATACAAACATAGGCGTAACTTGGCGGGGGCAAGGGGCTAATAAATTTAAAAGTTAATGACACTTTTGTTAACCTCTTGGGGTTTGAGTAGCAAAGTATTGAAGGGTATTTTTTTATGATCGTGCAAATGGAAGCTATTCAGAAAAATAGTTCTGGACGCTATTTTTATGGGATGGAACACTAATTAATTCTGACCCCCACCCCCCAAGTTAAGTGCCAAGTTTGATTATGCCTCCAAACCTAAGTCCAAAGTTTATTCTGATCCTCAAAGTTAAGTCCCAAGTTTAATTCTGCCCCCACCTCAAAGTCAAGTCTCTAGTTTGATTCTGCCCCTCCCCAAAAGTTAAGTCCCAAGTTTGATTCTGCCCCCCTCAAAGTTAAGTTCCAAGTTAGATACTGTCCCTTCCCCCCAAAGTTAAGCCCCAAAATCGATTTTTGCTCCCCACCTCGAAGTCAGGTCTCTAGTTTGATTCTGCCCCCTCCCCAAAAGTTGTCCAAAGTTTGATTCTGCCCCCCCCCCCAAGTTAAGTCCCAAGTTTGATTCTGCCCCCACCTCAAAGTCAAGTCCCAAGTTTGATTCTGCCCCCTCCCCAAAAGTTAAGTCCAAGTTTGATTTTGCCTCCACCCCCCAAGTTAAGTCCCAAGTTTGATTCTGCCCCCTCCTCAAAAGTTGTCCAAAGTTTGATTCTGCCCACCCAAGTTAAGTTCCAAGTTTGATTTTGCCTCCACCCCCCCAAAGTTAAGTCCCAAGTTTGATTCTGCCCCCTCCCCAAAAGTTGTCCCAAGTTTGATTCTGCCTCCCCCCAAAGTTAAGTCCCAAGTTTGATTCTGCCCCCTCCCCAAAATTTGTCCAAAGTTTGATTCTGCCCCCCCCCAAGTCAAGTCTCTAGTTTGATTCTGCCCCTTCCCTAAAAGTTGTCCCAAGTTTGATTCTGCCCCCCCCCCCAGTTAAGTCCCAAGTTTGGTTCTGCTCCCCACCTCAAAGTCAAGTCGCTAGTTTGATTCTGCCCCTCCCCAAAAGTTATCCCAAGTTTGATTCTGCTCCCCCCCAAGTTAAGTCCCAAGTTTGATTCTGCCCCCTCCCCAAAAGTTAAGTCCCAAGTTTGATTCTGCCTCTCCCCCAAAGTTAAGTCCCTAGTTTGATTCTGCCCCCCCCCAAAGTTAAGTTCCAAGTTTGATTCTGTCCCTTCCCCCCAAAGTTTAGCCCCAAAATCGATTTTTTGCCCCCTTCCCCCAAGTTACATCCCAAGTTGCGCCCATGCGATACAAACATGCACATGATTGATATGTAATAGTTAAAGTTACAGTACAAGTTCGATATGTGACCATCTGCTTGAATTCATGCTTTAATTCGACGCTTCCAGTTGAAGACGCCTGCTAGTTGCTGGTGAACCAAAAAAGCATGCATGCCCAATATGAATGCTGGAAATTACATACTTTTTGGTCCTGGATGCATAGGCGTGCGCAGACCCTCTGATCAAGGAAGGGCAAATGCCTTGATGAAAGTTCAATCGGAGAAAGAAAAAAAAACTCATTCCATCTCACTGTTCTATTGTATTGATTGGTACTAAACAGGAGCGTATATAGTGTGTTTCCTGACCCACCAAAAATCACTGTATTAGAAGACTTCCAGCTACCGTAGCACAAAACTTCTCTGTTCTTCTCCCTCTTTATTTTCTATCTCTGTGGTTCAGACTAATTTACATATAAACATGATTTCATACAGCAGATTCAAAACAACTACACATAATTTATTCATTTGGAATGCGTAACCAATTTATTCTGCTACCAACGAATGAAATGCTTGAGTAATTTGCTGGAGAACGAAGTGATAGGAAATAAACTCGCCGTAGTTGCTGCGAACTTTCGTCGTCTTGAAATACTTTATTTTTCAAAGAACAAAATATTGTTTAGGAACGGAAATAAGATTTCTCTACACCAATTTTCTAGGTGAGATTGTTAGGAGGGGCTAGTGCCCCCCATTATCCCCCCGTGCGTACGCATATGCCTGGATGTTCCAAAATTTCTCTAAAGGCTACAAACAAGATAAATACACTAAATGATCCTCCAGGCTTTCATATATCTAAGCAGGCTTTCAGAAAGGCGTGCATTAAGCAGCTGAAGAGTAATTAATATTTGTTATATCATAGTTATTGTTTTATTCTTGTTACACATATATGTGTGTGTGCTTCTCATTTGTTAATTTCTAATTTTTTCTGTCTGTTGATATCCTGATATAAAATGGATTCTCTCTGTATTCAGGATTTTTCAAATAAATAAATAAATAAAAATACATTAGATGCAATTGAGCACATGCATTGGCGATGAAAGTAAAATATTTTGCTATCGGTTATTCTTTCAGTTAAGCATTGAAAGAACCTTTCTAAAAAAACAAACAAACAAACAAACAAACAGACAAACAAAAATTCCATCCATTGGAACCTGATGTGCTTATCTTCCCATGTAAGTTCAGAAATGTTATCTATATGCTTACCTCTCTCCCCAGTTGTGTGTATGACATCCACCAAGGCAGCATCGAGAGGGTCCAGACGATGGGAAGGGTTCTTGCCTTTGTACCCTCTGCTGTCAGGGTTGAGGGCTGCAAAGAAAGGTTGATGGAAGAATACTTCCTGTACACATGCTGTCTCGGTATGGAAGTTCCCTTAGCATTTATAATCTGAAGGAAAACTGGGATTAAATCTTTGCAAATCTAGCAGCCTGCATATGTTACTGACTGCGTCTCTCATCATGTGATAGCTAGTGTTCATTATGCGAATCCAAAATGCAGTTTTCAACACTCAACTTCCATGGTGCAGGCCTCTAAAATAATACTGAAGTTATAATATTTAGGACAAGTTGTTATATGGTTGGTTATATTTTTTATATTTTTACCATATTTCAAGTACATATCTCATTATTTTTATTCTGTATCCTTCTCAAAGGGGCTACAGCCACTTTTCACATGGACGTCCGGGCTGTAGCAACACCCCCTCCTCAAGTCCCCTAAATCCCAAGGGTGAAAGAGCTAACCCTTTCCGAAGACACACAGATGTCAACCTCCCTTCCACGTAGTACATCTTGGACTTCATTTTGAAGACTAGTGAGACTCTGCCGCCTGACTCACAGCTAGTAAAGGATGGAGCACAAGTCATCATTCTATTTGAACTGACCTTTACTTTGACATCTTGTTTATATCAGTAGTGTTTTGTCAGTTAAACAGAAGATACTCACTAAATTTATTGTTTGCAAAAATGAATAAGTATATCCCACAAGAACGTTGAAAAATTGTGATAATTTTTGGTGACACTTTTCCGAGCAGAGTAATATCCCGTTTTGGTGATTTGCCATAATCAGGTTCCCCGATTTGACCGCTTCAGATTTTCTCTTTTGGGGATATTTGAAGTCATTGGTTTAAGTGAATAAGCCAGAGACGTTATAGCAACTAAAGCACAATATTCAGCATGAAATTGAAAACAGATTCTTTCCAACACCACCAACGCAAAGAAAAGAGCCCAAATTTGTATCAATTCGAATGGTGGTCATTTATTGGATGTTATCTTTAAAAATTAAGAACATAAAACTTACAAGCATCAATAAAAGTTTAACACAAAAAAACCTACATTGTTTAATTTAAAACCCAAGCTATAGGCTAAGAAAATCAGGTGATGACTTTTGCACCACCTTGTATAATCATCTGTGAGGCGATTGCTGTCTCATCCATCTCATCTTATTAACATTCATCTCATATTACCGATTAGCCAAAAGTGGCAGAAAAGGGAAGTAAAATGAACTAAATCCATCATCAATCAAATCCCCTAAATCCGGGTCTATGGTGGGATCAGATTAGTTCTGAAAATTCTGTCAAAAGGCATTGTCATTTTCTGTCGTCCTGTGAATTGATTATTATCATATGTCAGTGTATTTCAGTGACGACTTTTTGGGGGTAAGAAGAAGTTATGGTAAACCGAGGAAGGTTTGAAAAATTGTGTACGACGGCTCAACAAACGAAATTGGTTAAAGATAGAGGATAGATTGTGGCATTGTTGTAAAACGCTTGTCGCTGTGTAGACATACTCCCTTTTATTTGAAACATTTCCGTTGGTGAAGTAAAAATAAGATTTGGACCTAATTTTACTTTAATTTCCTCTCCCAGAGACTCACGTTTGCAGATTATGCTATATTTGACCATTATACCAAAATCAGGGTGCCAGGTTTAGTACAATTTTGCTGGGGTTGGCATCACTGATTGCGGAAACCCTCGATGCTTCCTCGCTGGATGCTTTAAAACCGCAACCTTCCCTTGCCCCTTTTCCACTCCTCACCCATCTGTTTGTAGTGATACCAGCGAGGTTCTTCAGGCGGGCAGCAAGGCCTGTGTGTCCATCGTCTTTGGGCTGCAGCTGGAGCGAGCGACAGCAGTCAACTCTTGACAGTAGCTAACTTACTCAATTGTACATACATTGCGCTCATAATTTTATAACGCTCATTATTACGTATTAAACTCCTAAAAAGTAGAGAACTGGAAGCAAGTATAAATGAACTGTAGGAAGTTCCTCACTTCCTACATGGTGGAATCGCCCCTGGTGCTCTAGCTGTTAACTTCCACTAAGTTCATACCACTTCCTGTCGTAATACATGTTGTGTACTACGCATGCGCAAGAGGTTGATTGTGCATGCAGGTTCCTCAGTGAATTCTGTGCTTGAGACTGTTGGCAGTTGGTAGGAAGTACGGGCAAAAAACTCCGCGTACGTAGCAGTCAAAGCGAGATTGGTCAAACTCATTCTGTTAGATGACAGGTAGATATTGTATTCATTTGTATGTTATACTTTGCTGTGTGCTGTGAAGTGACCTTCAAACGTATTGGATTTAAATTCAATCTTAAACTTTCATTTCTCATTTATTGGAGATACTACAAGCATTAGTTGCTTGATATCTACACTCGGTTGAACGTGTAGTGATTACGTGACCTTCTGTAGTTCCGTCCTTGGTCGTACCCCTTGACACTCTGTACCCCCTCGAGAAAGTGAAATATTTTGCATGTTTTATGAAGATTTTGTTGTTTATGAACGTTTCAACAGTTATTTTAACTCGCGAAAATGTGTTATTGTGAAGAAAAGTACGTCTGTTACCTTACAGTGAAGCAGAGCAGCCCGAAGGCTTGGTACAAGTGAATATAGCACCCAACACGACATTCCACAACAGTATTTATAATGATTGATTGATTGATTTGTTGCCTTTTAGACTAGGACTGTTAGGTTTGGGACTGATAGTAATTTAGACTTGATCTTTCGCTACTTTAGTGAGAATACAAACAGTTTTTACTCATAAAGAGTAGTAAAAGTACTCCGAAATGGTAGGATTTTACTTACGCGGGACAACTTTAATATCAAATATCTCCGTTATTTTTTCTTTCTACGCACTGGAACCAATTTTATATTACGTAAAACATCGAAATCTGTCGATTGAAAAAAAAATCAACATAATTCTCGAAGGGGTACACGGCCTCGTCGTAACTTGTGCGTCCAGTGTGGTTACCAACAATTGTTCCATTTCCAATAAATACAGATTTATAGAGATTTAGCTAATGTGACACAAAATCGACAAACTAGTCATATTCTTTGTTTTGAACTGAGTTTTTTCTTGTGAATTATCTTTCGTACCTAGTATCATGCTGGTGAAAGGTATTTACAACGTTTTTACCCTATAATTCAATTTGTAAACGTCAGTTTTGTCACGCAGGCTTGTCAAATACCTGTGATTCTACCAATCGGCTTGACCGCCTCCCCAACATAGCTCGCAACTTGTGCTCCGTTGTGGAATCCAATCAAGTGGATATTCTCAGCTGGGACACCGAAGTCATTCTGAAATCATGAATTGCAATATTAATTACGATAACGTAACGATATCACAAATTGTAAACGTATTCAGTATGAAAATTGAATTTGTTCTTTTGAGAAGTAAATTAGTTCTCTTTTTGGGACAAATAAATACATATTATTCTTGCTAATGAATGACTACTGAAGGAAAACATGAAGATAAATAACAATTTTATAATTATTCACAGGCGCCGACTTAGGGGGAGGGGACATATGACTCCGCAATATTCTTCAAGGGGTGCATATACGAATTATATGTATAAAATATCGTTTATGTTTATCTTGTTTCCCCAACTTATTTGAAGTTGGCACTACTGTAATAAATCACTCATGTGCCCTCCAACTAATATTTTCTACCGTATTTATATTTATCATCCCTTATTGTATTTTGAGGAACTTATTAGTCTAAAATAGGAATAGTACCAAGACGAGGCAAGTTTCGATGTCACCTCGAAACTCGACACGAGTCGGTCTTGTGGATATCGAGATTTTCATGGGGACACACACATGCACGCTTTAACCTTTCAAACACTAATTCAACAAGAAACCAAGAATGGACAAACCCATGCACCTAGCGAACTCTGGAGCCAGTATAAGGTAAATAAGTATACTTCCTGCTTCCACAAACATAAGCGAACAGCTAGAGCATGATCGTTACTATTTTTAGCATTTATTTATATGTGTTACATAGCTGTGTAGCTGTGTTTGTGTGTGAGAAAGCAATGGTGCACATGAGGAAACAGCTGACTTAAAAGAGCCATAGGAGTAGTAAAGCATTTTATTCTTGATATTTTTGTTATTTCGATGTTATATGTCTCGGATAACTCACAGTACGCTCCACATACCTTAATATGAGATTCTGGCACTATCTATGACTAAAAATTGTCCATAACAAAGTACGTCATTTCCCTGTGCGAATTAACCTTTTGGCTTTAGGGGATGCAGGATTTTATTCGGGGGGGGGGGCAAAATATGTTGATATGTTGTTTTAAGTCCACTTTATGCACAGTAAGGCTAATCGGGACTGGACCTACAGTTTAAAGTGGGATCCGAACCACTTGTGCCTCCACCGGGTATCGAACCCGGGACCCCTTGATTACAAGGCAGGGGGCAAAATAAGATTTCATATCTTGCTCTTCAGTCATAGAAACTTATATTATTGTTGTTTTGTTATCATTATTGATATTATTATTATTACTTTACAAATCATAAATTTCAAGGGTGGCCATAAGTCAGTTGTCACTAACAATCGTTAGACTGTTTTGCCTAGCGTAGTGGAAGTCAGTTGTGAACTTGACTAGTGCGTATTACCCAATATAAGAATGCTGGGTAATACGCACTAGTCAAGTTCACAACTGACTTCCACTACGCTAGGCAAAACAAAGTCTAACGATTGCTAGTGACAACTGACTTATGGCCCACCCTGGCGCTATATGCAAGTTTAGACTCCAGTCTACCATCTACGAGATAGAAACTGGTTTCGCCTCTCTTCCTTTCCATAAACATGTATCAATTGGTTGACGGACAGTTCTTCGTCTTTTTGTACATATTCACAAAGGACAGATGTCAAACCGATATCAATTAATCCCTTTGTCCTTCATGATCCGTATATTTCCATGCCGAAGGGTAGGCCTACTGTAAAATAAAAGTAATAATTGAAAATGACTGGGTTTGAATTATCGAGGTCAGATCCCGACTTTTCGTAATCCATAACAGCCGAGAAATTCCAAAGGATCTCATTTGAAAGAGGCTAATTCTTGATATTTCTGCACTACTAGAGTCTGACATTTCTTGACATTAACAGTTCGTATTCCAGAAGTGCAACGATAATCACTTGAAGAGGTAATAGTGTGTACAATTCGAGATTTAAGCGGAATCGTGAAATTCCAAAAAAATTCCGACCTGATCAAAAATGAGAATTTTTTCAGTCCCGAACGTCAGAATTGTTAATATTTCCTTTCCAACCCCATCCCGACCACCCCTGAACACTCCTAGTTACGGCAGTCAACATTATTCTAGGGTCTTCCCGATGGCGCAGCGGTATAGTCGTTGCCTTGTAATCAAGGGTGGAGACATAGTGGTTCGGATCCCACTTTAAACTGTAGGTCTAGTCCCGATTATCACTATTGTGCATAAAGTTAACCTGGCAGTTAATTGTTGAAACTGACAGCCTGTAAATAGTAGAAAACAATATTCCTTGTAATAAAATATTACTATAATTTTGACATTCGTATTACAAAACTTTTTCCAGTAATCTTGGGAGGAGGGGCTGCTCCCCCTTCTGGTGCCGTTGGCCCACTCAGTGGCGTATTTGTGATTTAATTTTGGGAAGTGTTTTTTTTTTTTTGGGTGTGCAAATTTGTATATATGTTACCAGTCAGTAAAATATACTATTGTCTTGCGGTTCTACCTGTCATTAAATCTTACTTAATACATTTATGACATAATTTAGGCCTATAGTGTATTTACGTTCTAAAAAAAAACCAAACTGGTAGACAAAAAGAGCTGTCGAACTAGTAACACCAAAAACATATCTAAATTTCCTTTGCCAGGTTCAAAATTAATGTCCATTTAACCACCTACAAATTTCTTGTGAACACTTTAATACATATTCGGTGAGGTTTGTCAGTTTCAGAATGACCCTCCTTTAATCCAGAAGGATGCATACTTTTCGGCATGGAAATCATTGATGACTTTAGACAATTCATGGACACGAATTATTTTTCATTTGTGTTTGTTTCAGTGTAGAAATGGTATACTGTATGCTTTCAACTACATATATTTGGTACGGTCAATAAATAACCGGATTAATGCCTTGAAAAAGCGAAATAAAGTGACAGAGCGATGAAACTTACTGGATATGTAGGCCAGGCTGGGGTACGTCACATGTCTGCGAGACGAGTTCCAGACCGCGTCGCTAGGTGGCAGCACTGGCAGGGAAGGAAGGTTGTGGTGTTCATGTTCACAGTGTCAGGTGCCATAAAGGAGGTTCAGCGATCCGTGATACAGTTTTTGACTGCAGAAGGCAACACCATATTGAAGGTGTTCATGAACAATAGTGTATGCAGAAATTTTCAGCGAAAAATGCAGGCTCGACCAGGACTAGCTCAATGGTCGAGCCTGCATTTTTCGCTGAAAATTTCTACGTTGTACACTCGCCTCATCAAGTACTCCGTTACCCCCCCCCCCTCCCCTCCCGAACCGAGCCTCGACTCAACGAAAAACCACGGTTAATGTATCAAGACAGCCAACACTGATTGGAGAAACAGACACAGGTTCTTAACGAACTACTGTAAGGTGCACGTCCTTGATGCGAATACTCCTGGATATCGAGAGCAAATTAGCTTTTCTTCTCTTTTTCCTTGCATTGGATGACGTCCTGTAATAAGTTGCAAGTCAATACGCAATACGCTTGCTTTACTTGAGAGCGTGAGCGATACCAATGCCAACGCCGTGATAGCAATGAAATTATCAGGTGTGTGAATGCGTCAGCGTGGCGTATTGTGTGCGCGCGAGGGGGGGGGGGGGTAGGTAGGGGGCAGAGAGATATGCACGGGTTCATCGAAATTTCAGACCCACATGTCAAACTCTTAACCCACACTGCTGACATACGTGGAGGAGTGGTTAGCAGAGCACACTACGTCGCCAAGGACACGGGTTCGATTCCCGGCCACCTGGGAATGGGTGTTCTTTAAGAGTGTCCCTTTATCAATTTCACCATATCGTCACTCATCTTCATCTTCGTGGTTATCCAATAGTGGCAGAAAAGCGACGAAAACAAACAAAAGTAATCAATCAATCAGTCTTAATCCCCGAAAACCCTTCTCTCATAAGTAGCTCCAAAAAAGTCTCGACATGAACCCCTCCCGCTAATTCTTAAACATAACTCAGGTCTTCTAATGGCTGTTAATATATTTTTAA
This sequence comes from Lepisma saccharinum, assembly GCF_977018435.1. NCBI lineage: Eukaryota > Metazoa > Arthropoda > Insecta > Zygentoma > Lepismatidae > Lepisma > Lepisma saccharinum. The sequence goes on along the minus strand of NC_139249.1, from coordinate 22,765,436 downwards.
AAAGATAAGAAGAAAGCACGAATGATTTCCCAATTACATTCGTTTCATGACGAAAAATTTGTAAAACGTTTATCAAGCAACTAACATGCAGGCCTCTCCGATGTTGCAGTTGTGATATCGTGCCTCGTAAACGAGGAGTTCGGTTTCGATATGTGGAGGCACGTAGTGATTCAGGTCGCACTTCAACCTGCAGGTCCAGCCCCGATTAGTCTGTCAGCATAAGAAGTAGACTTAAACAATATCCAAACAAACGAATTTAGCTGCTGTAATTATTAAAATTAATATGTGGTTAAAATTGCAATGAAGAACATTTTAAAATTTCATATAAACCAAGTAAAGCTAATAATGGAATATAATGCAACTCAACATGAAAAAAACTAATTTTGATTTAATTTCGTTTCGATAGCATAAAATAAACTAAATCAACCAGTCAGTACCGTCTTATATTTCTGAAAAGAAAAAAGAGCCTAAAATTTCCAACAGTCCTTCGTGACCGTGCTATCTAAGGCGCTGCGTGACGGCATGGGTTCGAATCCGCCTGGGTTCAGTCTCTGGGTTCTAGGCCTATGTATAGGACCGGTGGCAACCCACCATCGTGAGGAAATTGGGGAGCTACGAGGGAGTAATGTAACATAAAAATCTCCTCTAACGGCTGAGGGTTCGACGTGCCGACTCCACGTCACCTCATTACCGGTTGAAAATCTCCACACTTCTTGGTAGGATTGTGGTAGGGAGACTGGCAGTCGGGAGATAGACCAAGCCCCTTCCAGGGCTGTAGAGCCATGGAATATGTTAAAATTTCCAACTTTTTTTTTAAAATTCGTTTTCCGTTTGATTGGTTACTTAGGTATATATTTAAAATTTACAATGACACACATCTCAAAGCCTGGACCAGACTTTGAGATGCCTTCTATCTCTCTAGAAACTAACATTTTTCTTATTTAACGTCGCTTCTCTCTGCCATTCTTGCCCAGTCGCAAGAATAAAAATGAACATTGTTGGGTGAGATTTGTGAAAGGACACTCCCAATGGACACGCCTATGTCCAAGCTGAGACTCGAACCCGGAACCTTCGACGACGAGACCGTGAAGAGACAACTAAGTCAGCAAAGGTTTTTGTTATTCTATAGGTCGCTGTTCTATCTCCCACGTTAATCTCGACAAAGAGAAAGGATAAATTGATGAAATGGCGATAGCAAAAACATTCATGACTGACCAGGGTTCGAACCTGGGACCTCTGGCTTCGCAACGCATTACGTTGTCGATTTATTTTCAGATTCCCCTACATTAGTTGTAATAAACATATTTTTTGTAACAAGATCAACATGTCAAATGCTGTTTTTTGAACTGACACAACTCATCTAAGAGATTACGTGTGTGAGAGAACGCACACAAAAACACCAGACATTTGTCACTCTTATATAGAAATCCTAACTCCCACAGGTACACGAAGATATATTCCCGTGTTGCATTTGTAAAGCCTCACTTCTTTTCCTAGTATGCTGACATTACAGTGAAATGATCCTGTATTAAACTGTAGATAAGTCGCAATTAGTAGATTGCATGAAGTTGTTTTCAGGTAAAAAAAAAAAGATAGTGTTATACATGATGTATTGTTGCAGGCACACATGAATAAAATCAGAACACATTTACGGGTGGGCACACGCAAACTGAAATTTATATAGGAATGTGAATATATCTGCAACCGCATCTCTAATGTATTTGTGTTTTTGGTCACTTTTCTACCACTTCTGACTAACGCGACGATCAGGATGAATAATAATAATTAAATGAAATTGACGAAGGGAACTTCACAAAAACATCCATGTGAGGCCGTGAATCGAACCCGGGAACTTCGGTGGCAAGATGGAAAATCGACTACGTAATGCCTTCGGCTGTCGAAGGGAAATCCACGCTTCTCAGTGAATATCAGCAAATCTAAACACCCCTCCCCCTTCCTCCTGTAGGTTGTGTCGATCGAGTTCATTCAAGGTCTTGTTTGAATCGTGTGCAGGCGGGCAGTGTGGATGGAAATGAGGTCTCGGACATTTTTTTCTTACTAGTCACGACTGCACGGCATTATCAGATTAGATGCAGGAGTTCTTTCTGAGCTGACTGTACAGTGGGATCCATGAGTATTACAGTGCAAATTGTCCATCACCATGTTCGTGCACTTTATTTGACCCAATAATAGCTTCAAGAATTAAAAGAAAACTCAAAACAAGCTGTTGACAACTTCTGCACCAGCATACATAAAAAATCATCGCTTAAAAACACACAGTATGTGAGGGAAAAATTAATGAAAATAGTCATGAACAATTTGCACGGTAATACTCATGGATCCCACTGTACATCTCCTTTGTGTGCCTCATCTTGAATAGTGTATGCTGTACTATGCCTAATGCAGAGTTCGGTTGCAATCTGGTTCGGACTAATCCCCCGACACTCCCCTATGAGGTCATCAACGGCAGAAATGGACTCATCCGTAATGGCATACTCCCCTGTTGAGTCACCTGACACTGTGAACGCCATGCCTCACCTCACTGAATGACTGACTGGCACCTTGGAGGCAAATTGCACATACACAACCTCCCTTTCCTGCCAGTGCTGACACCTAGCGACGCGGTCTGTAACTCGTCTCGCAGACATGTGGCGTACCCCAGCCTGGCCTACATATCCCGTAAGTTTCATCGCTCTGTCACTTTATTTCGCTTTTTCACGGCTTTAATCCGGTTATTTATTGACCGTACTGAACATTTCCTTAGAGGGGGTAAAAACATCCCTGGCAGGGATAACAATAATTTTCTTTTGTCGGAGATTTTTGTGTCTGTGGGGGGAATTCCCCGGCATCCCCCCGTTAATCCACACACTGCTTCATTTATATCTGTATATAGACGATTTCTCTTGAAATTAATCCAAAAGCAGTCGGATATCTTTTATTTTTTAAAAAATATTATAATGATCCTACCTTTAAAGTGCGAACCAAGTTACTGGCGAACAGCCCTACAAGTCTTCCCACGTGGTACGCCCACTCGCGATTGTTTACAGGCCATTGGATGAGGAACACGTTGGAGTCTGTGACTGTCTGCAAGCTATTGGCTATATCCTGCATGGGGAAGCAGAAACATATTGAAATAAAACAATTAATTATAAAATACATTTTACAGTAGAATGTAAAGAAATGTTCTTAAATACGGGGAAAACATTGTCAAAAGATAAAGAAATAGCACTTTGCACATGTACGGCACATTGCCACCAGAGGATACTTTAGTAAGTCAGAGGACAATGCTAATTGCAATTACATCAGCAACTAGGTATGTTGTTGTATAAAGAATAATATAACAATTCCAGGCTCAAGTTCTGAAGATCTTATACATATTTCCTTTTGAAATATGTATAGAAACACAAGCAAAACATGACAACATGACAACTCCACAAACATTACTATTTAGTTCTTGCTGCAATAGTTGTTTATTCCATGTTCCTACTTGGTCTTGTAGTTCCTGTTTATATGTTAAGTGTCATATAATGGTTCATTCTGTAATTCTTCTTTTGCTCCGCAGAAACTAAATATCTAGAATATCACACAATTATTCGGATTAGGCTCAGTCGGTAGTGCGTCTGACAGCCACGCGAGAGACCTGGGTTAGATTCTCTGGATGGATGATTTCAAGGTGGAATTTATTTCAGTAATGTTCCTACATGGAGTGGCTGTGGGGTTCACCCAGCCTCAAATATATAGATTCCTGGGGGCAACCATAGGGGGTAAATGCGACCGGAGCGTGGTGCTGATCACATTATCTTCACAGTATGGTCTGATATGCTCTCACGTCATGTTGCAATATGCTAGGGGGCCTTCCTCGATGGCGTAGTGGTAACGTCGTCGCCTTTAGGGAATTCACACCGAAGAAACACACGACACGGAACACGCAACATGCGACACGAAACACGTCTCGCTTGGAAGCCAACACTCAGTAACCAATGCAACCTTTCGAAAAGAAGATACACGTCAAGATGCACGTGTCGCGTGTCGCTTACGTGCCTCTCGGACTGTGCCATGCCGTTTTCTCAACACCGTGCATCGTGTTGCTTCAGTTTGTTGTTCGCGCATGCGCAGCGAATGCTTCATTCCAACCAGCATTATGTTTGAACCTCTAATTATTGATATAATAAAGCATGGATATGTACAATGTGTTAACATTGTTTTAAGATTTAAACACAACGTTCTTTTCGCTTTTTCAAGTTTTTTGATGCAGTTATCGGCTGTACTTTGCCTTCAACATCGTGTAAAGAGGCCGTGTTTTGGCCATTTACCTGACTGCTTTTATTTGAAAAAGTCAGCTTATGGAGGCACTTTAGTCCAAAATATATTAGTCAACATGGTAAAGTACTCTAGTGCATTGTTTCTCAACCGCCGGGCCGCGACCCGATACCGTACCCTCGTATCAACTATACTGAGCACCGAAATGTTCTGCTGAAACTGGTTGACAACTATCATAATCCCAATATCATATTTGAGTTGTGAGTTTTCGTTTTTTAAGTCCATTTTATGCACAAATAGACTATTCAGAACTGGATCTGCCCGGTGCCTCCCCGGTTATCGAACCCGGGATCACTTAATTACAAGGAGACGACGTTACCACTTTGTCTTCTATATTTTTATATTTATCAACAATCCTACACGTAATCAAACTATTATTACTCTTGATTGTGCTAGAATTTATTTATCAATATTTAATTTCATAGGTACATGTTAATTCATGCATAAAATCTTAAATACTGTAAAGATTTACGAGGAAAATTCTTCGGCTAAGGGCGTTGACTTAAAAAAAAATACCGTAACATGGTTTCACGAAGGTTGAGAACCATTTCTCTAGTGTTTAGGTATTCGCTTTATTCAGGGTGAAGTCCTCCCCGATGGCGCAGTGGTAGCGTCGTTTCTTTGTAATCAAGGGGTCCCGGGTTCGATACCCGGTGGAGGCACAAGTGGTTCGGATCCCACTTTAAACTGTAGGTCCAGTCCCGATTAGCCTTACTGTCCATAAAGTGGACTTCAAACAATAAATCAATCAATCAATCAATATTCAGGGTGAAATGTCTAGCGTATACAGTTTGAGGTCAGTGCATATTATTTCTCAGTTTCTCGTGCATAACATGCCTCTCCCAAGTTTCAATAACTTGCACAAATTTTACAACGCACTTTTACATGTAACAATGTCTCTTGTTACGTTATTTCCAGGTGACTAATAAACTGATTAATGCAATTATATCGGTACCATCATGCAAACTGAGCAAAGAAACCAGTGTCGCTTGCGGCGTGCATCTTGTCTCTTCGGTGTGAAACACTCGTGTCGCGTGTTTCTTCGGTGTGAATTCTCCCTTAAATGAAGGGATCCCGGGCTGGATACCCGGTAGAGGCACATATTGGTTCGGATCGCACTTTGATCTGTAGGTCAAATCTCGATTAGCCTATCTGTGCATAAAGTGAACTTAAAACAGCAACTTAACAGCAATATATTGAGGGTAACTATACCCTTTACCCTGATTTTCAACGTTTTTGCATAGCTATATCCTTCGGTCAGGAAGATACGTTGCTGAAATGCGTAAAACATCATGGTACGCGTATGAAAAATATACTTGAATTGTGTGACTTCGTTATGGCACATTTATGAATATTTGGTCAGCTCTACGTGATTGAGAATGTTGTAACACCTTTTTGAGCATATTCAACATAAACGTTCCACACTGCAACTCTGACTCTCACTTATACAACGTTCCTAATTCCATAGGCTATTGAATCAGTTTAAGAACATCTGAAACTAAACTGATATCTTCATCTATTCTTCGTCTTTTATCGCCAACCTACAAAAAAGTGTACATAAGTAATGATATTGTGAAAGAGAGTTCTGTTTAACTTTGGTCATGTTTGGTTTTGTTTTAAACACAAGTGTATGTATTCCTTTACTGTTATTTCTTTCCGGTTTGAAATTGCTTTCGCTGTACTGTAAATTTCATTAATAAATAAGCAAATTTAAAGCCTTTTGAAACCACACAGAACTTTCATTATACACTTAGCTTTGAGTTAAGTTACCAAAATTGAAAAGTACCATTTAACTAAACTTTAAACAATCAATATGTATTAAGAACTCACATTCATAAGCTGCGTGGCTTCGTTGTCCATTTTGTGGCTTCCTATGAGAACCTTGACCTTCTTAGATTTGTCGAAGCCATTTTGATCCAAGCTCTGCCTGTTCGGAAGTACAGGGTTTGACTGAAGAAAGATAGAATATTTTATTTTAGTTTTTCACGAGGTGGAATAGTGTTTAATTATTAGATTTTGTTTCGCACTGTCTGTTAATATTACTTTCGCTAGAGTAGCACCTGTCTCATTATATGTTTCTTCTCAACCATAGCCTTCCGAGCAACACCATGTGCCTCTATCTCAGAATTCCTGATGTTTAATGATGGCACCGAGAAAAGACAACCTATTGTTCATTTTTATCAATCAACCACATATAAACTTTTCCCCATATTTTTACGTCAAAGTGACTACTATCCGTGACAAAAGATTTTGAGCCCTCGGTTTACGCGCTTGTAAAATTGTACTCTGTGGGAGGAAAAAAGTAAAATATACCTCATTGCAAAGCTTCAAGTCTCTACTTTTTAATAAGTGTTACATGAAAATTAATCTTAACATTGTTTTCTTACTATAATGAAAAAATCACTGAAAAGTGTAGATTTTTTTTTTCAATTTTCACGAACCGGGAACTTAACACCATACAGTTCATAATCGACTGTACATATAATCTTGAGATTTTGTTAACTTGAAGTTTGATTATTTTTGTACCTCTGTAGAAAAAATGAAATGCATATGTGTACTAGATACTTCAAAAATTCACATTTTAGGGAAACGCGCAAACTTGAAATTCATAATTACAATTTCAATGAAATTGCAAGAAACTGGTGATATTACGCATTTGATCAAATTCCAGAAGTTTGACGCGTGTGCATTAAAAATGGTTCCAGATATTAATTATTCTTTCGCACTCCTAATATGGTAAACTGGTGCATGACGTATGGCGGGGTACGGCCAATCTCAGACTCCGCGGGCTGCAGAAGACTTCCACAGCGTTGCCGCTTCGCTGCGAGAATCGCGCAAGTGCGTTCTTTCGAGCCGATCCAAATTAATGTCGCAGCATAAAATAATAAATGAAATATTTCTCATATTGCAAATGGAGTACTGCTGTACTGGTTTTGCTGCTGTACATACTACATTTTGTTCTAGCTTTTATCTTCATATGAACGTCGTCTCCTTCGATATCCGGCGAAGGTACATACATAGTGCTTCGGATCCCACTTTGCACTGTAAGTCCCGTCCTGATTAGCCTACCTGTGCATAAAGTGGACTTAAACAGAGAAAACAATTCAACTCTGCAAAATTCACTTAAGCATTGTATCGAGTAGTGGTGGTGGTTTCAGCATTTAACGTGCTGCTATAAATTCCACCTGAAATATTGTTTTTATATTTTTGTCTGTTTCACAGCTGCAACTCCTGTAATAAGCAAGGAGTTGTGGGTTCATTAAGAGAGACAGAAGGACTAAAACATTAATACATTTTCAATAAATTTAATGAGTGAAAGGTAAAAGTATAAAATGCTGTTCATAATGGATTCTATTGAACTGGATAATTAAGATAAAAGTCGCGTATCTTTCTTTTCACTACACCTTGGAAAAACTCGCCCAATAAAATACTGGGTCGATGCAAATATTTGTTATTCCCTTTTTCTATACATACCTTTTTCACTGTGCTGACGTAACTCCCAAGCACTCCGCCATGCACTTGACATCTTGGTTTATGTCTTGAGATGCGCCCATTCGTTTCTCCTGGTCGAAATATGTCTTGGTATTAACTATCATTGCTTTTGCACCACTATATTACCGTCTTGCCATTTTCGTGCAACAAAAAAATCGCTTCACAGAACAGCCATCACTCAATACTGTGCGTACGAACAACACGCAAACTTGTGAGAGACCGACTTCCTGGATAGAATGCACAAAATAATTATTATGGCTATGTTGGAGTTCAGGCAATAATGTTAAACACAGAAGTGACAAAAAAAAATCGGCATCTCTACAATGCTTTCCTTTGCGGAACACATTGTTTCGGCTCATTTCCAGTGTGAATCAAAGCTGTTTGGACGCGGAGTTTAAAGGGCAAGCTGCAACGCTTGGCAACAAATCTCACTTGCTCTTCTTGCGTTCTTAGCAACGATGCGAATTGCGCGGGAACCGGTTACCAAGAAAAACAATTCTCTGTATTGATTTCAATTCGCACAGTGTGCAAGAATGAGATATGGAAATTTGATTATTATTCCACGGCCATCATTTTGATAAGCTGTCATGACCATTGGGCTGACCATTACCGAGATTGCAACATCATAATTAATCATTAATTGTGGCTGTTCCACAGATGATAGTACCATTATATTTGGCTGAGATATTTTCACATAAACGATGCTTCAGTCACAAAAAAAAAAAAAAAAAAAAAAATACGACGGTTTTACACGAAGCTACACACAATTGAATTCGACTTATGTAAAAAACACACGAAAAACTACACTTTTACGAAAATTTTTGTCTGAATAGAAAACAGACAGAGTTAAAATCAGTTTGTCTTGCTTTTATCTAAAAGGAGACAATTGTAGCTTTCCAATGACGTATATTTGACTCTTTTCCTTCCGCGGAGTACAATTTTACAAGCACGTAAACAGATGGCTCAATATTTTTGTCACTGATAGTAGGTCAGCCGGCACGCCAAAAGAAAAAATAAGAATAAATGAATACTTACGCTTCTCTGCCCTGGGACAAATAGCTGAAGCTTTATGTTCCTTGCATGATCTCTCTTTGGGTACGGGTGATAAGCGCCGTCGTTGAGAGGATCCCATTCCCTGCCAGTGGACAAACATCCAATGCCGTCGAAACACTTATCCCCTGAAACAAGTGGAAGAGTTTCTATACCAGGGACCGCGAAACTAGGCGCTGGTTCTGCATACTACACGTCACCGTTTATTATGCAGTGTTGCCTAATGCACGTGCCAACTACTGTATACCTTGTGGTGCCTGATCGACAAATGATAGTATTGATTCCGTCTTTGTGTGATCTACATTACAAACACGGACTGCAAGGCCAGAACATACGTTTTCGTAAACCTCCTCGTAAACCTCCTGACAAATTTCGTTATGAACAGGGACAGTGTGGTAACATCGCCAGGCGCCTAATTTCGTGTCGCTGAGTATAGATGTGTGAAGCTTTCAAATTCAGGGGCGTTGTGGTTAAGTGGCGAGGGTGGGCTCTACCCACCCCTCATCCCGTTAAATAGTTCTAATCCCCGACACTCTGCCCACCCAAAGAGTCTACGTTTGCAGAATCATAAAGTGCAGAGCAAAAACCACACACACACACCATCACACGTACACCCCCCCACACACACATACACGCACGCACACACACACAGAAGAATAAAAATTGACAGAAAAAACTTAACCATATAAAGGAACAAGACAGAAGGGATATATATATATATATATATATATATATATATATATATATATTAGAGAGAGAGGATCATTTCAAACGAAAATCCATACTGTCAGACGCTGTTTTGTTTTCCATAGTAGGCTTTTGAATCAACATTTACTTACCCACCACAGTATCTACCACATACAAGAAGAACAAGAGGGCAGCACATATCCTTGGCTTCATCATCTCCACAGCACAGAAGTTTCAAGATGGTGAGTAGTATACTCTGCGAAGCAAATTGGGTGCAAAATATTATCATTTACAAAGAACTAGACGCTGTCCATAATGTATTTACCGTAACCGTCATTAAATATAATGTAACTGTTATATTTTTATAACAATAACACCTTTCCCCGGAGACCCAACTACCATTGCCGAAATGGATATCTCAGAGCTTGGGCAAGAAGAGAAACTCAGTGTGGCACTGTAGTCGAAGGGAGCGAAGGGAACGTGGGCAATGTAATCAGCTGTTTACCATGTAATAATGTCCCTGCGTTGCCAAAATGCGAGACGTTCTGCAACACATCGTCACCTTTGGCCAGTGCCAAGTGTATCGTCATAAATTGGAAACTGTACACAGACAAATCAGATACGATAATTAATAATCTTTTGACAACTTGACAAGGGAGGGAAATATAAATATGGCAACACGGGGGCAGAAGCGAAGGAGAAACCAGAGCGAAAACACCTTAGATCCGACTTTCCCAGGGTTCTACTTATCCTTGTCAAGCTGTATGGTGTTTTCTGTTTATGTGCGTACGTGGCTGCGAGGTTCACCCATAGGCGTAACTTGGCGGGAGCAAGGGGGTGCACTTCCCCTTCCAAAATTTTCAGGTTTGTTAAAATTTACAAGTTAAGTATACTTTTGTTAACATCCTAAGACCTCAAAAGCTAAGTAATAAATAATAATATTTATGATTTCGTAAATGTAACAGATATTTAGCTAATAATGTTGGACACTATTTCTATGGGATGGAAAACTTTTCGACTGCACCCGCAAGAGTTAAACCTAAGTTCGTACTCCCCCCCCCCAAAGTTAAGTCCCAAGTTACGCCCATGGATTCACCCAGCCTTTCATCAAAGGGCGCCTGGGAGCAAACCTTAATGGATAAAGGCGGCTGGATAATCGAAATGACCCAAGAACAATTTCCGGTGGAGGCACATTTCACCGGATGACAACTGAATTGTAGGAGCGGCCTCCATTAGCGTATATGCACATATTACATTAAAAATAACAAAGTAAGGAAGCAAACTGAGGCAGCTGGAGCGTGGAGAGGATCACATCATTCGCCTTATGGCCGAGAAGATGAGTGAGTGAGTTCTATTTTCGCGCCTTCGTGCGAACACAGGGATTAGCTTTACCTTTACATGTTTTTTCATACACTTGTAGGCTGGTCTCCGTGGCGAAGAGGTTAGAATACCCCGCTACAACGCCAGGCGTCCCGGGTTCGAATCCAGACCTGGGTGAAGGCGTTCTTTGTGATTGTCCTTTCATCAGCATCATTCGTCGCCTCATAGCTAAAAATGGCAGAAAAGCAACGCTAAGTAGCAAAAAATCAAGTCAAATCTATCCCAATTAGCTTGTCTGCGCATAAAATAGTCTTCTACAAATCTGTTTGTATCACAGAAATACATTTTTTAACGTTTCAGCACATCACACTTTCTTCAGAGATTTACTTTACAAAAAGCACAAGTTCGGAGATTTACAATATTTTACAACGCACGTACAAGGGCACTAGATGATAGAAACCTCTTCTTTATCCAATAAGAACCACTGAATCCGAAATTAAGTTCTAAACAGAGAAACTAACTCAACTCACCCTAAATTAAACTGTGGTATGAGAACTGCATATTCTTCTTGCACATTTTATAATCTGCTATTAACGATCCCTCAAGTCTGATCACGAGCTAATTGCCTTTGCACCTTTTTATTACCCTCTAAACACATCACTGTCGGTAGCAATTTTCAATAAAAGTCATAACGTACCTCCACCTAGAGAGTAAATTACAAATTAACGAAGCATATAGATTACCCTTTCTGTTTAATGATTCCATACTTTATCTGTATCTTGAAACATTGTTTTAATGAGGTAACTGTCATACTCATACCTATTGTATATCGCTAGACTTTTCCATCATTTGTATGCTATTTGGAACGATGTTTTATCTAGTAAACAATGATACGTTTAACAATTACCTATACACAGTTCCTCACGATCATTTTCCGTCATGAATGATCTCTCGATATGAGTAATTGGCTAATAAAGTTCATGATTTGATGGCAACTTCAGAGGAATCAGTCGAAAACATGACAGCACACATTGTTTCAATGGAACAATTGTCAGGAAGGAGTGTAAAATCCACAGAGGTTGTTCTTGTGAGCGAGTATGTTGCTACTTATGAGACAGTAGGTTCTGGTTGATTCATTTGGTTTATTTTACTTCTTTTATCTGCCACTTTTGTCTAATCGAGAAACAAGACACAAGGTATAACACTTGTATGGCAGGTATAACCGCCTTGTAAAAAACGAGACGAGAGCGAGGAAAAAACTTCGAACTTATCGAGATGAGGCAGAGAACGTGACAGACGTCTCAATATATATATATATATATATATATATATATATATATATATATATATATATATATAGAGATAGAGAGAGAGGCTTAGTCCCAGACAGCCCTAATCTCACTCGAGATTATTTATCACATCGCGCCAGGGGTCACGGGTTCGAATCGCGGACTGGGCATTGATGTTTGTAAGTGTCCATTCATCAATTTCATCACATCAGCACTCACCCCCATCTTCACAATTAGCCAAAATTGGCACAAAAGCGAAGTAAATTAAAGCAAATAAATCAATCATTCGAGATTATATGGCATTTAAAAAGGTTTACTTAAACCAAATTTATTTTGTTATGCTACTTTACCAGACATAACAAACGAATGTCTAATAGTTGAGTCGTATATTTTGTTTGTATTGATTACAAAGTCAATCCATTAGTGGCATTTGTGAGCTTGTGCTGCGTAGGTGCATATATTGAACTAGATGGAAAGAGAAGAAAAAGGTACAATCCTTTCGGGACACCCTGTATATTCAGGATAAAATTCGGTAGACTTAATGAAGAGAAGATGTTTCCGTTGATGACCTTGATATGCTGTGAAAGTTAATGCGGTTGATACACTGCATAAACTGTGGCACTAAGAGAGGTTGGACTTTTGCAACAATAGTAAGCATAACATCGAACATAAACTACATAACAATTAAACCAGTGCCAGATCTACAACCTGCATAGCCCCGTAGTACGGGGGCGGAGACAAGTTAGCCTTTAGGGGCCCTCAGCCATTGACATAGTAGAGGGTTCGTATATGCGTATGTAAAAAATAAACGTAGTTACACAGGGGTACAGAAACTAATACAATATATGCAAGTAAAGGTAAATTTAAAGTTCCCTGTGCATATAGCACGGTGCCATGAAGGCACATTTAGAGTATGTGGGGATAAGGCTCAACATATTTTCGATGTCGGCCATCTTGGAGGTGATGTGATCAGCACCACGCTACAGCCGCCTCCCCCTAGTATACCATTTGGTTTGAGGCTGGGTGGGCCCTAGCCCCGCTTTATGCGGGGACAAGGCCGGAAAATTCCAACCCCGGGTCAAACCTAATCAAATCAAGCTAGAATTTCACGAGAAATGCAGTGGTGAATGTTTCTTCAATCTATATTTAATCAGGAAGAAGTTATGACTGCATGATTGTAACAAATGTATCACTTTCCAGGTGTGAGAGAACAGTGTCATATATGCAATATTATATATATATATATATGTATGTATATATGTGTGTATGTGTGCGTGTATGTGTGTGTACAGGCGGCCTTTGGCAATATTTTACGGGGGAGCCCAAAATTTCTAGATCCAGCACTGGTCATATCTGTTGTGAAATTGTTCATATTTCTTCCCAGCTGAATAGGTTGTAGATACAGGCGAACTCTGATCCACCGTGTAGATGAAGGTGCTGGAAGACCGACATTTTATCCCATCTGTTCAGATGAAGCTTCAAACCTGCAAAGAAAAATCCAACGGAAAAGAGTTACCAGAAGATGAACGAATCCAGGTGTTCAGACAGACAGTGAATCAACTTCTCGTAGCAGAAGAAACAGAAAGGAGCCACCTTCAGGCATTGTACACACGGGTGTAACTCCTAGGATGGCAGATATAAATTCTATGAGAAAGTTTGTCGGCAATATTATCGCCACGTCAGCTGAAATATATTTAATAGAATTTAATACCAACTTTGAAATTCTACAGATTCCACATCAATCGTGTCATTCTATAGAATGAAGGGATCTGAACCAGTTGTTTCTGCAATTAATTGCTGGGGTGATGTAAACTACTCATCATTCATCCTCTTGATGAGACCACTCGTCATTGACATGACGAGTTATCGCTTGGCATGCGAAAGGTACAAATTACACAAAGGAATTAAACTACTGAAAAGACAATGGTCACTCGTTGGGTTTTGTGAACCGTTGAACCTGTATCATGGCTGGGTGTAGGATAATTACCTGTCTATCTGAAGTCTTTAGCTGAATGAAAATAGCGAAGTCCTCTGTAAGCTTCTCTCCTATTTGTCGACAGAGCGTTGTTCTACTCCTCACCTACTGCCTTGCTGACCACCTTCTCCCTCTCCACTCAATCTCCAAAGTCAGTCACTTCCCAGCTTGTCTCACCTCTATATTCCCTGGCCATCGAGCTCTTCCTCGATGCCGAATCGCCGAATCGTGTGATTATAATAATTGCTACCATGCAAACCACTGACACTAAAACCAGAAGTATTACCTGTTTCCTGAATGCTCAGGAGGTTTGCATGGCACAACACAATGCATAGTAAACATGCCTAAGAGGCTTGAGACAGCTGAGAAAAACAAGTGAATGCCCTGGTCAACATGAAGCGTTCAGAGAGACTTAATAAAATAAACATACAATCTTAGGGATTGTTACGTTCGCCCCGGCGGAGAAAAAATTTCTCCTTTGAAAATTTAAAAGTCAAATCGCAAAGCTTGACATGACCCAGGTTCGCCAATTCCATATATTTTCTTAGAAAAACCAAATATACAAAATAAGACCACCGAACATAACTATCACTAATTGTCCCAATTGCTAAAAAAAATTTTTATTCCCTAAACATTATAATAAATAATACCAGTAATACTAACAAATTCGTATGTTTATACGATGTAAAACACAATAATATGTAATATTATAAGACTAGAAATCACAAAAGTTCGTGTTGTTAAGCGATAAAACTCTTAATGTACCACATTTGTGCGTACGTAATGTTTATTATGTAGAATTGCTCGTTGCGTGATCACTTAGTCAATAGTCTGTGATGCCTAGCCAAGCGGTTTCTACTCTGTGTCGCCCAGCGAGGCAAACGGCTGGAGCGTCTTACAAAACAAAACATAGCTCCCACTGTTTCTTAAGATTGGAGCCCGTAAATACGCTACAAACCCTGACAAGGGTACACACGTAAGTCTATAAAATGTGAATAGTCACATTCGTCCTAAATAGGCATGTAAAATATTGACACAATATATATATCTCAATGTTTTGTCTTGTGTTAAAGCCTGTGTAATACGTTGAGCTAACTACGTAGCCAGTTCACTCCTAACATCGTTGAATATATGAACTTGCACGGCTATGTTGCACATTCCAATGTATTATAATACAATATTCAATGCATATAATTGGTTACACTGATAACTGTCGCTGGTAAAACATAACTATAGCGTTCAATTTTCTTTTCTACGTTAATCTGTACACTGTATACATATATATGGCTTGGTGAATACCGTTGTATGACTGCACACACACAAAAAAAAATAATCTTGCAGTATCATACCAACTGTCTACTCTGATTGAAAATATCAGAAAATGTCCAATGTTCAATTGTATTTTTAACTATGTACCATGTTGGTGAAACACAATTAACTGTTTGGGAGAAACATTTGCATAAAACTAAAGCATACTTTCTGCAATGTTTGAAAGTGCTGTAGTTATGCTTGTTATAGCTTGCATGTGCAATTGGATATCCATTGTAAAAGCTTCTTCTTAAAAAAAATATGCACTAGTTGATGCACTGGTCAATTGACACCACTGGCGCTTGTCGCTTCCTTGTAGTATAATGTAAACTTGAATGCATATAAAACTGGTTCTCATGCATGGCACAAAACTGAAAATGTGTATAAGGGCTATGGAAAAGTACTGTTTCCCATAATGCATGTTAGATGACCAAATAGATACACATGATAGGAGCTCGCATGTGTATGTGTAGAAACACTGTAGCACAATTCTGTAATTATTGTTTGTGACCGGAACTGCTGTTTGTAGAATGCATGTTTTCTATGCTTCTTCTTCTTTCTGGATTGCTTGTCGTCTTGACTGCATTGGGGCAATGTAAAAAATGTGGTAAATTACCCGTAGAACTTGGGAGATGGGGAAAAGTTGTTGTTTGAACTGCAAACAGTGTGGAGGGAAATTTTATCTAGCTCCATCACTAGGTGTCGTTGATAGTGTATAGTCTGCTATACTGGAAATTCCTGGTTAATTACATCCTTCCTGTAAAAGGTAGTCTCCGTGTAGTAATAATTAGAAATGTCTGCATGTCTCCCTCAAATTGGTGGGTGACGAGTCTCTCCTTGAAATAGTACTTAAAAATGTCTGCATGTCTCCCTGTAGTATGGTAATAAGTCTTTCTGCCTGGTAATAGTAGACTGACTGCGGATGTCCGTCATGAAAAATGCCCATGGATGGTGTAGGCATTGGTTGTCCATGGCGTTCCGTATAGACAGGTTAGGTTGAATAAAGGGAAAATTATGACAAAGAAAGGAAATATTGAAGGATAGGAAATGTATAATTCATGTTCATGCAAGTACACAATACCAACTTATTTCCATTGCCTTGAAAATCAAATTAAATTGTCTCATCAAAATAAAATAAATTAAATAAATAGATAAAATAATTGCCATAACTCTTTGAAAATAAATAAGGAAAATTTAAATAAAATATCCAAACGTAATTAAAATATTAATGTCCATGATTAATGTGTTGCCTTAAACTATTAATTATTACCGTGCTGCTCTGAATAAACCTGTTTAGAAAGCTGATGATGCTTATAGAAATAATATCCTAGGGTTGCGGTTAGTAAAACATTCCAAATAACAAAAACTAATATAGACATGAGCAAAGGGTTTAGGACTAATTCCTGAAATGAGATGCCCTTACTAATCGATTGACTAAGTTGCTTTAAAGCAAGTTCAAGCGGAGTCCATTGAGGAATAGTGAAATCAGATAAATTCTTGGGGATATTAGGTAGTAACTCAATTTCCTTCATCTTTACTTGTTCGAAAGCTAAAATTCTTGTATGTAAAATTTGTTGATCCACAATAATCTGCGAAAAATCCTGATAATTAAAAAAATATAGATTGCCTTTCTTTAAGCTGAATTGATCTGTGGGTGTTCAAATTATTATTTAAATTCTGAATAACAATAAATTGACCTGAACCTGATATTAAAATACCATTACGTGTCCTAATAAACTGAAATAATTTATTGTCAGTAATAGACTTCACTTCAAAATTACAAAATATAAAATTAATAAACAAAGGTAAGTGTTGCAAGCATGTTCTAAATTCTGTTGAAATTATAAAATATATTATTATGTTGTGAACCCTTAAAATAAATAAATAAAATTTGAATTGCGCAAAGCAAGCTATTAGAGTGGTAAAAGGTTGCTTTGACAAGCCTCTAATGGCCTCCTAATAAACGATAGGCTGGTGCAATTTGCCGTGGTTCAATATAATGCAATATAAAACAAAATTTTCAGTAAATGCTACTTCTGAGTTTCGTTGAAACTCCAGGTGGTAACAAATATAGTATCAGGGAATCCTTATTGCGTAAAATTCAAATTTTAAACACAATAAGGATAATGAAAACTTTCTCAATTCCAAATCTTCTTTAAACAAAAGAAATTTAACCACTCAAAACTTCTTGAGTCTTCCGTATACCTCAAATCACTTGGTCGTGTAAACAGACCCGCCGCGGAAAGGTATACTTGACTCATATAAGAATGGTGTGTCAATTCCTTAGGTATGTCCAAACAAAATAGATCGAGAATAGTTATGCAATATATTAAAATATAAATACAAATTACTAGTTATTACCTACTGTACTAAAATTAACATGAAGTTAATCAGTGAGAAGTAATGAATTTATTGCTGCATGGTCGAATAAGGTGCAAATTGGGTAAGTGAGCTAAATTTCCTAATAATAAATAATAATAATAATAATAATTTCTCAAATTATAACATTTGTGGTAAACCACAATGTTTAAATTTGGAAAGGCTAACGATGCCGTGGCGACTTTTGCTGCACATGGCTGTGCCAATCACCGAGGCTTAGCCTTGGCATGTTGCTGACAAATTTTGATTACTCTAAGTGCATAAAGTGCTAAAATTGCCCTTTTGTAAAATTTCCCTGATTTTATCGAAATTTCGTTTGACTTTATCCTGATTTAAACCAAATGTACGTCGATTTCCCAAAAAATTTACTTACTATAAATATCTCTATGAAAAACGGGAAAATTTTGCGAGAAAAACGCCAAAAAAATTCGTCTTGTTGTTCCTTTGTAAAATTATTGGTCGTGATTAGTCTGAAGTGCATAAATGCGACGTTTTATGGCAAAAGTTATTTATGTAACAAAAAATATCCCTAACATTGTTGACATAAAGTTCTATCGTGAAAATCAAATTCTGATGGCTATATGCGTAACTAAACTGTTCCCATAAAATTTTAATGAACGAACGCCACTGATTCGAGAAAATCTATGCTAAGTGTTTTCTGAGCTTCCAGCGTGTTCAAAGTACTCGGGAGAGAGCTACAGTGCGGAGAAAGGAATTCGCTGACAAAGTTCCTGCAAAGTTGCATTTTCGTGGTCGCTTGGAAGGACTGAACTAATTTCTCTACAGCGAAGAAAATCGTAGGCTCGCCTGTAGGCGTGTTCGGTCGACATCTTCGGGTACGTTCGGGATGCCGTCGGAGAGGTGGAGGGGGAAAATCGCTGCTTCGGGCAGCGAGCAAAGGAACGGAGGAAGAAAATGTAACGCCATGATTCGCTAACTACCAACATGACGCGTTAATGTGTACAAAACTTTAAATTACTACAAACAAAGTCTAGTAAGCGCTGCGAGAATCGAAATGGAAGTCAAGGACTTTTGAAAATTACATCATAGGCGGGATGGAAAGGAAAAAATATCGTCGCGCTTGCGACAGTGTGTTTACTTGAACACTTCCGTGCTCGTACAATAACAAAACTTGGAAAGGCTGCTTAGCAAAATAAATTACTAATAAACCTTGCATAAAGTATACTCAAACCTAAAAAATGAATTATACTTAAAATTTGAATCGTAATTAATATAAAAATTCTAGGCGAACGTGAAGTCGTAGAAAATATGGTCTGTGAACGATACAACAGGTTCGGGAACCTGAAAATTTGGCTTACTTTCTGCTTTTAAAGTAACACTTGAAACTTTCTCGACTTTTACTGGTGATTGATTCGCAAATGACTCTTTTAACTTTTACAACTGGCTGAACACAGGGTGAAATAGGCAATTCACTTTCCATTTTGCGACTGTTTTGAACAAAATTAGGACCCTTGCTTACGGCAAATTTCTGAACTCTATCTTTAACGGATAAAATATTCTTCGGCAAATCTATACTGTCGTCTTTAGTCACTAAACTATTTATGGATACATCTTGAACTTCTAGTTGTACCCTAGGTTGAATAATACTGGACTGAGGCAGGGGTGGGGGAATTGGCGGGTGACTCGTTTTTAATGGTACCACTTCAACAATCGGTGCAACATCATCGTAAATCTGATCAATGGACGGTGGATCATTATTAAGTTTGCTTAACGGTAATTCGTTGGTACACTCATGGTCATAAGTAATAGATTTCTTGCGTTGACATTGAAAATAACAGATTATGAAAATTATAAAAATACTAATAATAAATGTTGTTAATAATAAAATTGTAATTATATTATAAGGATAGTCAAAGGACTTGTTCAACAGATAAATAAAATTAGAAGCTTTTACGTATGGAAGAAATCCGTTTAAAATAACTAAAATCGCAATGATTTTCATGTTGCTTAGGCAATCAAAACAAACAGTTCTTCAAAGCTAACACGTACTTTAAGCCTGCCTTGTCTGAAGTAATAAATATTTTAACTC
The DNA here is from genome assembly GCF_977018435.1 of Lepisma saccharinum. Classification (NCBI taxonomy): domain Eukaryota; kingdom Metazoa; phylum Arthropoda; class Insecta; order Zygentoma; family Lepismatidae; genus Lepisma; species Lepisma saccharinum. The sequence goes on along the minus strand of NC_139249.1, from coordinate 22,745,566 downwards.
AACTTAATTATTTTCTGACTCTAGGCTCAATGTATCTGCGTGATTTATTTATTTGATATAATTTATTTATTCTCTAAATTTATTAGCACTGTTTAACTTATGTTATTTTAAATTTTACTGCAAACTTATCTTATTTAATTTCAGGTGTTAACTTTATGTTTAAATACTTAAAATCAATCGAACCGTACTAAGGTATAAGGTAAAGGAAAAATTGAGTCTGATTTACTCCTGACTACCTGAAATAAAATAACAATTATTATTTATGCGATCTTTAAGTGCATTAAAATACTAACATCACTAAAACTTGAAGAATCTTTTAATTCTCTCTACTCATTCTAAAATATGCTTAGCATATTATTGTGGCAACTAAAACCGTTGTGGTTTAATCATTATCATTCTGCCATGGCAGAATGGATTTCCAGGATTATCGGTTGCAATCCAATATCCGAAGGAAAATACTTGTTATAGGAGCGCAAAAAAATCTTGACGTCGACGTCTACATATTCATATAATATAAATATTCTCATAATTGGCGCTTAAAATAAACTTTGCTAATATAAATCATACACCTTCTTCTGAAGAGTAACTATAAAATTCTAGTGATATATTTGCTGAGCTAGTATTGTTACATACTGCAAAAAAAAACTTTTGTGCCTAAAGCACATTATTAAATAGTAAGTCTGCTTTTAATTGTTAATATTATTAGTGCTATTTTATTATAACTTATTATTATGTCACGCGAGTGGATTTAATATATTAGACCTGTTTCACTTTAATAAATGCCGTAACTTGGAGCAAACTTGCAATATTTATATTTAAGATTTTAAAACAATCTGCATTTTAAAATTTTTAACATTCGAAGCTACAACGTGCTAAGGATAAATATTCAACTGTCAAACGAAACAATGTTTCGGACAGGAAAAAAATATATAAATATATACTAACAAAAAAATCTCGTTAATATGTGAGAAACGTCCACGCCGTGTGATGCTCTCCTAATTCTCTTCTAGTTATTCAAAATAAGTTGGCTGTGCCTAACTTTGCTTAAAGCATATAAGTATATGTATATCTGTGTACGGATTCATTCTCGTCACAACTGCTTACCTGTGTACGGACATCTCTCGTCAATGCAGCCTATTTATACATCTATTACTTCTCAACTAGAACTTTTAATTAATCGGGCGGTTTATACCCTAAATCACGGTATGCCACTCTAACTATATACTCTTGGCGTAATAGCGGACATAATTGTACAGCGTGTCAAGGAATATAATTAGCGTTTCGTTTCTTTACATATTAACATGGATTAAAATTTTCAGGCAATGTATCCGAAAGTTAAGGTAACATAAGGCAAGTGACTATCTCGTATAAACTTGACTATCTCCTTAATCTAAGCTCCCTTCATGAGGTGCTAGGAGACTTCAGTCATTAAGAATATAAATGAGTGGTCCTCGGGGCCTTATTCGTTCCCAAAACTATATATATATATATAAAAAATATAATATCCTCTTTGCAATAGTCTTAGCAGTCATAGTTCAAGCATTCTAAATCATTTACAAGTTACGGTCATTTTTGTACAAAATTTAAATTAAACTTTTAAGGAATTTCAGTTAATAATAATAACAAAAACAAAATATTGACTCAAACAAGCATACTCTCTGCCATGACTCGTTAAACTGCACCATAGTGCTGATTGACTCTGACTCGGTGGCACTAATTTATTTTCCTCATTCATAATATGACTTTAAAATCCACTTGTAATCCACGTTATTAATTAATTAAAATGTTAAGGATAAAAAATCGTTTACTGTTCACTGTAGCTTACTGCATCCATATAACCAACGTTGTAATAATTTTCTTATTCAAGATTATATAAAAAAAATTCTAAAATCACTGTCAATGCAAGAAATCTTCAAATCTAAATGCCTTTCCCTTATTCCTTATTTAAAATTCTGGATGGTAAAATTTTCCCAGGTGGGAATTTGTCGTAACCATGGTACCGGGTTCGTGAGTGAACCACAGAGCTACCAGGAGCAGATTGATAAGAAATCGTCCACGGACGTCCCTGGGCTGGCCACATTTTTGATGAAATGGGCCTCCCTAAAATCCGACATCGAACCTTCCGCCACGCGGAATGCCGGACGCTCCTGATACCAAAGCGCCAGCCCGACGTGGGTAACCGCGACGGAGCTAGGGCGCAGGTTCCTCCGCATTCTACATTTCGCTGATTACCGACCCAAACTTGAAGTCGATAAATTTAATCGAATTCATCCTCATGTTAGACTAAACATCTATCATGGCATATATAAATTCTTCTCCCCCCCATTAATGCAAGAAAACTTTAAGCCCTATGTATTTTCAAAATTAATTTTGGCAAGGACATACCAAAAAACTAAACAAATGAACAACATTTTTGGGGTGGGTAACGAACTTAGCACTCCACTACGTGTCAAAATTTGGGGTGGGGAATAATTCTAAACTGGTTACAAAGACTAATCTTTCAATTTTATTTAGTTCATGAAGAAATAAATGAAAATTCCAGCACCCTACACCACGTGTCATTCTATAGAATGAAGGGATCTGAACCAGTTGTTTCTGCAATTAATTGCTGGGGTGATGTAAACTACTCATCATTCATCCTCTTGATGAGACCACTCGTCATTGACATGACGAGTTATCGCTTGGCATGCGAAAGGTACAAATTACACAAAGGAATTAAACTACTGAAAAGACAATGGTCACTCGTTGGGTTTTGTGAACCGTTGAACCTGTATCATGGCTGGGTGTAGGATAATTACCTGTCTATCTGAAGTCTTTAGCTGAATGAAAATAGCGAAGTCCTCTGTAAGCTTCTCTCCTATTTGTCGACAGAGCGTTGTTCTACTCCTCACCTACTGCCTTGCTGACCACCTTCTCCCTCTCCACTCAATCTCCAAAGTCAGTCACTTCCCAGCTTGTCTCACCTCTATATTCCCTGGCCATCGAGCTCTTCCTCGATGCCGAATCGCCGAATCGTGTGATTATAATAATTGCTACCATGCAAACCACTGACACTAAAACCAGAAGTATTACCTGTTTCCTGAATGCTCAGGAGGTTTGTATGGCACAACACAATGCATAGTAAACATGCCTAAGAGGCTTGAGACAGCTGAGAAAAACAAGTGAATGCCCTGGTCAACATGAAGCGTTCAGAGAGACTTAATAAAATAATCATACAATCTTAGGGATTGTTACGCAATATAGGCTTGAAATTATTCCATGTTTGTTAATTGGAAAGGCCTATCACTGGTTTTATTCCCATAAGAACGATTTACGCACTTACTCTGATTTCTGCAGAGTTCAAGAGGAGTTTTGCTTCAAGAGAAGCTAAAGAGAGATATTTCCCATACCCTGGGAGACATCACGTGAATGCTGCAAGTTTTCATGTGATCTCTATTATTTGGTGTTTTAGTTAAATCATCATGTTCTTTTGACTGAAAGAAAGTGCCATCCTCTAGCTCTGGTTAAGCCGAACTCATGTTGAAAACGTATGTACTTCATATTAAAGCACGAAAGAATGTTTATTTCATCTTATTTAATTCTCGACCATTACAAGAAACCACCAGAAAACTTAAATTCAATTACTATTTGTACTAAAATTTAATTATTGGCTTGGCTGGTTCAAAATATAATGATAATCAGTTTTCATTTGTAAAATGCACATATTTCTTCACTTAATTTATATTCAAATCATGTGTAAAGAGAGGTAAATTCAAATGTTCGAAAATGTAATTTCTTTTTTATTTACATGATTTATAAAATGACAAATTGTAGTTCAGAATATAAATAGTCTTGCTGTGTGGAATTTTCAAAATTAATTCAATTAAGAGACAATTTCCATTGCAGTGATAAAGACACGTACTTGACAAAAAAATTTCACTTCCGATTTTGAAAGAAATATCGGAGTTCAAAGGTGTAAAGGCAGTATCTTTACAGGAATGGCGACAATCATTGTGTGGCTTTTGGTTGCAGCATGGGATAGAAAACAAATATTTTTTTTTCTCAATAGGCATCGTTTTCCCAAAAATCTGATACGGAAAACTCAGTGAATTCAGACAGTAAAACAAAAAAATCGGAAAGAAACAGGAGGAAGTAGACACTGCATGTAGCACTTCATCACCGGTAAGGAAACCCAATGAAAGCATTCTTCAATTTTTGAAATTATAATTGTCTGTCGCGCATATGCTGACATAATTTTAAAAGTTAGAATCGTTTATATTTATGCCAGCCGTGATAGAACGCACTTGCCTTGTGGTTGTACTGCGTATAAATTTAATTAACGGGACATTAATTAAGACAGCTACCTGCCAAAAAGTTTGGTCCCTGAGTAACTGCATTTAGTATTGCTCCTACAAGTCCTATACGTTAATATGGCTTCTTTAGCTCATTTACATTACCTACTAACTTTTTTGTTTGGCAAAGAGAGGGATGCATTTCCATTATCGAAACGAGGGAAGTGGCGCATGAATGACGTAAGACATTATTATTGCTGTTTTGATTCAGTATATATATTCATACATGTGTGCTTAATCTTTCCCCTCCCTCCTTTATCTGTTTACAAAGGATGACAATATCTTGCACAAGTGCACTATATTGTCAAACATATCAATGTAACTTATTTACACAAAGTCCCGCTACGTGGTCGTGCGGTGTAAGACGTCATGCTTTGGACTCCGGTTACGGGACGAGAGCAGGTTCGAATAACTTTTGTCCTGAGATTTCGGCCAGTGTATGTGGTCGGTGGCCACCCACCATCTTGAGAAAATTGGGGAGCTATGAATGAGTACCTTAACCCGGTCATGGAAACTTACAACATCGACTGGTGGTTCGTCGTGCTGACCACACGTCACCCCGTACCTGCTTGGATGATCTCCCACCTCGGCAGATGGGAATAAGGCCAGCAGTCTGTAGGTACGTAGCGTTCCATCATGAACGCGGGGATCTTAAATAAGGATATAACTTTCACCTCCCGATTATCCTATTGATGGTAGAAACAACCCTGAAAGGTTAAGACAAACTCATGATTAGGTTTTATACTGAACTGAGCAATGCGAATGGCAGATAAGGGTGAAAGATAGCTTACCCTGATCGGTTTAGAACACAGACCAATAGCTCGTGCTTCTCCGATGATTCCAAGCAAAAAAACCTCGTGTCGCTATCATGAACACCTTTTGAATCCCTCGCTTCACCTCCCGTCACCATTAGCCAAAGGCCAGTGTTCTTACCATTTCCTGTAAAAGTCTTATGTTACACATTTTTAAGCCGGGTCTGGCCAAGTCTGCCAGGGTCAATATTTCGTAAACCGAGTGATACGCTACGGGTAGACTCTGGCCCTCTCAGGGTTTTGCTGGTCGGTTTATTATTATTAGTATTAGCTATATCAAAACAATTGTAATAATGGCCTCCCCGATGGCGTAGTGGTAACGTCGTCCCTTGTAATCAAGGTGGTCCCGACTTTAAACTGTAGGTCCGGTCCCGATTAGCCTCTTTGAGCATAACATTGACTTAAAGCAACAATTCAATCAATCAACAATCGGACTATGCTTAACTTAATATTTGCATTACAAAGTCAAATTCAAGGGTCAAAGTCTGTTCTAAGTCCACTGAGAGGCTAGTCGGTACTGGGTCTACAGTTTACAGTGTTGTCCGAAATAGTGAGCAAATTGCACCCACCGGAGAACAGAATCCGAAACCCCCTGCTTACAAGACAACAGCGTTGCAACTACAGGGTGGCTCAAAAAGTCACGTAACACCCTCGGCACAAGGCAACTGCAGCGTGCAACATGGAAATGGTGATGACCAATCGTTGCCAGGCCAAGGAGGAACCACATTGACGCCACCCGCACGGTCGGCGGCCATCTTGATGTCCGCCATCTTGAATTCAACTTTAGAATTTTAAATGGGAAGGGGGTGATATGATATATCAAATCAGGCTAGAATTTTACGAGAAATGCAATGGTGAAGGTTTTTTCGACGTATCTTTAACCAGTAAAAAGTTATGACTGAATTCTTGTTATCAATTTGCTCCTTTTCGAGGTGTTAGAAAAATGCCTTAAAATTTCTTTACCGCATCGGCAATGCATCGAAATCAAAGTGGTGTCTAGGGAGAGAAGTTCACATGCCATTGCACAAGATTTTAATCGGATACATCCACGAAGAGCTGCGCATTATGAATGGTTGTCACGAACAATTTACATTGTTACGCTTCCATTGAATTAAATGTCCTTCACAGTGACAAGGCTAATGTTTATGTTCATAAGGAAGTTCATAAACAGAATATGCGACCCTTGTCATCTGATAACTAACTTTGGACAGCAACTGCTTCACAACGTTCCCATAGTGTTCTGGTGTTCCTCCTATTAAAAAAAAACTCTGTAAAAAGTACCTTCTTCCATAAGCAAGGATGAAAAAACCTATTTATTTAACAAATCCAAGTAGCCCTAAGCATTTAAGGTTCCGTTGATGTAAAATTGACTAACTAATCGTGTTCCTCACAGCACGTCACACCATTAACTTACCAGCACTAACCACTCAGCTTTGATCTGTCAAAAATGAGTTATCAGATAAAAAGCATCGAATATTCTGTTTATGAACTTCCTTATGAACATAAACATTAGCCTTGTCACTGTGAAGGACATTTAATTCAATGGAAGCGTCACAGTGTAAATTGTTCGCGACAACCATTCATAATGCGCAGCTCTTCGTGGATGTATCCGATTAAAATCTTGTGCAATGGCATGTGAACTTCTCTCCCTAGACATCACTTTGATCTCGATGCATTACCGATGCGCTAAACAAATTTTAAGGGATTTTTCTAACACCTCGAAAAGGAGCAAATTGGTACAAGAATTCAGTCATAACTTTTTACTGGTTAAAGATTCGTCGAAAAAACCTTCACCATTGCATTTCTCGTAAAATTCTAGCCTGATTTGATATATCATATCACCCCCTTCTCATTTAAAATTCTGAAGTTAAATTCAAGATGGCCGCAGACCACGTGGCTGGCGTCAATGTAGTTCCCCCTTGGCCTGATAACGATTGGTCATCACCATTTCCATGTTGCGCGCTGCAGTGGCCTTGTACCGGGTGTGTTAAGTGACTTTTTGAGCCACCCTGTACGCCAGCGATGAAAACATCTGAAAATTAATTAAAATCTATAAATATTATGATGGATTGATTGATTGATTTGCGTTATTTTACTTCATTTTTGTGCTACTTCTTCGCTAATTTGAGTGATGAGTGATGATGTGAGGAAATTGATGAATAGACACTCAAAAACATCCATGTCCAAGCTGAGATTCGAACCCGGTACCCCTGGCGTCGTAGCGCGCTGTGCTAAACACTCCACCACGGGGACCGGCCATAAATATACTAATTTCAAGCTTTATTCACTTGAAATTAGAAACGTGTTCGCCATTTTTTGTAATGTTTGCCCGAATTGTACAATATCTCTTTGCTTAATATTTTATTATGATTTTAACTATAAATTATATAAATGCAGGCGTATACATAATATCAATGCTAATTCTCAAGCAAAAGCAGTTCCGATCCAGAATTGAAATAAACTTTGTACAGTGGCTTTTTCTAGCAAATGTTGTTACGTTCAGGTGAACATCTCCAGTTTGTTCTTGATCCAATCCAAGTAGCGAGTGATGGGTGTGTAAAGCATCGGGTACTGGTCGATTCCACATGATTTTCCAGGATTGAATCTGGACGTGATACCCACAAGTTGACCATTGCATATGAGAGGACTTCCTGAATCACCCTATGGAATTGAAACAGACAGATATTTTACATATTAATATCCTGTACAATAATAGAAAATGTATTTAAGAGGCTCATACTAGACTTTCGTTTTGTGAGTGCGATGTACTTATTTATAAGGTGGATGCACACAGGAGGATCAATCATGAATTTCCATTTGTATGCTAGTGTGACGTAGGTTGGGTTTATGCTTTAATAATGAGGGTAAGGTAACCTAATTTCGGATACTTAATTTAAAATGATAATTGCATTATCTAAATGCAAAGAAAATAATCTTGTATTTATGACTATTTCCCAGAGTTTTTTCTACATTCCAAAAATATATTTGTAATTATTTGAAAAAAATAATTATATGTATACAAATTTTGGGTATTAATAAGGTTGCGTAAATTTCGGATAGGGTATCTAATTATAAATTTCAGTTTTCAATACAAACAAAAATAGACTTACAAACTGATCTCAAATGGATATACACGTATAATAAAAGAAAAATTCACAACTTTTTTACTTACCAATATCTTTTGTCCAAACTTTGTACAAACATGTAACAACTCAGATTTTTTTTTACAAATCAAGAAAACTAGCGCAGTTCCGCATGTGAACCGTTAGTGGCACGGCAAATGTCAAACCGGTTGTCAGCCCCAAGCCACACGTTTTGAAGCATGTAATGTTGCTTACTGCAACCACAATTCTTTCACGCAAGTCTTGCAAATCTCTAACCGGTGTACAGTAAACTTTGTCCTTAACACACACCCACAACAAAAAATCACACACAGTGAGGTCTGGTGACCGTGGGGGGCATTCAATAAAATTCGAACCTCTTCCTATCCATTTGCTATCGAAATCCTAGTCCAGTAAGTTTCTAACGAGTTTCGCGTAACTGTTTTTCCCATTTCTTTATTGAAATGTACGATGGGACTTCTCCTTTAGCACCCAAACCATAACGTCCACGAAATCGTTTCTGCACAAGTATCACAGACTTCACTTCAGACAACGTTAAAACACAAAACACCTTTTCTTGTGGCGACCACATAACGAATGGCTACTGAGGAACTGATAATATCAGTTTTCAAGACATTCTGGCTACTGCGCATGCGCAACTACCACTCAATGTGTTGCTAAAAGAATAAATTCTGAGTGATTCTTTAAAATGAAACAACAATCACATCATTCTGACAGTTTGTTTGGAAGTTATGAATTTTTCTTTTATTATATGTATAAGCGGGACACGCTGTATATAAATATTATGTGCATATACATATTGGAAAATATGAGATCAATTTTACTTCCTGCCTTCACGGACAATATTCTCATTTGAAAGTCTTCCACCAATTTTCTCTGTTCCTGCACACATCTTAGAAATCCCATTTCTTTCTTCTTCACTGCTTGAATAGTTTTTCATTGCTTCTGACGATCATTTTTTTCCTTTTTCTGGCCAGGCATCTTGGTAATAAATAATATATCATAAATATTTAGAAAGGGTGTACAATTTCGGATGGCCGAAAGTAGGCACACATTTAGTATCCGAAACTAAGCAACCCAGTCGTGTATTCAATATGGGGTGGGGGGGGGGTTTCTGTCAGCTTTCTCCCTGAAATAACATGATTAAAGCTTGGTAGATACGTATATGAAGAAGTTTCTCTGGATATCAGCCAGGTGATTTCAGGATAGGAGAGCTTTCGAGAGCTAACGCCACTCTCGTCTTCAGGGATTGAAAGCTCGGAAGCCTATCCGGAAATCACCTGGCTGATATCGCGAGAAAAATTTATCATTCGCCGCAGGAAAGCTTCAAGAATTACTAGATAGACATAGTTCCTAAATCTCTTAAGACCATATGAAGTTCTAGTACCGGACACACCGCATTCTTGTCACTTCCAGGGAGAACGCAGATGTCGCCCAGTTGAGCAGACGGTCCTTCCCACAGGGCGAGGCAGTCCTCCAAGTCAAGGACTTCCACGTCGAGCTTCAACAGACACGAAGCTACCTCGCCTTCCTCCTGAAACGAGGATTCACACATGACAACGTAACAGAAGACATATATGTACAGTGTCTCTCAAAAGTTTTAGGACAACGACATTTTAAACTAGGCAACCCAATTTACACAAGCCGTTGGTGGGTTGCTTGAAGAGTTAGGCTCAATTTCAGGGTTGCCACATGCACAGTAGATATTTATAAAATACGCGAAAGAAATATAAACAATTATTATTGTATAAAATTATTAAAAATATCACTATTATATCGCAAATGACAAAATTCTTTCTGAAAGAAAAAAATAGGTTTTCTAGTATTTCATCGCTGATGAGTCTACAGTAAGGAAAAGAGGTGAGAGGAAACGAAGGAGAGGAGAAAGAGAAAGCGAAAGGAGAAGAGGAAAAGTAGAGGAGAGAAGAAAGAGAGGATAGACGAGGAGAGGAGATGTAGTGAGGAGAATGGAAAAAGATTCGAGGAGAGATGAGGAAAAAAGAACAAAGAAGAGAAAAGAGGAGGAAAACGAGAGGAGAGGAGAGGAGAGGAGGAGACGAGAAGAGGGAAGTGGAGAGTAGAGTAAAGGAGAGAAAAAGAGAAGAACGAAAAAAGAGAGTGCAGTGGAGTCGGAAATCTAAGACAGGAAAGGAGATAAGAGGAGTGGAGAAGAGTGGGATGGAGATAAGATGCGAGAAAAGTAGGGAAGGCGATATGAGATAAAAGCAGAACAGAAAGAGGGGAGAGAAGAAGGAGAAGGAACTTAAGAGAAGAGGTAGTTGCAGAAAATATCGTCTGAGCGTCAAGAATGGATGCATTGGTCAAATTATCGACATGAAACATTCAATAACATTTTGAAATGTATTGGAGAATATATTAGATCGGTGCGAAATGCCTTTTGGCTGAGTTCAGAGCAAATTAAAATCTTCCATGTAAGATCTTTGATTTTACCTGCGATTACACCACTAAAAAAATGAACGTAATTTTTAATATTTATAAGAATTATTCAATTTTTCTCTACTTCTCGGTTCGTTGAAATTGAGATTTTGTAATTCAATATTTCCCCTCCCCCCATCGTTAATTCCAAACTGATTCATTCCGTTTCACACGGCGTGGACAATGAACACAATGGGATATGTCTAAAACATACGAAAATTTTCTGCCAACGGAAGGGTTCGAACCTACGACCATCAAACTGACAAACCTGAACGGTAGCCACTACCCTACAAGCTATCGTTCCTTAAACCAAGTAAAAGAACCGGTACACCACGCCTTTACCTTCGAATGAAACAACATTTTTTTAAAGTATTCTGTCTCTTTAATATTGTAAATGTCGTTTGGTATACGTGTAGTTGAACTTTGACTTTAATTTTGATTTGCTTTCTTGTAGTATAACCGATATCTTCGAGAAATAATTTTCGAAGTGATTAAAGCGAGAATATTGGTAGTTGTGAAAATGCCAGTTATTTCTTCTAACTTATTATATTGATTAGACATTACTAATGGAAAATATCTAGAGGCTTGAACATTACAGGACGATGTTCTTTTCCTGTGATACTGTAACAGACAAGATGCTTGTTTACTGATGCAAGTCTTGTGTCCAGAACAGTCTTATGAAATGTATTTGCTGTTGCGTAAGGTAACACGAAATAATTACACCGTGTGCGAGCTACCAAATCTGTGCAACATTATACGTAAACAGGCGGAAAATTTTATTCATAAAATCATGTCACATTTGACAGTATTAGTCAAGAGAGACTCGTGGGACACTGTGTTAAGGTGCTGGACTAAATCCTTCTAATTTTTCTTCCTCGAAGAACAACAATTTCTAAGGAAGAGCAACAGTGATGATCTTTCTTATTTCTTTTAAATGCTTACACTTTCCTTTAATTGGGTAAAAATAAATAAGAATATTGCTTGTATTTCTGTCATTGACGTAGACCAGAGAGAGAGAGAGAGACAGACAGACAGATATTACAAAATAGTTCAAATAGTGCGAGCGCCATTAAAAAGTCATGATAATTCTATGTTGCGTACTTAGAATTATTCATACAATAAAGAACATGTCTAATTATGAGTTAACAAAAAACAATAATAAAGAGACATTTTCGCATCACGATTGCAGTTCGAAAAAGTCGGGACAGGGATTGAAAGTAACGCACTGTCCTGACTAAAGCGGTGAATCGGACGTCTGCTAGCCTTGTATCAATGATTATAAAACTAAAACCACCCAATATTGCAGCTTGAAGACTTTTGCGCAAGAAACAGATTCATTTATGCAAGAGCAAAATTGAAATTTTTACACATTTCAAAAATCGACGATGTTATTTTCGTATTTATTTATTTATAGGTTCACATTTAAATATTTTAGGGTTCGAGGGAGGAGCATGGCCCACATGGCCACTCCCCTGGGTACTGACCTTACGTAGACAGTGGAAGAGAAATTTTGGAGAATCTTTCTATTAAATTTAGTATTTACATTCACCTTATGCTCAGATAGATTAAACCGTTTATTGACAATCGTGAACTTTTCGTTTAATAGATACTATTTGGTTTTAGACGACGGGAGAACATTGGTTGAATTTCCTTTCTTGCTCTTTTGAGAGAATATATACTTCTACAATAGCAATCGCGTTCGGAAACCGTGAAAAAAATGACTTGGTTTTCAAAGGCAGACAGGCTTGGTAGTCTAGCTTGCTCGCGATCAAAGTGACTCACTCACGCTATTCAAGGCCGCTTCTTATCGCAAAACACTGTGGTTCGATGCACAGTGTCTGCACCCAGCACGTTACAAATGACAGAGTCGAATTTTAAAGAGAATCTGAAGCATGGTAGATTTCATCAGAGGCGGCTAGGTAGGCACCAGCTCAACATGCAATAGTTTAAGTGATAATTCCTGACAAACAAAAAACCGTATTGAATAATTATTGGGATAGTAATACGTGTATCCTCTCCTTTTTAACAATGTAAGCTCGAAGACAATCTGTATTCCATTTATTTATATTGGCAACTTGGTCAACCGAAAATTATTTTATCGCCTTCGATAATCGAATTGTCTGATCGATTATTTTTTGTTTACCCAGGAACATGCCCCATACGAGATTTCCGAGACCGGGTTACGCTACTCACTCGTAGCTCCCCAATTTCTTCACGATGGTGGGTTTCTACCGGTCCCATACACAGGCCGAGAACCTAGAGAGTGAGCATAGGCGGACTCGAATCCATGCCGTCCTGCAGTCGGAGTCCAAAGCACATCTCCTTTGACCGCACGGTCACGGAGGAGGACTTTTCTTATCTTACCTTTGGCTAATCGCGACGATGAGGATGAATTATGAATAGAAAAATAAAGAAGGTCACGCACAAAGTAGAGGACGATCTTCAACCTCGTGGGATGACGAGTTCAAGCCCTAAATATGAGGATTTCAACCTTAGACGACCTCAATTTCAAAATTATAAACATGCCTACTTACACTAAACTTCTCATCAAGGCCAAAATAGTTTGTAACTGTGAAACTACCCCTGAATACAAATTGACATTTTTTTTCCATGTGAGTAAGAATTCAATGTGTGGCATACAGACATAGATGATACCTTTTGAGAAACAATTAACTGTACCCTGTCCCAGCATCTCTGGAGCAAAGCCACGCATAGCGGAAGAGAAGTGGGGAGAGGGGATCGAGTGGACAGAGCGAATCAGTGCACGCTGCTGGGAAGGCTGGTAACTGCAGTGGTTTTCCTCCCTCCACGCAATCCCATTCCTCTCACGTGTTCATCGCTGCTCAGATTCTTTTTTTCGTTCACCTGCTCCAGAGATAAGTGGGACAGAGTGTAGTTCGCATACATGTAGCAAGTAAAGAAACGTATCCCAGAATGAAAATTCCACGTAGTTTTAAAACGTTTGTTTAAGCAATGAATGACTGGAAACGGATCACACATAATTCCCTTGCCAAAATCTAGTGGTCGAAAATTAATTTCAAGACATTTCATATCTATTCACCATATTCCAAGTTATAAGGAACTATTTCGTAGATGCTCATGAAACCGTTATAAAATTACAAATAAAATATATTCACAAGCTTAGATATACTAATACGAAGAAAGAAATTCAGAGTTAAATTTCAAATGCATGTGTATAAAGTAATTCTAGAAGTACAGAGCTATATCCGAGTATTTAACTTCTTTTTTGCAGATAACGTTACAATATTGAGGCGACAGAATAATTAGGAACTGTAGCTCCAAGAAAACAAAGGGCGTAGTGTATTGGTTAGAGTTCTTGAAAGCATTGCGGTCCCACGTTCGATCCTCCATACTAGATGTTCCTTAAAAAAGAATCCCTTCCATTATACAAGAGCATGGTAACATTATTTGTAATAGCAGTATATAGTCGCTACATTGTTCTGCATATGAAATTTATAAAAAAAAAAAACAAATAAAATGAATTGACACACGTTCAACGGGATATTTTTATATATAAGATCGTGAATCATGATACTCTAACGATAATTGTGTACTGCTTCAAAGACATTGACAAATATTAATGAAATAACTATTTATATGTGTGGCAATTCAGGACATGCTAATTTTACCCCTTTTCCCACTTGAATTCAATGCAAGGATACCTCAGCAAATATCGAATGAAAAGTTCTCACCATGTGCAATTCTACATTAAATGTTTTCGCCGAGTCTTACTACTTTCGTTTTCTTTGTTACAAACAATACTTGTTTGCACGTTACATGCAGGAGAGTTACATCTACATTTCACATTGGTCAGCTCCTTTTACCTTGCTTAAGGAGCGAAAGCTTGTAGGGTAGTGGCTACCGTTCAGGATTGTCAATCTGATGGTCGTAGGTTCAAACCCTTCTGGTGACAAAAAATTTTCGTAAGTTTTAGACATATCCCATTGTGTTCATTGTCCACGCCGTGTGAAACGGAATGAATCAGTTTGGATTTAACGATGGGGGGAGGGGTAATATTGAATTACAAAATCTCAATTTCATCGAACCGAGAAGTAGAGAAAAATTGAATAATTCTTATAAATATTAAAAATTACGTTCATTTTTTTAGTGGTGTAATCGCAGGTAAAATCAAAGATCTTACATGGAAGATTTTAATTTGCTCTGAACTCAGCCAAAAGGCATTTCGCACCGATCTAATATATTCTCCAATACATTTCAAAATGTTATTGAATGTTTCATGTCGATAATTTGACCAATGCATCCATTCTTGACGCTCAGACGATATTTTCTGCAACTACCTCTTCTCTCCAGTTCCTTCTCCTTCTTCTCTCCCCTTTTTCTGTTCTGCTTTTATCTCATATCGCCTTCCCTACTTTTCTCGCATCTTATTTCCATCCCACTCTTCTCCACTCCTCTTATCTCCTTTCCTGTCTTAGATTTCCGACTCCACTGCACTCTCTTTTTTCGTTCTTCTCTTTTTCTCTCCTTTACTCTACTCTCCACTTCCCTCTTCTCGTCTCCTCCTCTCCTCTCCTCTCCTCTCGTTTTCCTCCTCTTTTCTCTTCTTTGTTCTTTTTTCCTCATCTCTCCTCGAATCTTTTTCCATTCTCCTCACTACATCTCCTCTCCTCGTCTATCCTCTCTTTCTTCTCTCCTCTACTTTTCCTCTTCTCCTTTCGCTTTCTCTTTCTCCTCTCTTTCGTTTCCTCTCACCTCTTTACCTTACTGTAGACTCATAAGCGATGAAATACTAGAAAACCTATTTTTTCTTTCAGAAAGAATTTTGTCATTTGCGATATAATAGTGATATTTTTAATAATTTTATACAATAATAATTGTTTATATTTCTTTCGCGTATTTTATAAATATCTATTGTGCATGTGGCAACCCTGAAATTGAGTCTAACTGTGCACGCAACCTACCAACGGCTTGTGTAAATTGGGTTGCCTAGTTTAAAATGTCGTTGTCCTAAAACTTTTGAGAGCCACTGTACAATAATTCACATCACCTTCCGTTATACAGGGTGTCCCACGAACGGCGCACCTGGGAAATAAGAGTGGCGTTACTTTGTAACCGAAACCTATACATACATAAGTCATACACCAAATGTTAGCCCTGTTCAAGTAGATATTTTTAAACATAGAAACAATAAACGGGGTGCAGTGTTGTTCATGCAGTGTTGCCAAATGTAAGTGAAAGTGTAAATTAATTTTTCCACAAAGCATAGAAAATTGCATGTCAAACATTCGTACGGAAATTTGGACGTCAATTTCCACCTTGGGTAGGTGGACTATTTCGCCATCTATAGTTCAGAGAAGAAAACCGATCGTTTTGGCGTATGGCCAATCCTGAAATTCCTCGTAAAGGCGTAAATGGCTGTTTTAAAAAAAATATGAGGTACAGTAGCAACACTGTTGATGTTTGAAGGCAACAAAAGGTGTGTTTAGTGATGGTCTATGACATGGAAATACTGGAAACAGGAAAAAAAGAAAATGAAAATTATGGTGAAAAAAGTGTTACTTACCTACTCCTGGCAACCATGCAATGCGATAAGAGCGTCCACCGAACGAGAACAAAAGAATCAGTTAGTTGTGTACTCAGAACTGTTTGAGCCGTGCATTTCGCATTGTTCGTAGGGGAAGATTAGAATTGTTGTGTGAAATGAAGTACTCTTTGGAAGAGAGGGTGTTCATTGTGGAACATTATTTTTGTTCAAAATCGTATGCTAGTGTAAAAACTGTGTTTCGCGAGAAATATCCGAATAACAGTGTTCCAGAAAATTCGACGATATATCGACTTGTTTCCAGATTTCGTGAAACAGGATCAGTTAATGACAAACCCTACCACAGACAACCACCAGTTTTGACACAAGGTGTGCTGCAGGATGTGGAGCAGAGAATATCACAATCTCCAAGGAAATCTGTTCGTAAACTTACTGCACAGTCAGGTGTATCAAAAACAACAACTCACCGAGCGTTAAAACAATTGCATCTACGTGCATTTAAGGTACAGGCTGTGCAAGAACTGAAGGAAGCAGACAAAGGTGCACGTGTAAGATACTGCCAGTGGTTTAGAAATTTTATTAGAGACAATGGTGTGAATATTTTGGATAAGGTTTTTTTCACGGATGAAGCATGGTTCCACTTAAATGGATATGTCAACAGTCAAAATTCTCGACACTGGTCAAGTAACAATCCCCATTTGTCACATGAACAATCACTTCATCCACAAAAGATCGGTGTGTGGTGCGCGATTTCGCGGAGAAAAATAATCGGTCCATTCTTTTTCAACACAACAGTTGACGGAATAGTTTATCGTGACCTTATCACACAGTTTATTTCTCTGTTGGAACGTGATGAACGTGATTGTTGGTTTCAACAAGACTCCGCAACATGTCACACGTCTAATGAAACTTTAGACATGTTGGCAGAGTTTTTTTGGCGATCACATTATAAGCAAAAACTTATGGCCCAGTCGCTCCCCTGATCTGTCGTCTCCAGATTTTTTTCTGTGGGGTTATTTGAAACAAACAGTTTACATTAATAACCCAAGAACACTTGATGATCTAAAAATAAACATTTGCACAGCTATTAACAATATAAACCAATCAACCTTGCATAAAGTTGCTTCCAACATGATAAAACGTGTTGAAGAATGCCTCAGGGAAAATGGTTGTCATTTTCAACATCTTTTGTAAAGCTACACTGTCTGTTACGCGCATTGCATGGTTGCCAGGAGTAGGTAAGTAACACTTTTTTCACCATAATTTTCATTTTCTTTTTTTCCTGTTTCCAGTATTTCCATGTCATAGACCATCACTAAACACACCTTTTGTTGCCTTCAAACATCAACAGTGTTGCCACTGTACCTCATATTTTTTTTAAAACACCCATTTGGACCGGTACGCCTTTACGACGCATTTCAGGATTGGCTATGCGCGAAAACGATCGGTTTTCTTCTCTGAACTATAGATGGCGAAATAGTCCACCTACCCAAGGTGGAAATTGACGTCCAAATTTCCGTACGAATGTTTGACATGCAATTTTCCATGCTTTGTGGAAAAATTAATTTACACTTTCACTTACATTTGGCAACACTGCATGAACAACACTGCACCCCGTTTGTTGTTTTTATGTTTAAAAATATCTACTTGGACAGGGTTAACATTTGGTGTATGACTTATGTATGTACAGGTTTCGGTTACAAAGTAACGCCAATCTTAATTCCCAGTTGCGCCGTTCGTGGGACACCCTGTATAATGTTATATCTGCACATTTCATACTAACATTCAACATTTTTTCCTCTTGCTGTCTAATTCACTCTTTCTGACTCTCTCTCTCTCTCTCTCTCTACACCTTTTCAATTCTTTTTTTCTCTCTCTCTTTCCTTTGTTTCTTCCTATCTTTCATCTGTCTCTCTCATTTTCTGTTGTCATTTTTCTATCACTGCACTTCCCTGAATCCTTGTCCCTAGGTTCAAAACTTGCAGTACCTGAAGTTCTGTGGATGCTAGTTTAGGCAATAGACACTTCTTCAAATTATAACTTAACGCCCATTTCCTTTTATATATATATATATATATATATATATATATATATATATATATATACACACACACACACACACACACACATAGGTTTATTCATATTATATTTACATAAGTTAATTCTTGGCCGTTATTCGCAAAATCTACATTTCAGTGTACCCTGTCCCCCTTCCCGAAGAGAGTGTGTGTAGACTCGTGTAGTCACTGACTTCACGAGTAAAAAAAAAATATATAACCTTCAGTACCAAAAAAGGTGGCTGAAGGTATGTGTACATCCGGTCTCCCACATGAGATGTACTATTGAATTAAATATAAAAAAGATCAAGTGTGTGTATTATAAGAAAGTTAATATCCCCGTCGGTTCACATAGTAAGGAAAGAAAGCTCGCCCAGCCGCTGCCCTCAGAGAAAAGATACCTCTTACATCTCTGTACTCCGCCAAACATCTGAGGCCCACTGCTTCCCTGCCCTTCCTATTTATAGGCCCCGCTAATGACTTAACCCGTTACTGGAAACTTACCGCTGGTCGGCTGTCCAGCGACACATCTGCCTACCCCAACGGCCAAGAACTCAAACGTTCATACACAATTTATAACATAAAAAAAGGATCCAGTAAATATCGCATCGTTACACGCTCGAAGTGGACACTGATGGACTCGAGGCCTGAGTTTGAAAGACGTCTCTATGGCTACTTTAAGACAGGTGGGGTGGGGGTATGCTTTGCATCAATGTTGCTAGCTCGGGGATACCATCATCCCACATTGCCCCCAAACTTGGGCACTGTCTCCTCTGCTTCTCTATATTCTTCTCCAGTGGCGGAGATTGGGTTCCAAAACTGGGTAGGGTGGGGGAAAGGAGACTTTACTTTCCCTTGGTAGATAAGGTTTAGAATAGTCCGGGGGCGAAAGTTGCAAAAAGTGTGTGTGTATGTGTGGGGTGTAACTTCTTTCTCTTGAGCTCCCGATTTTAATATGTTAACAATAAAGCACCTCAAACTGCCTCGGAGTAAGGTGTGAGGCATTTACAGTAAAATACTTGCGTTGTTTTCAACTTAAGAAGGGCAGCTTCAGATCTGAAATCACCTCAACAATATCCATTAATGCTTCTGGAAAGTTTCTTCTCCTTGAAAAAAACTACACTAGCTTCCATTGTTCTCTGTACGGCCTTCTGTTTGTTTCTTACTCTTCCAGTAATAGTCACGACAGAAGAACTATCTTTCTCAAAATTGAAACTTGTGTCTCAAGAACATATTTATAAACATAATGTTACTACTACTTTTGTTAAAGAAAGTTCCAGCAGTGTGTTACAATAATATACCACTGCCAAGTGTAAACTTCCCCGAAGCATATTATTAAATATCATTTTCGTCAGTACTTTATTATTACACATTATTTTAAATATGCTAATCTGCTTACGTATCTCTGAAGACTTTGTATCGATTTACATTGATATTTCAAATTTAAAGAACTGATGGGGCATCGCGATATGTTGCTACGCCACTGTCTCTTGGTTTAATCTTCTATATAAGATGGACATTTCTTGTGTCCTAATTTAGGTTAGGATTATTTCACGGTGGATTACACTCCATCTAGTGGCGACGCTCCTGAACTAAAAGCATACTTACAGATATTCCCCAGCCCATAGCAGTACATTTTGTTCCTGGTAGAAGATTCAGGTCACTAGGTGGCAGGGCAATCGGCATTAGATATTTAGTCAAAGTAAACGGTGATTGAAGCTGGAAGAGAATACGAATTATATAAAATTTAATGGAATTAAATATGCTTTTTATAGTAGTATGCAAGTACATTCGTATGTCACTCTTTAGTTGATGTAAATATAGTTTAACTAACAATTATATAAGCTTTAGTTCGAAGTGGACATATAAGAACTAAGCGAATATCAAAGTGTTGACAAATTTTAACGTCAGCTCCAGTTGAACACATTTGTTCCAAGATTGACACATGGTTAACATTGCACGTACAGTCGAGTCGGGCTTTCTTCCGACGTGGGACCCGCTTTTCTGACAGTTCCTACGAAGGAACTTGCAGTCAAACAGCTGATTAGGCCTACCGATGCTGCTGATTGTGCTACAAGCGGCCAGAAGGGAAGCAGGACTTTGTCAACATAACCGTTCTGAGCCGTGAATCTGTGAGTGGGTACCGGGATTTTGTATGGCCCGAGTACAAATTTCTACGGGAAATGAGCCACCACATGGCTGGGAATGAATCTGTTCCCCTGTATCAGTTTCATCCGATGAGAGAGATGTTAGGTCTCGCAAGGTCTAGGAATGCGTTGCACAGGATTAAAATTTGCTTAATTCAACTGCCTATTTTTACGATTTATGAGGAATATTAAATGGAAATTAAATACTGGGCGGAAAGATTTGTTTCACTGTGTGGTCTTACGTCGAATGGATTTTCCTTTAAAACTAGGGTGTGATTTTTGATTCACCCTGTATATAACGGAGTTGTCCTACCTTGCCGAACTTTTAATGGCCCTATAGAAACACAGCTCTGCGTTCATATGACCTTCATTAGTTGTACCTACCCTGTACAAGGCTATGTCGTTGTACAGTCCCGGGAAGGAGAAGTTCTCGTGGAAGAAGAGCGTCGCGACGTCCCTCCTCTGCTCGCAGGGCGTCGCCTGGTCGTCCACGGACGTCAGCGTCCCTCCGACGACTGTTATGCTTATCGTACCTAGAATGGGACGATACCTGTAACAAAGACGTTGCTGTACTACTCATAGAAAAAGTTATTCAAGGGAACAGGCGGTTAAAATTAGTAAGCCAGCAGAAGCCAGAAAAGTGTCGTTAGCAACATACAAGTTGGTCTTGGTAACCGTTATGTATCGGACCCGTGGTCATAAACCTTTAATGCCTAGAACCATCAATACTTTCAGCTGACGGAATATTGCATATTTCTCCTGAAACACCCTGTATGTGTGTGTACTTACATACATGCATACATAGACTTACGGGAAATCGCAGTGAGAAGCCGTAAGTATCCATTCTCTTCCGATCAACGCTCCGCCGCAGTTGTGAAGCGAGCTGTCGTTGGGACGAGTTGAAACCTGCAGAAAAACCAAGCAGTGTAAACAATTATTATAATCAGTAGATGTGCAGGTGGGGGCAGCAGTTTTTTCAGCTTGTTCAACTGAAACCTGTTCTGTTTATTGAAACATCTTCCATCACTCAATTCTGAACAACGTCAAAAGTGATATCAGAAAGTGATTAGTAACTGCCTAACAGGCATGGACAAGGGATCGACTTAGGATCTAGCCGCAAACGATTTGAGTTCGAATCGCTGCCCAGGCATGCATCTGTGCTTAATTCTTCATCATTTCCATCACTCATCCTCATTGTCGGGATAAATCTAAACCAAAAATACAAACATGTATGGTTCCACCAACATGTAAAAAACACCCGGAAAACTCACGATGTAAAGTGGACAGGCATTTGTTTTCTTCTCTCGTGCCACAACGTGTCACCAACGAGGGGCAGTATTACATTGCAAGCAACAGACTGGATCGCCCACTCTCCCTCGACACATTTGCGATTGAAAATTCGACGAGTTGTACATAATACAACAGATATAGAAGCAAAATAGATACCTCAAAGTTTGTAAACATTCCACATAAGAAAAAGAGATTTTGTCAAACTTTAGTTCAGCCAATGAAAATATATCTCTCCCCGCTTCTTTGTCAACTTACCTAACCCAACTGTTGTCCATTTTAAAACATCTCACACAAATTCTTCTCTGAAATCCCCTTTTAACGAGTTTAGATGAAGATTACAGTCACTGAATCAATTAAATAACCTGCCCACGTGGCACTGATTGCATGACTCGCCACTAGATATCAATCCGTTCTTGGCGATAAAGCCTCATGCGGTGTGAAGGAAAGTTTGAAATATTCCATCCAGTGCAGCCATGAAATTGTGCTTGTATTTATAATAGTAAATTAGATGAAAAGTAGCATCTGTATACTTACTATGAAAGGAAATTCCATTGATTTCACAGCAGTTCCTCCGAAAATTCTGTTATTCTTTCTACCTGATTTGCATACCTGGTCACACGGCATTAAAGATCCTACAAAGGAAGATTGTGTAAGTCACGCAGTTACAGACAGGACGTTAATTGCTTCCAAAAGATTAATCACACACAGATACACCTATGTCAAATCTATTTAGTTTCTGGCACAACCAAAACATTCCAAGAATCTACGTATATGGAATGTTTTACCACTACATGTTATATTTACTGTCAACTTCACTAATAATTTTTTCTATGATAATGCCATGAATGATGCAAGTTTACATAAAATAATGCATTTTGAACATTTTATATGTAACCCTACGAAAATAGACGATTTGAAAAAAATCAAAAAGTGTGTTACAGTTCGGAAAGCTCGATTAATTCGAATTAAGTCAGGAAAAAATGTTGTTGAAAATTTGAGTGCCATTTTCAATCTCAATACCTTGTATTCACTTCGCATAAAATCGAATCGATAGCTGTGTGTGTTGATAGACACACACACATACGACTGATATAGAGAAATAAATATTGCATTCAGATACCATGTAGTTATATTCTCACAACATGTACAGTCGCTAGGCGTTGTGTGTTGCATAAGTGTACGACGGCGGTCGAAGTTGCCACTGAAACTTTGCCATTAAAATCCACTTATCGCTGTAGACTTAGGAAACACACTTAACGCCTTGCAGAGAAGAGGGTATTTCAGGATATTCTTCTTCTTCTCTTCTTCTCTTCCATTCCCTTATGCCGTTAAGCGTCGGATACCTCGTTCTGTCCATCTCATCCACTCCGTCCGGTCTCGACTCATTTTTCTCATTTCGTTCTTAGTTTTTCCATATTTTAATCCTATCTTTTCTATTCTATCTTCCCATGTATTTCTTGGCCTGCCTCTTCCTACTCTACCCTCATCTCCATCACTTGCTTGGCTTTTCTATCTTCATTCATTCTATTTACATGTCCATACCACTTCAGCTGGCGTTCCTCTACTACTTCAGTCATTGTCTTCTTTTGTTTTACCTCTTCTCTTATTCTTTCATTTCTTATTCTGTCTCTTCGAGTTTTCCCCACTGTTCTTCTAAGATATTTCATCTCTATTGCTTGAAATTTACTTAGATGTTTATCTTGGAGTGCTAGCTTTCTGTGCCATAGCCCATGATGGGAACTACAATTGAGTTGTAGAGTTGAATTTTTTTTATACTGATCTCTCTTTTTCCCACTAAAGTATTACTCATTTGATAATATGCTGATGCTGCCTTCTTTGTCCTATTCATTATCTCTTGATCAATTTTCCCACTGCTACTTATGATAGTTCCTAAGTATTCATATGTTTCTACTTTCTCTAGTTGTTTCCCTTCACATATTATATTCAGGGCTTCATTTTCCTTGTCCTCTTTAGTCACCCACATGATCTTACTCTTTTCTATATTAATCTTCATGCCTTTCCTTTTAAGTTCTTCATACTATTCTTCCACTGCTTTCTGAAGTCTCTCAGGTGTATCTGATATCAGTACGATATCATCGGCATATAATAGTGCTTGGATATATACTGGCCTTAATCTCCACATACCTATCTTCGTTCTGTGTGTTCGTCGTTTGCATATTTTAGCTATTTCGTCTAAAAAGACGTTAAATAGGATTGGACTGAGGCTGTCTCCTTGTTTTATGCCTTTCTCAATGTCAAATTCACCTGAGTGTTCGCCATCTACTCTAATTGTTCCTACAGGATTATTATATACAATTTTTATTGCATTCAATAATCTTACTGGTACTTTCTTTGCCTCCAATGCTTCCCATACATATTGCCTAGGTACTGAATCAAAAGCAGCTTTTAGGTCTATAAAAGCTAGATATGAGTCCTTGTTCTTGGCAATTCTTTTTTCCATAATCGTTCTTATAGTATATATATGATCTTGTGTTTGCCTTTTAGGGCGGAATGCTGCCTGCTCCTCCTCCATATCTTCCTCCACCACTTTTCTGAGACGTCTTTCTAGTATCCTTGTGTATAATTTATAAGCGACTGATGAGAGGCATATTGCTCTGTAGTTATTACAGTCACAGCTACTGCCCTTCTTATGTAGTGGGATAATGATATTTTTCTTCCATTCATTTGGTATTTTGTTTTCCTTCCATATTCTTTGAAACATCTTGGTTAAATTCTTAACTACTTCCATACCTCCATATTTTATTAATTCTGGATTTTTTCCATCTGATCCTGCTGTTTTTTCTGTCTTCATCAGTTCTATTGCTATTTGTATTTCATCTTCCTTTATTTCCCCTTCTATATCTGAGTCTTGTACCTCCATGTATGGTCCATATATCACTCCTACCTCCTCTGGGTTATTATTTTCTTTCTGGAATTTTCACCATAGTGTTTCCGCCATACATCCAACACGTCCTTTTTTTCTGTGATCAATTTATCTCCATCTTTAATGGTTCTTATTGTTTTTCCATATTTTCCTCTCAAGTTCTTTACAACTTTCCAAAATTGTCTTGTATTCTTTTCTCTAGGTTTTTCTTCAACCATATTTCCAAATTTTTCCCAGGATGTTATTTTAGCTTCCTTCACTATTTCCTTGACTTCATTTATTTTTTCAATGTATTTCCTTCTATGTTCTTCTGTCTGAGACATAATATATTTTTTCCATGCTTCCTTTTTGTTTTTTACTTTTTGTTTCACTTCCTCATTCCACCAAGACGTTTTCTTTTTTCTTGTATCTACTATTTTCTTTCTGCATACTTCTTCTGCAGATTTTATGAGTGCCTTTTTAATTCTCTTCCATATTTCTTCTATCTCTAGTTGTTCTACATCTGGTCCTTCTGTCAGTCTGGCTGTTACCTGTTCCTTATACTCTTATTTCAGGATATAGGTGTACCATTTTATTGCCAGTGACTGTACTTCTAATGCCGTACCCAATCGAAATTCCAAATAGCTGCATCAGCCGCAAAGTTCATTGAGTAGACGACTTACGTGTTCACCATAGAATGTCCCTTGTGCAAATCCTATCCGGACATATATATTCCTTGGTAAATATCCATTCATCATTTTTGTCGAGGTACAAATCATCCTCATCGTCGCTATTAGCCTAAAGAGACAGAACAGCAGCGAGGTATAATAAGAAAACGAAAATACAAGATACAATCCAACCACACTGACAACTGTGATGGCTAACATCCTGTATAGTTGAGAGGATATCTTTAAAACTCAGATACACAAGACGACCCGTACTGGGATACATGGTGCATAAGATATTAGTTGCTTATGGGGCATTTCATTGTCACGGGTGGGACACGCAGACAGCATTTTATGCATAACAGTAACTATTCTACTGATAGTTAAGCAACGTCTTTCTTACGTCTTCTGAGCAATGAAATATGAACACTTGATTAAACATAACTACCCTTAAGATACTTTCCCAGATTTGTGGCTACAATTGAACAATTTTGTGTCACAGGTGGGACAGAAGAAACACTGCCTCTTTACTTAATAAGAAATTCATTTTAATTTCTGTGAATTGTCTAGTGATGAAAAATAAATTGGTTTAGATAAAGAGAGAAAGTAATTGACCTTTGAATATTTTACTGGAGTTGAGGAGCAAATGTAACAGTTAAAGAAGAAATTAATTGTTTTTGGTGTCATGGTGGGACACAATAGAAATCAAAATAGTTAAATAAATTCTCGAAATTTCATCCAAATGAAATGACTGTTCACTCACAATACAAAATAGTTACAGCATTGGACTTAATTTTAAATTTTGAGATTCAGGGTCACTTTGACATGGAATGCCCCTTATAAGAGAAAATGCAATAAGTACAGTGGGATCCATAAGTATTACCGTGCAAATTGTCCATCAGCATGTTCGTGCACTTTATTTGACCCAAGAAGAGCTTCAAGAATTAAAAGAAAACTGAAACCAAGCCGTTGACAACTTCTGCACCAGCAAACATAAAAATCCATTGCTTAAAAACACATAGGATGTAAGAGAAAAACTATTGAAAATAGTCATGGACAATTTACACGGTAATAATCATGGATTCCACTGTATATCCAACACACACAGTATTTACCTACTGAAGATTTAATGTAAATTGCAGCTAGCGTAAAAATCCAAAGACACAACTGTTTGTCCATATTTTCTAAAGAAGAGTCTAGATAAGATCAGTAAGTGAGCAATGTTTAATTACACATTGTCCTTCGAGTTATTGGGCTTGTATAACGTAGCTGTACCTTGCCGCAGTGAAGTGCGGCAATAAATAGTCTACGTGCTTAGCTTCGTTGAAGATGAATACTGTTTCTTTTAATAACCAAGAACATAAAGCAACAGTATGATTGTGGAGAACGCATTTCAAAGATTACGATCAGATGGCTGCAAAATTACGTTGCCGCTGGTGTTAAGAAGCAGTCGTTTATTTTCTTTCCGTAGCTGTATGCTTGAAGCGCATGGAGATACAATCTTTGCAAGAGTTTGTTCTTGTACAGACATGTCCACCCTAACGATACCCGTCTCTTCATTGTCTTTGTGTCAAAGGTACAAGGTAAGTGGTTCTGCCATAATTTCTACTCAGATCTTACGTACGTAATTCTGCTTTCTTTTTGCAGTTTCATTGTCAGAGAAAATTTTGTACTGGTTGGCTCTGCTTCTGCTACGATTCTTTGGCTTTTCTTCTTTTCCCCATTTGATTATCTGGTTTTTTTTGTTCTCTTCTTTTAATTTAACTCTTTCTTTCATTTTGTGCTTCTCTAAACAGTGGAATCTCGATTTGACGATTTTCACAGGATCAAGCTGTAAATATCTTAAAATGTGAGAAAATGTAAAATGGAGAAAAATTTTATAATATGTTTCTGTTGGGACCATCAAGATTCAATATATAATGCTGCAAAATGCAAAATCCAGAACGTAAAATCAGGTTTCCACTGTATCTTTATTTCGTTCTTTCTAACTTCATTTCTTCCCCTGTTTCTCCATCTCTTTCTATCGTTATCTCTAAATTGTTCGCTCTCATCGTCCTTCTCCGTTCTTGCGTGTGTGTATTGTTACTTTAAATTATTGTGGAAATTTCCCATGCATGCTCTTGCAGTGGACATGATTGGGGGAAGGCTAAAACTATTTCACGATGGGTAAGAACCCACCATTGCCCACCTGATGGCGACGCCCCTGTATTTTCTCCTTTACCTATCTGACTCCCTACACTTCTTGTCTCTTAAGTTTTTCTTCTTAATACTTGTATTTAATTCTACCTGTCTGTGATTGTCCTTTCGTCAATTTCATCTTATCACTTTTCATCCCTAACGTCACGATTAGCCAAAAGTAGCAGAAAAACAAAGTAAAATAACCATGTCAATCAATCAATTATTGTTTTCATTATTGTCTTCATTCTAATATTAATTCGATATTTGCAGTTACTGAAAGAAATAGTATATTCATATTTAAACTCGTGAAAAATACTTTAAACATCTACTATTTCCAATTTACTACTATTCCTGAAAAGCAACAAAAATAAACGTGGAATTTTTGCTTAACAACTTCTTCAACCATTTGACGAACAGATCCGTATTTAGTGAGGATTTGGGGCACACAGGGGTATTTGCTTTGCAAAGCGTCACAAAATGAAAAATACTATACTTGAAATGTCGTAAAAATATAAAAGAGTATACCATGTGACATAATCTGGCCAAAAGTTGAGTTTGAGTTTTGTTTCTAAATCCACTCCATGCACAGAAAGACTGATAGGGACTGGACCTACAGTTTAAAGCGAGAGTCGAAGCACTATATCGCTTCTAATGGTATCGAGACCATGGCCTGTTTATTAGAAGGCAACGACGTTGAACAAAAGTTATAACTAATTTTGTATATAGGTGGACATACGATGGTGTTAGCTCTGGGTCTCTACATATATAAATTCGGGCCTGTTCGAATCCCAAAATCATGACGACTTATAAACTTTTTCTTAAATTTATTTATTTTATTTATTTATGCTTTGCACTTCTACAGAGGATTGAACCTCCAATTACAGAAGGCGTACACTGTGTTTTGATTAATACAATGGAAATTACATGGAAATATACAAACACATATTCATTCATTCACGTACAATACATATAACATGCAACATACATAACACACACTTATCTACATACATTTAGGCAAGATGTGTATACGTAAGTCACAAGTATTGCACACTAAAATGGTAACATTTATATTAAACAATCTATATGACATTGCACAGAGTTCTATAAATTACCTATATTATAGTTCAAAATACTAAGTTGATTTTGGGCCCTTGCGAAAAGTTTCCTACTCATGTTAGTGTAAAGCTATTGCTTGTTGGTGAGATGTCGAAAAGAATTTCATAACGTAGGTTACCACATCTCCGCACACTGGCCGAAAAAGGACTTTTGGTCTGAATTGTGGAACTTGGCTTAATCTCTGACGTCAGCATGGAATCTTTTTACAAGAAGTGACAATAGAAAGACGTACTGACTACGTCAGTCTGTGTCAGGAATATTTTTAGTAAGTTATTTTCTTTATATCTAACGTAACACTTCGCTGTTCTTCCATTCCAAGGTCCATATATAAAGGTGGGTCAATGAAGTGTAGTGAGCGAGTATTGACTAACGAGAAATGACGTCACGCATGATGTTGATTTGTGAAATCGGTAGGGTTTTCAGACTGTAAACAAAGCCTCAACTTGCTTTTTCTTCTGTTTTTCAGATTACGCATACAAATTACGTAAACATTTCCGACCCTGACTTGGCAGAGCGTGGTTTATTATTCTCCATGCTGATTACGTCATCGCATCCCCGTTCCTTGCCCCATAATCTTGGGAAGTTGCGTCGGAACGCCACGCCAGTCCTTCAGGAATCTGGGCGTCCAACCAAAATAGTAACAGGACGCTGCAAGACGAAAGCGGCCGGTGTGCGCAGAGTGAGTTGCGGTAGTTAAAAATCTCCCTGTCGCGTTCCCGATTCTCACGGCCAAACCACTGTTCCCAAAGCCCTTAGCTTGTCGAAACGCGCTATCTTTGTGTAGATAGAAGGAAGTTTAACGACCTAAATAGCTTATACATTCGTTGCTGGAAGGAAAACATTACAGGTAAGACTTCTTTTGCTTTTGATTCAATGGGTATTTTACTATTTACTTTGAGAATATCCTCGCCACCGAATTTTCATGTTCGAGTCCCGGCATTGGTGAGTGCCTCGTCATAAATTTAGTCGAATCATCACTCATCCTCATCGTTACGATTAGCCAAAAGTAACAGAAGAGGCACACTAAATAACAGAAATATTGTCTCCTTGATTTCTGTTGTCTTCGTTTCCGAAGGTTGTGAGTTCGAGCCTCAGCATGAGTGTTTATTTAACCTAACATTCGTTGTCTTCGACGAGATTTCCTAAAGAGAAAATTGAAGTTAAAAAGCCAATACTTACTTACAAAGTTCTCTACACTCTAAAATAAATATCCTTTGCATTCTAAATTTTCGTGAAGCAATTGAATCCTTCCTCTCACATGGAACTTTGCTGATAGAAAGCAAAATGTGAATGTCAGTGTGGAAATTTAATCTGTTCAAAGTAAGAAATGCCTGACTAGGACATGCGATTATTACTTTTGTATCAATTAACGTTTCAATACATACGCGTTTTTTTGTCAACAGTAAAATATGAATTATACAATGTAGCAATGCAATAGAAATTATAATACAAAACGGAATAGGAACAATATAGTAATATACATATATACATTTATATATATATATATATATATATATATATATATATATATATATATAAAATAAACTACATAAACAATAGAAACTTAAAAAAGGCAGTTTATTTACATGTATAAATTGTTATTTCATACCCGATCATATTAGTAGCCTATTGGAACGCCAAAATCTGAATTATGCAAGATCCTATGCTTGGCTTGAAGTTGAAATTTTGATGTATAATGACTCTCAATTCATTCGAACGTTTATCAATTTAATGTCACAATTAACATTTGTTAAACGTTCTCTGTAAGATATGAAAAGTCGGGATTCGTCTACTTTCCTTTTTTTGTAATTTCTTAGTGAACGAGCACTGATTAACGAGAAATGACGTCACGCAGAGTACTGAGTTTGAGACCTATACCTTTAATCAGGAAATTTTCTATAAGGGCATGTTCACTTATACTCCACAGCGATCTCCTTTGTTCGATGAACTCACGACGTACCTTAATTTTTTTCTGTCCAGTCTGCTTGTTCTCCTCAACATGCTGTTTGTCAGGGTCAGACTCAATTAAATAAGACCTTAGAAACAAAAATTTATTTGTTCACCATATAATCCGAACCATTTATGTTGCAAACATATCCACAAAGTGCATTGCTTACAAGAGTGTTTGATGTAAATTGTATGTTTTTACATGGACAATCAGTAAAAATTTAAATCAGTAATTTCACAGACAACTCGGAATACATCAAATCAAGGTTGATGAACTTTTCATGCATCAATTGACACACTTCAACGTGAATTTTGGTTTCTTTGAAATAATAGTCTTCTCAAATGATGCATTTTTAGTGCATAACATAGACCAGCAGCTGCTAAAAGTATACCCTTTGGTGCATTTGTACAGCCAGTAAAGTAAATGCCTTGTCTCAAACAAAAAAAATAGCATAAGGTGTAACTAAGCCAAATGTTTAAGTGCATCATTGAGAAAGATGCAGGAAGGTGCATAAAAACGCATCAACTGATGCATAAAAGTGTAACTCGACAGAGGAAATACTCATTCGCATCACATGCACTTTGGTTCTACTTTTACGATATACGAAAATGTATGAAACTGTAAACCTGATTCTTCGCAGAGGCCATAAAAAACAATTTAGTGCATCAAAACACCGGTGCATCAATATATATGATGCATTTAGTTGTGTGTGTGTATTTTGATGTACCGAAAGCATTATTAGTAGTTTATGGACTGAGTTATTGGCTTAAACCTATCTTTAACAATTTACACATTTTAGGTCCTGTGACATTTGAAACACCCTGTATTTTTCATTCCAGAACAGTATGCCAACTTGGAGGACCCCGAAACCTTCCTGCACCATCATGGAACTTGCTGGTTTGCTAGTGGAGCCATCTGGTGGTTATTACGTCCTACCCCTCGACCCATACAATGAAGTCTACCCAGGAATATATGTTGGCGACAGGTAAATAAATGATATGTTTTATTTTGTTCTTATAAAAGTTTTATATAAAACTGCTTCAGTTGCAATGTGATCAATGAATCTTAAAGACAAAAAAAAAGCAAATCTTTTAGCTTCCTTTCATCTTCGGTTCACCCATGTATTTCATGTATTATAAATATTATTAGTAATGTTCTTATATAGAGACTTCATGTCTTAGCACATAAAGATAATTTACTAAAAGTAATATTTATTGACTTCGGATCTTATAACCTAACTAAATACTATTAACTAAATTCAATAATAATTCTAATGTACACTGAGCTCACACTTTATTGTTTACTAAAATTTCATGTTGATATATTACTAAGTAATCATATTAAAATAGTTATACAGATATAAATATATTCTCCATTGCACTTCTTTATGTTTTGGGGAACTTTCGGGTGACGTAAATTGGGAGCCATCAAACATTTTAGTAAAAGCACCGTTATGAAGAGGGATTTTTAATGAATGAAAGCTTTATAACGATAATTCAATGTAACTTAAAGCACGGGTTGCAAAAGTAATAGCGTCAAACAGAAATATAATAGCATTATTCTCCTGAAAGTCAATCGTATGATGATGTCATCTAACGGCGTTCATTACTTTGTGTTTAGGTCAGTAAATGGTGGTTGCAAAATAGAATATATAATAAAATAAATTGATAATAATTTAGCACTTCTGACGTAATAGCATAGTTGTCAAATTTAGCAGTGACCATCATGGGTCAATTATAAATCCCGTATAATTACTGTCGCATCCATCCCCGCTTAGAAAATTCCGATTGTGTCTCCTAGTGGTCACGTTGTCGCCTTGTAATCTAAGGGTTCCGGGTTTCATCCCCGGTGGAGGCACATTGCGTTCCGATCCATCTTTAAGCTGTAGGTCCAATCCCGATTATCCTATTTTAACATAAAGTGCTTTTAGAACAAACTTTGAATTTATAAAATTCCTGGGTAATAATTACATTTTCTCTCGTTATGCAAGTTTCTGACAATTTAGTTCAAACTGATGCGTGTTTTTGGAGTTGCCCTTGCACATTTTTCCAACAATATTAATTGCTCAAGGGTTTACGAGAATGAGCTTGAATGAAATCCACGCTCTTGGCATAAAAACGACAGTAATTTCTTCAAGTACGCGTTCATCAACTTTTCATCGCCAAATATTTGCGTTATAAATAGCTCGCTCGTTAATTTCGCAACGGAATCCTCATTTTGACATACACGAGAACCTGAAATGCGCCTTTCGCAATGTGTTTCGGCACGAATTCTAAAAATATCCAAAATCCGTTGGAGTTATCTTTTTAACCTACTCCCAAACAGCGCGCTGTTGAAGCGAAAGTATTCAAGAAACAATTCAGCTCTTTGGAATATTGCCGAACGTCTTTCGGCACGGAACAAGCAGCCAGGAGCAAAGGATGCAGTGTGTTCCGAAAATTTTTAAACAACCTTCAACCCTTTTTTGAATGTAACTGAGAAAATTTGAACATTGAGTGAGTGGCGCAGGAAGAGGGGTACGGGAGTGCATTGTACCTCCCCAAATTTTTGAAGGGGGTACAGTACCCCCTTAACCGTGGATCCGAGCTGTACCCCCTAAAATAATTTGAAAGATTCAAGGTGCTGCTGTAAAAAGATCCAATTGGCTAATAGCTCGATAAAGTTTACATTGTTTACAAACATTACTTTCCTTTCCAAAAAAATATTCGAACCACTGTAAACTTATTCTTGTATATTGTGATAGGCTACTCTAAGTTAGTTCACTTCATCTATGCTTTTGGAAACCGCTTTGAGGAGATGAAAATTGTTTAAAAGGAGTGTGAGAGATGGAATTAGATAAAGTTTAGTTTCAGGAAATCATGCTGCTGGCTACTGCAACTTTTTGTAAAGGTGAAGGGGGGAGGTACACTTTTCTAAACTAGTAGTCTACTGATTTATAAGATATACGTACTACATCTGCATCAGAAGAGTATACAACTGACCTTTTCTTTCAAATTCTTCAAATAGAGTTTTTTAGACTAAATGCTACCAGAATTCTTACAAAATAAATTGTGAAAATTTTTACTACCTATTATATAATATATATATTAATATAAATTATAACTTCATATTCCGTCACTGTAAGCAGAATTTATATTTTCCCCATTTTAACGCATCGAAACTATATCTACAGTTTAAATATGAAAAAGAAAAATCTGCAAATAATTGTCTGATAAAATTATCATCATGCAGATTTTTCTATTTCTATTTAAACTGTAGATCCAGTTCCGATAAACCTATCTGAGCGTAAAGTAAATATAGAATAAGATTTTGGACAAACTTCTGAGTGGAGACCGCGACAATACCAAGCACATACAATAACGAGAACGACCTTATCGCACAGGAGTCTTGACTCGTCTTATTTCGATAACAATCCTAGTTGAAATGAAGCAGCGATGTTTCCTAGACATTAAAAAAGGCTGCGACCTTTGATTTTTTTTAGAGCGAGTCATGGACTTGGGTTTACAATCCTAATAAAAATTTAGATATTTGTCAATCGTTCTCCAGGAATACAGGTTTCCATTAATTTAACATGTGCATACACTTTTTACCTACATAGTAAGTTTGCTTATAATTGAACGTTCATTGTTTCAAATCTAATTTCGACATTGAACTGAACACAAATCAGCATTATTCCAAGTTAAAATGTACAACTGAACTACAAGAAAGTTACACAAATCTGCTGAATAGACGTCTGACTGGGGCTGTTCCTGTAGGTTCAAGTTGCTTTGTCATTTGCACTGTGAAGCTTAAACATGAACCAATTTGTTGTAAATTTTTCTGCATCGAACAAATGCACTGGAGGCCCATTTATTGAAAGGAAAAGCAGGTTTAAAAGTATTGAAACTTCTAAATGATTTCTCTAATCAGTTAAGGTTAGATTCTTGACACTGAACTTGCAATTTCGATTGCATACACAAGGTCTTTGAGTGAAGTGGCAATGTGTTTTGGATTTTCGTTGTAGATACAAAAAAACTTCAGTTGATGCACATGCTATCGCTACCTACAAGTTAATTCTTCGCATAAACGACACTGACGCTCATTAGAAGGCCATGTATCTGCACTTAATACGACTACATCCAGAGAGAAACATAAGTCTTCAAACCGACTATTCATATTACCCACCGAAGATTGAAAAATAAAATCTTCCAAACGTATAGTTTTACTCTAACTCCTGAACTACCATCCACCTATGATAAATAAATCGTTTTCAATGGGTCAAGAGTTTTTCTAGCCATGTCATTTTCTTGCTTTGCTCCAAGAACTGAACTAAAGTTCAGTTAATTAGTATTCCAATAAAATAATCAAAGTTAAAACTCAGTTACATCGAAAATAAAAATTAAGTGCAAAATACAGGAACCAGATTATGGTTACACATTCTACCATTTAATACAAATAATAAATGGGTCCACAGTTTTCAAAATTCAAGAATTTAGGATAACTATGCATTTCAGTACACTAATTATATGAAATGTAAAAGAAATGAACAACGGTTCTGCTACATATTCACTCATTTGATGGATCGAGTAGAAGTCTCTCCCCAAGGATATAGTAATAATAAAATTTGTTTATATATAGCTATATTGGTTTATAATAGTTATTGTATAATAAGAACCATAACCATGATAAATATTATTATTGTTGTTATTTCTACTATTCAATGGCCTGACCTCACTTGTAAAAATTTCTGGCGACGCCCGTGAATAGATGGAATTCACAAGAGAATGACAAATAATATGTAACTTCGAATTCAACCTAGGACCTGAGCCTGTACATGTATATTCTTTAGGCGTTTCACTTTTAAAGACACATAGCAAAAAAGTGAATGCATATTTTTGATAATTATCATTGTATAAATATAATTTTTTGCACGGTCCTGAAAAGTGCAGAAGGGAAATTCCACGAAATGTGGTCCTACTCCATGTAGCATGTACCATGATGGATTAATCTGAAAATTATCTCCAGCTTTTACACCTAAATACTACACATTAGTTGTCATATGGTGCCTAAATATGGAAGTTGAGTTTTGCCTATTGCATTGAACATCTGTTTATTTATACAAGTGTTGGTAGCAAAATGGCCGTAGGCAGGAAAAAAATTCAGGGGGAGGGGGGTTCATTCATAATTGTTCTCATGGCCGCCGCCAGAAATTTGAATAATAGAAATAATAACAACAATTATATAATAATTAAAATTTCAGAATAAACTAATTTTATTCCATAATAATAATAATAATTAATAATAATAATAATAATAATTATTAATAATATTGCTATTGTTATATCCTTGAGGAGGCTTACTCAACAGGAGGTGAGCCCGACCCTGTGGCCGAGTGGTTAGCACATCGCGCTGCGACGCCAAGGGTCCCGGGTTCGAATCCCGGTCGGGCTTGGTTGTTTGTGAATGTCCATTCATCATTATCATCATTTCATCACTCATCCCCATCTTCGCAAATTAGCCAAGAGGCACAAAACGCGAAGTAAAATAAACTAAATCAAATCAAAATCAAATCAACAGGAGGTGAGTGAATATCCAGCACAAGATTTTTTTTACGTTTCATATAGTGTGCATTGAAATGCACAATTATTATACTTTGTTATTAAATTTTTAATACCTTCAAGAAAAAGCTTTAAAAGTTAGATGGAAATTTTAGTCTTAAAGTTTTTGTTGTTTGACCTTAAAATTTAATTTTTGGAACTTTGTAAACTGTGTAATCACTTATTATTTTTAAGAACTTAGCCTCGTGTATGTATTGTAACCTTAATTGCAAACTTAATGCTCTACAAAACTTGAGATCCTAGGTTTGAACTCTTACCAAAAGGGGATTTTAAAACCTTATCGGACAGGGAATTTAAAAGTTGGAAAGGGGATTTAGGAACAATCATAAAGGAATTTTCAGTCTGACACTAGAAAGAGGACAGCAGAAGTGGAAATGGAGGGGTCGTGGGTGAGCAGCGATTCCGAGAATTAAACCTGTTTCGATCAAATTTCAGAATTCCAAATGTTTGAAAATTCTAGCACGATCGTTTCAGCATTACCTAAAGTCCGCGCGTTCATTATATCCCCAGCGGTTAACAAAGGGAGCGGTGCTCTTTGTTAAAAGAAACACCCAAGCTGGCGGTTTTCTTTTGAAGAAACTGGAGTAGGAAAGCGATGTTGCCAAATTGAAGGAAAGGGTAAAGAAAAAGAAAGAGAAACAAACAAATTAAAGAATATGTAAAGAGAAAAGACTCACGCACCCGCCTGCTCCGCCTTGCAACTAAAAGAAATGTAAAGAAAATGTGGCAACAACGTCTGAGTGCACGCGCTTATCGGAAGCGGTCTGGCTATTGTTGGCTATTGTTTCCAGTGTTAAGTTTTATCAAAGGGTTGCCGATGGGGATATAATGAACGCGCGGACTTTACCTTCCTGTTGTACTTTTGCGAACTGCGAATAAATTTTTGAAAATGAGTTACAGATGTTGGTTTCTGAACTTCCATTAATCCAACATGTCAGAAGTTTCTGGGGGGGGGGGGTTGAACCCTAGAAACCCCCCTCTAAATGCGGCCATGGGTAGCAGGTAAACCGTAGAAGGTGTCCGCATAGTATCATGGTGCAATATACTTTATCTATAGCTGATTTTTAACCCTGCTTCGATCGTCGAGGTGAGTTATATCAGATGTGAATTTTTCAGCTAATGTCCCTTCATATCCTGCTCTAAAGTTCCCCCAGCCTCCTAGGATTAGGAGTATATTTTACTATTCTTCACACTTATAGATAACTAGGCCACCCTGTGGCTGCAAAGTGGTACTGATCACAACACATTTTTCATTTATGACAGTAGCGTGCGCGCTACGACGTCAAGATTTGCAGGTTCGAATCCTGGGTAACGTATGGTGGGTATGCTTAACCATTACTTGTATGACATCAGTTAATCATTCATCCTCATCGTCTGGTTTAACACACATAGGTAGAAAACGTTCCCTTTTTTGTACTTTTTAAGTTTGTAATTCGCTGGGCCAATTCAACTACAACTCCACCTCAGGCCTCCTACGCAAATATAAGGTTTGTGATCCAAGCACGAATGCGTTATCGAAGTGGCATCTAAATTGCGCAGTCGCAGTGGAAACGTTAACAACTCGAACTCCGTTGTAGTTTTGTTTCTGGCAACAGTGTGGCCATGCACGTTAATGTCATATCCCCAAAACCACATCTGGAAGTTTCGCGGAGTGAA
This sequence comes from Lepisma saccharinum, assembly GCF_977018435.1. Taxonomy (NCBI): domain Eukaryota; kingdom Metazoa; phylum Arthropoda; class Insecta; order Zygentoma; family Lepismatidae; genus Lepisma; species Lepisma saccharinum. The sequence continues at coordinate 22,707,824 of NC_139249.1, read as the reverse complement.
TCAGCATTCTTTTTTTGAAACTCTGCCAAAAGGAGCTGACAATCGTATTTATAACCTGTGCTTCTTGCAGAGTCCAAGTACACAGGGTTCTAAAATAGGGAGCGCGGTTGTTTCGGAAACATTTGACTTCCTCTCCCGACTGTGAATGCTTAAAGGATTAGTCAACTGTCTGTTCCTTCTTTGTGCATCAAGAAGTATTCGCTAAGGACAAAATGCCGTTCCCGCGTATCCGAGCAGAATGTGCAAGGATTGGTCCACTGGTTTGATGCTTAAAAGAAGAAAAACGCTGATCAGTGTAGGATCGTACTTAGGACTTTTTGAGGGGCGGGGGTGCAGATCCCAAAATGTGTAACAAAGACCCGAAATGTTGTTGATATCTGATATGGCCACCAACGTTATGGTAGAATTTAAGACAGGCATAGAATTATAGAGCTTTAATATTATGGTCCAAAGTAACCAAATATTCAACTCACAGATATACCCTTTGCAAAATCGAAAAATCGTCAAGATTATTTAATAGGTTTGTATAGGTTCACATTAAAACATTCCATAGTTCGAGAGGGGGTACAGGGTGGCTGTCAAGTAACTCCCTATTGAAAAATATTTATAACTTTTGTAAATAGCACAGACTTTGCATACACCAAAATGTATTGTAGTCCCTGAAGTGGTAGAATTTAATTGTTAATTTTTGTGTTTACTGCTCTCGGTGACTTGTGACAGCTGGCATCCCGATACGAATTATGACGGTCCGTGGTACAGGTGCAGAGATGTTGGTGGGGTGTTCACGGAACCCGTGTTTCAGTGGATGCTATACTGATCGCAAGTCCAACTGGCGGGTGACCTACTTTTTGCTACATAGCTCTATCTGCCCGTCAGTCGTCTTCGGGGGGGTGTCGCGATGAGTGTCAACAATCTCAGCTGTATGGGTAACTCCCGTTACAATGTTCCCATGCGTGCGTCTGTCTTTGTCAGTTCTTTTTATTGGCTTGTTTGTACAGTGTTTGAGTGTTCTGTGTACTAATGTTCCGTGCTTTGTGTACTATTGTACAACTTTTATTCAGTAACGGCGCTTATGAACTCTCCCCTCCCCCGTTTTACAGTACATTTCGCAACATGCTGTGTTTCCGACGCTCATTTGTTTCGTCCCAGAAACTTTCGGTGCCTTGTGACTCGAAAATACCCGATGTCAGTCGAAGAGAATTCAACTGATCGCTGATTCGTTGTTTCCCAGACGCCAATTGAAATTGCGACGGTATAAGACCATCAAAAACTGCCATTCCATTCAACAACATTGTCATGTTCTATGTATTATTGAACCTGTGCATTTATTTATAAAATGTTTGCCTCTGCAACAGGAGAATGAATATACACCATTTCCTGTTGAAGGTAATTAAATAAATTGATTAATTAACCAGCTGTAACGGGCATTAATTTGTTCCTTTTGTACGGCAGGCACACGGCACTCTGCACCCACGAGCTAAGGTCTATGGGGATCACCCACGTACTGAACGCAGCGCATGGTTCCTACAAGGAGGGTGGATATCGTGGTTACGTCAACACAAACACGTCCTACTACAGCAGGGCAGAGATCATGTTCAAGGGCGTTCCAGCGGTCGACCTCTTCTCCTTCGATCTCAGCAGGTTCTTTCACGAGGCCGCAGACTTCATTGACGAGGCTCTCAACTCCGGAGGTAAACAGATGTCGCTTTAGAACAGCGGGATGAAAATCAGCACTGGTTTTGTTGTTATTTATTGTCATAATTACCATTATTGGGATTGCAAGGGAAGACGCAATGTGGTATTTGAAAAATTTCCAGTGAGGAGGAAAAGTCGCACAAAGCCTGAATCACACGGAACTGGATTTCCAGTAGGAATGCCCTAGTTGGCGCTGGACTGGCTACCCATTTGCTAGTTTTCGCCTCACACGATACTTGTTACCGCATACTTGTCGGTAGACTTTTGTTCCCAAAAGACATTGCGCAGAGCAGACAATCTGTAAAGATGGACGAGCAATTTGAAAAATGTTGTAGGCGAATTACTGCGATTACTGCTTTGTGATTTTATTAAAAATTAAAAAAGAAAAGTATGGACTAGAGATTGGCTCGAAAAAATATAGTAATCAATGCGTACCGAACAAGCTTTTAAATTAACTCGGGTATGGATATTCATACATGAGATTCGCAGGATTCATTCACAAATTTTAAAAAATCAAACATTTAATTTAACACACTTTTAATAATAAGGATTTTCATTTTCGGCTAATCATATTTGTCACGTACACATCTCATCGCTTTGCATAAATACCTAAATATTAATGAACGTGAACACGAATGCACTACACGTCATCTCTTTCTTTATTTTATCGAGAAACTAACAAAAACAGCCAACACTCGGAAGCCACAGACAAGAAACTCCCCTTTGCAAACTCACAGATTATCTTCACATTCCCAAAATTTGCTCGGATTGGCTCTTTCACAGAATCCAGTCGAGGAAAGCCAGTAGAAATTAGAACATTTGCTATTCCTCCAAACCAGTCAAGCAGCCAGCCAGACAGCCATCACATCCGGGCAGGTAGCCAGTTCAGCGCCAACCAACTGGTTTTCCAGTTCCGTGTGATTCGGCCGTAAGTTGTGACGTTCCATTTGGAGCGCTTCATTGGATTACTACGTCACAGTAGTTGCCCAATCTCCGTGTGCGGCAGAGTTATGGGACTCTACGCGTACTTTATGTATTGCTACACTGAGCATTCTCAGGACGAGCAGTTAGAAAAAAATATAACTAACTTCTTGCCATTGAACAATGTTTAATCAGATCATATTACTTTAAACATTCACTGCAATATAATGCCACTATACGCAGTAACGCAGTCACATTACAATAAGTTGCTTCTTTTCTTTTAAAACTGTGTCTTTCACAGATTTTGCAGTCTTTTCACACATGGCAACTCATTCAACAGACTGGATAGTTTTACAAATGTCTATAAACCGGAAATGACTTCCTCTTTCGGCATCACTTTCAATAACCAGAAAGTAAAGTAGATAACAATAATATTAACACAAACAAATAAAGACATATTCATGTTACAAATAAACCAATAAAACATTACATATGGTAAAAATAAGCAAGGCGTAGCAAAGTCCAATCTTGCCCAAAATGGGTACATTTATCCCTTTTCTGGGTCATTGAACTGGTCAGCATAAATGATGAATAGCACATATGAATGGCTTATTGCAGAAAGGGACCTGAGTCACATTTTTGAGGTATCGGAGTTAATGGTATTTTTGATTTTCCTAGTTACAGACACATCTTTTAGTGCAGAAAGGACGTCAGTCACACGAGGCTATAGCCAAGAAAATGCACAGTGAAAAGTGTACTTTAATGCAGAAAGGTACCTGAGTCACTGACTGCAATAAACCTAGCCGTATTTATACGTTGTACGAACTGTGTACTCTAATCTGTAATGCAGCTTGGGGCGGTAAAAATACTGTCAAACTTATTGACAGCCATACCATTATTGGTCTCGCGACGTGGTGACCTCATGTCTACAAAAATATGTGCCATCTGTGAAAACTACCATGTGTTCCTACAAGAATAGGCAGTATTTTCAGATTTCCAAGTATCATTGCTTTGAATACTGTGTTGAACATAAGGGTACTGTCAAGGTTTCCGAATTCATCAAAGGTTTGACGTCTCACACCTTCTATCTGTCCAAAGGTGCAAGAATTGTAATTCCTACGCCACGTACGTTCCCAGTTGCACGTATGACGATCAAGCTTACTTAATTGAAGGACATATGAACTGCCTTGTCGTATGTACAGACGACGTCAAAGGATTTTATGAAGATATTCTTCAGTGGCCCACTACACACGGCAATGAAACAGACTCAGATGTAGAATAACACACGCATGTATGAGCTCGTACATTATTGTACTTCAAACACCGACAATATAGTCCAGAATGTGCAATGCACTGTAATTTTTTTCCGAATCTATAATTTTCTGTTGCATATATAACATAATTTAACCTAACCTAGCTTCTGTGGCAAGGACAAACGGGCGTTTGTAGGATATTTCTCGAATTATTTCTCAGAATTTACACTTTTATTGCAGAAAGGTACAGGAGTCACTTTAATGGCTCCCATGGCAAAACGAATTCCTTTTTCCGTAGCTAAAAATTGCTTACCCGCTTCATTAATATCGGGTGGCAAAATAGCAATGTCCATCTCGTATGTGCTTAGTCATCTCCACTGTCTCTAGCAGCATACTGCAAGGGGGGGGGGGGGGGTGCATTGAGGGTTGCAAAATTAACTATTCATTATGCTGAATATTTGAGCCAACAACGGCACATTTCTTTCTTACACTATCAATATTATACGATTTTTCTTGTTTTTCTCAGAATTGTGCAAAAGTGACTCAGGTCCCTTTCTGCAATAAGCCATTCATATGTTAAATATAATCTTTAACCTAATCTAACCTCAGTGCTATTCTTCTGGAACGGAAGATTCCGGTAATCTTCAAGTTGATTTGTTATTGTGTTCATCACAAGAACTACTCACAACATTGTGGTATGGTGATAAATGTGCAGCAATGTAGTCAAACATACTCATATTTTTTTCGTTATAATAAAACTTTTTTGGTTTTATTCTCACGTATAAAAAGGTACCGGTGCGGCTTACCATTGCGTACCTCCAGAAGAAAAAACACCGTTTTTGCTTCTGTAAAATGAACTTTCTGGACTTATACCCTTTTCCCGTCCATTACAGATATGTGAAGTAGCCTCAAGCGTGTGTGTACATTTTCTGAATTTACGTTGCTCATATGGGGTGTAACAGTAACCCTGTCTGAAGACACCTAAAAGTCAATGTTGCTGCAATAATGCAGACTAACGAGGGTCTGGCGTTTCGGCTCAAGCCAGTATAATCAGTATAGCAGTCCAGGGAGTATAACGTGGAAGTTAGGTTGACACTTTTGAGCTCTTAAAAGACCAATCCTTACACCCCAACACACATCGACAATACCTATACATATGATGCATAAAGGTTTTAATGTTGATGACTTGCCTCTAATTTACCTATAGCAACACTAGTTTCTTCTAAACCTACCCAGAATTATAATTTTAGTTATGAGAGGATTCAGCTTGTTTTGGAAAGTAGTGTGTTGTCGTAGGAGATTAAGTGCAAATTTTTCCGAATCGTTCACTGCACATTAAGTTCACAACCATTAAATGTACCTGGTGGGTTGTGGTGGGAATAGCTTGTAGTGACAATGTCATTATTTTCCAGGCAAGGTTCTCGTCCACTGCCAGCAAGGTATTAGTCGATCAGCGACGCTTGTACTGGCGTTCTTGATGCTGAGGAGGGGAATGACTGCACAGGAAGCCACACGAGAAGTCAGGTGAGACACACACTAGTTTCCTGTTACGCTACAACCAACTCGTTTATCTGGATTCGATAAACGAAATCTCGAAAAATCCAGAATACTATATTAGTAAATATTGAATATTAGAAAAAATGTTGTGGATACGACACAGTGAATAATAATTAGGGGCCGATGCCGATGTATCGGTATATTTTAAAACAAAGTTCTGGTAAAGTGATGCTTATAATTGACAAATTCGTTGATAGCGGCACAACCAAGAAGGAAGTGGGAAGGTGCAAAGTAGGCGAAGAATGGCGTTACAGTATATATTACGTGCACAATATTAAATCTCGTGGAATCACTTGTGCACGTTATGTAAATTTTGATTATAGCGACCAAAACATATTATTGCTAATTTTTAAGATTTACTAAGGTCGTTTCAGTTAAACTAGTTTTTAGTGAATCAAGACACCTGTGGTTATATAATTTTTGGTTTGGAGCGGGCACATCCAACTGCTAACACTTGGCGAAAATCGGTTTCTCAAACATGCTGATAGCACCAGCTTGACCATCCTAACCAACGTACATGCATTATTTTCACAGTTACAATTCTAATATGAGGTTAAGTTAGTAGGCCAGGTTTAGGGCTGTTAGCAAACCATTTTCTCGACGTGTTTGCATGGATGTGCCTCTCACTCGACCCGTATTACTTTAACATAAAGAATGGACGCGAAAGGTAAACTCGCAAACTTCAATTTTCTTCAACAGACTATAAACCAAGAATCATTCTGAAGCCTAAATTGCTTACTTTCACAGATGTGTGATAAGATTAAAAGAAATGTAGCCTTGCTCTGTTGATAAAATCTTATTGCAACTTTTACCAGGGTGGTTAAAGGTCCAGGAGTTTTAGATACATTCAATTCCGGTCCAGGAGAGAAAATCAGTAAGTGTAAATGGGTTCTGAACCGTAAAGAACCTTTTTATCTGTAAAGTAGTTCAATTCGGTCAAGGAAACTTTTTTCCGGATCAATTTAAATTCGGCACAAGTTCCGTATTGAAATGAGACAATAAGCAACTTGAACCGAATTTAAATTGTGCGAGAAAGAAGGTTCCGGTCCTGTTCCGGAACCCATTAGAATTTATGCATTCTTGGAACTTTAACAACCTTGACTTTTACCACACACTGATATTTGATCAAGTTCATCGGCTTACATAATTCAGGTTTTCATTCGACAGTGAAACGTCAGAAAAGTCACTGCCAAGGTAAACGAGCAGACGTTCATGCCAAGTAAAAGCAGGTGGTAGGTGGTAACCTTGTTAAAAGACGTTCCAAGCGGAACGGCATCAATCACCTACCACATGGTAGACATCTTGTAAACACATGACGCGTTCAGAAGCGAAGAACGAGTGCATACAGCACTAGCTTATCCTGGGAATTGCTTAATCTATTATGTGGATGCCAAGACATCGAATGTACGAATATCATTATCAAGATCGCGGAACAGAATAAACGATTTACTGGTTTCCTGGTTCTTTCTATTGGAGTCGCAGCTGTACGTCACTGTTAAATTCAGAGTCGTGACTTATTCTGTGACTGTATGGCCAAGGTATGGCGCCCTGGCGAGAATCAAAATAGATATTCGTGATATTTATGGTTAGATTTTTATTTAAGGAGGGGAGAGGGTCAGCAGCCCCCCCAGAAAGACTTACTAAGTACAAAAATTAAATAATGAAAATAATGAAATAACTAAAATAAAATAATGATTTATTATGGGTTATTTACTTCCGCCAAACTTATTGAAGGCAAGGATTATATTGTGATCATACGACTTTGAATGACAGTACCATAAAAGATATATGCAAGATTTATTACTACTTATAAAGTAACATTCATAAAATATCACCAGGAAATTTACTTTTCGTCAACTGGATCTAACATCATTTTTCTATAGTCAATAAATATTCAATGCTTTATCTATTTGACATTAATTTCCTTGCCAGTGCAGTTGTTGTTGTTGTTTTCTTACAAATTTTGCCAATCTTAAACTTCAAGTAAACTGGATAATGAATACGTGCTGTTATATTACTATTATTACACCGTCCTTTTACCCATTCATGTAATAAAAATATAATATTCATTAATTTGAATATTTTAATTAATACTATTTTAATTAATTTAAACATTAATAATAATATTTTGAGACACTTGGTTCGGACCGCTCCCCCCTCCCTCCCGAGACATATTTCTAGATACGTACCTCATCATTACCCTCTTTACTATTATATAAACTACATATAATATACAAATATAAATATTCTTAAATATGCTAGAAAGTAGTATTTTCTGAAATATTCTCAAATATGCTTTAAAAAAAATTCAATCAGATTTTGTAAATGCAACCTATATTATTTGTTAGAGTTTTTCTCATTTCAAAATTTCTAGCATGTAAATATTACGAACCATGATATAAGAAGGAAATATTGAAAGACGAACATAAAATGTCGGTACTTGATATAGTGCGGGGGGGAGTGGAAGGGAGGTAAACCGCATTCCTGCCTAGGACACCAAAATATCTAGCTACAGGGCTGCACACAAGAAAAATATTTCTTCCCCTCTCTCTCTCGCACTCTTCTAATCTGACTTGTTGGTGAATTATATCTCGCTATTTGTGATATTATATCCATATAAGGGTGTCCAGATGGCGGTTTATGACGTGTAGGTATATGATAAAGCCATACTAATCAACGTATACTCGGTCTCTGGAATCTGTGGAGCAAGGCCGCGCATAACGGAAGAGAAGGGGAGAAAGCGGGTTGGAGCAAAGCATTGCGCGCTGCTGCAAACAACTGGTAGCTGCACTCACTTCCCCTCTCATGAGTTCATTGGTCGAGTCCTTTGGAGTCAGTACTTGTTTTCGTTCACTCGCTTCAGAGCTTCCCGGGACGCGCATTTTCTTTTTCCAGTCAAGTTGTGAATGCGGTTTCATTTCTTGCCGCGCGTGCATTGGTGCTTCTTTTTTGGGACGTACAGAGACGAGTTTTCTCCTTTCCCGTCCAATTTGTTGCTGTGAAAATAGATTGAGAGGCCGAGGAGAGGTGAATTTTGAGCATGATAAACGAGCTGAGTGACAAAGCAAACATGTATTCATACATGTATTGCTGAAAATAAATCTTTTCTTAGAAAAATACTTCAGCGAGCGCCACGTCGCCTGCGCGTGTAATGGCGTTACAAAAAAATCAGGCACAGTTTCATTAAACCATATAACCATTTCGTGAACAAGACAACGGTAATTATTACAAAATTACAAAACAATGAATACAGATGTGTAGCCAAGTGTTCAGTGGTGTGTAAAATGAAAAAATAAAATATTGATGCTGAAAAATTAATACATTATTTGCGATTTTATGTCAGTGAACGCAATGCCGCCCGCCCTTGTAGTTACGTTTCAGAATTTAGCGTGATAATACTGTTTGTTTGGCCTTTGATTGTACTAAATTATATCAATGAACAATGTTCTCGTACTTGTATTTTCTTTCTAGTTATTTACGTTGATTTTCTGCCATTTTGGCTAATCGCAACGGCGAGGATAAATGATGATGATGATTGAAACTCACGAAGAACAGCAATGTCAACGTTGAGACTAAATCTCGGGAACTTCGGTGGCAAAATCGAAAGTCGACCACTTAACGCCTTGTGCTACCAAGCCGGTATTGCTTGGAAAATTGTCCATGACTATTTTTCATGAATTTTTCTTTTACATCCTATGCGTCTTTAAGGAATGGATTTTTACGTATGCTCGTGCAAGTGTTGTCAGCAGATAGTTTGAAGTTTTTTTTTAAATTCTTGAAACTCTAACTGTATAAAACACAGAGAATAAACATGGTTATGGACAATTTGCTTGGTAATACTTATGCATCCCACTCTACAAGCAACTAATATCTCCTAATGCTTCTCCTTAGTCATTTGTGTACTAGGCAACATTTATCCAGAATTGGAATAACGAAAAATAAGATGTGACTATGGCTGGGAAAGTGCAGACGCGCAACATATAATACTGGAATGCCCAGAATATAATAGAGAGAGAAATATCTTGTATAAAACTTTATATAATCTAAAGGTTCAGTTTCCAATAAATTTGTCAAGTTTGGTTGTCAATTCAGATGTGCGGATGGGTTATAGATCGTTAAAATTTTTAAGGAAGTGTAACTTACAATTGTAAAAGAGGAAGTGTTGTCTTTTTTAAATCTAATATGTGTAAAATAGGGGGGAGACTGATAATTTTAATGTAAAACAATCATGTATGTTTTACATGTATATTGTAATGGACAAAAAATGGCATAAAAGCTGTTAGGTCCAAAATGTTATGTTGGTGCAAAATTTGCATAGATTCAGGGGCACTAACAACTAAAATTATTGGAGAAAAGGCTATATTTTAAATACTCGGAAATAATTTATGGATTCTCATTATATATGCTTATAAACGTTTAAATTTTCAATATAAATTCACGATGAACTTCGGATATGTATACTAGCGCCATTGTGGTGGAATCACAAAGTTAGAGTTTGTAAAAGAAACAGTAATAAGTGTTGCAATAAATAGTAAATACACTTTCTGTAGGTCTTGCTCCTTACACGTTGAAAATATTATAGTAATGTATTTCTAGAGTCAAGAAGAATTAAATATATCATTACTTCTTTCATTTTTTAGGGCCAAAAGGGAGATAATTCCAAACGATGGTTTCCTCAGGCAGCTGTGCGAATTGAACGAGACATTAATAATGAGAAAGCGCCAAGGATGAAGCTAACACAAAGGTATCAAACTGACTACATTACCAGGCTTACGCATTGTATGGCTGTTAAAGAAATCGTGAATACATAATTTGGGTTTTTTCCATATGTAGAACTCAAATTACCTTGAAATTTCCTACAATAATAAGTTCCGGAGACAAGTTGAAATTATTTTGCGTTATAAACTAAAAAAAACCCACTGAGATTAGCGTGATTTTGAGTAATCTGTCGATTACTTCAAAATAATTTGGTATTTGTCTTGTAAATTAAGGAAATATTATAGCATTAGTTTATAATTCCATCCTCACTATAATATAATGGAAATATATTCTATCTCCATTACATTCGAACACTGACAATGGTAAATTTAATGAAAATAACCTTATTGTCGTTGTATTTAAATAGTTCAGTTGAAATTAGATATTCTGCTATGTCTAAATTCAAACCATCTCGACGGAGATTATTGAAGGAAGATTTACCTGAATTATATTGTACCTTTTTATTATTTTATCCAATTTTATTGTTTTATTGTACAATTTGTTCTTATTAAATATTTTTATTTGTAAGGATGTGTATCATTGATGTATATTTAGGTTTGCCTGTTCTCTGTTTCACAATTCATGCTACTTTAATGTTATTAAGATTTTCATTTATACACAAGCATCTGGATTTATGTAAAGTAGTTTGCGGATGTGAAACATTGTGCCTCTCTTTCTCAAGTTATGATAACTCCAAAACTAAGAGATCTACAAACAAAAAATATGGAGAATATTAAAATATGCTAAGTACTGACGTATATTTTTTTATCACAGGAATTATTGAAAGCGGGGAATTGATTTCTACAAACTAAAGAATGTAATTATGAATGTTAGTGTATTGCAAAATACATGTTATCTGTCGATCTATTTCTCAGCAAGAGTCACTTACTTTGTATGATTCTATCTATTGATATCGCAGTGTCTAATAGGTAAGTGGTGATACACAAAATAAGTTTATAACACTTAGACATATTTGTCTTGATAATTATTATTTTTGTTTTCTCATAGAACGTTGGTTATTTATTTGATCATTGGAACCAGCTCTTGATACCTATGTAGGCCTAACGTAATCGCATTGGACAAAGTAATTTCGGATTCAGTTGTTTTAAAAAATGCAAGGAATTTTATCTATTAATGAGCGGACTGATTACGGGATATTAGGTTCGAATCTCGTAAAAGAAAATTACTTTTGTGATTTTTCTCTTATCAATTTTGTTCAGAATGATCCTTATTTATCGTTGCAATTAGCCTGGAAAATATACACAAATGTAACGTAAAATTGCTAATACAGTTAAATGCGATATGAGAATTTTTTGTTAAAATAATATAAATATGCCTCTACTTCACTATTTCTTTCTAGCCAGTATAAACAGCATAGAAAAAATCGAGATGAGTATTCTGTATTTCATAACACTACAGATGCATATTTCTCTTAATGTGCTGTATGTAATAGTAATTGATAACTGATATGAGAAGTTTTTTCAGAAAGTTTGGAATGTTCTGCTGTTAGTCCTTCATGGGACCAATTTCGCTCGCTCATACTTGTTCGCAGTGGCGGCGATGGGGGGGGGGGCGAGGGGAGCAGTTGCCCCTCCACTTTTGCCCCGGCACTATGCTAAAACTTATTTACAAAGCGAGATATACTGGCTTTGCTCCCACCGTTTTGGAACCCAATCGCCGCCACTGACTCGTTCGAGTCTCCCACCCTCGAGCGTGTTATGCTCGAGCGTATACACTTCAATATCATTTTAGTGTGACAATAATCGTAAAAACGTGCTTGTAAAATGTCCACCGTGTTAGTTTGAACCCACAATCGTCTTTCTCATTACTAGAGCCCGGAAGTTTGGCAAAATGCCTCTTTTTATCTACTGGATATATTGATAAATTTTTTCCGGAAATACGTTTTTTATGTTGTTTCGAATGTTTTAGAAGCCTTTTCATTTTGCCTATTTTGCCTATTTGAGACCCCACTGCCTATTTTTAATTATAATGCCTTTTTTTGCCTTTTTCAATTAAATTGGACCATTTCTTTTAAAAAAAGTGTGTATATAAGTTATTTTTCTCCCAAAAAACGTTGTTGGCATTTATTTTTTTGTTTATTATGTGAATAATTTTCGCCTTATTTATGTAATATTGAACTCACGCATGTTTCAACATTGCTGAAGGAGAAAAGTAGGCTATGAGAAAAAAGTATTTCATGCTGAGTTAGGATATTGCATTTCGGTTAACATTTCCTTGTGCATGATTGACTGCTGAAAATCTGTTGCAGAACATCTGCACAATTACGTCATCACGTCCAGCATTTGTGTCAGGACGTTATTGACAAGAAACAGCACTAATGCCCAAGGGCCTTTGCATGGATTCCAAAATCAAGTTCTCTATCTTTAGTTTAGTTCGGCACTTAGGAGGGAAAGGATCGAGTAGTTGTCATCATGCTGAAATTTAGTGTGCCATTAAGTGGTAAGTTACGTGCGTGAATTTGGTGAAAATTGAAATGCTCTTCCCAATGTAGATTTTAACATTTTGCCAGAAATTATAGATAAAAGTAAACGACTTCCAAATGTGACTTTTTTCCGGTTTATTTTGCCTTTTTTTCATTTTTAGTGCCTATTTTCCACATTATAAATGCCTTTTTGCCTGCCTATTTTAACGAAAATAAATGCCTGAACTTCCGGGCTCTACTCATTACCATACAATGGGAAATCACTATGTATTAATAAGATAGACTAAACTACATTCTAACATGGAGATTATGACTATGTTCACTTACATTTTCAATTTCACTGCGTCTTTCACCTTACGATCCATATTTGAGGGCCCACTATCATAGACAATGGGCCCGTTCCGAAAGTCGCACGAGTTTAGCGTGTTAAACGAGTTATGGTAACTGGCTGTCCCATAAGTGCTTCCGTGGGTTTCGTGAGTTTCATTACGCTGTCCCAAAAGTCGCATTCCGTGCGTTTCGTGTAAGAACGAGATTCACCAAACGCACGGGCCAGGAGGCTGGTTTGTTCGGTGAGAATCGTCTGCTGTCTGCAGACAACGTGCGTGCTGATGGATTCAAACTGCAGTAGTTCGGAAAATGTTTTATAATTTTAAGAGAGACCGATATGAAGCAACATGCACAAGATGAGCATGCCTTAACTGTTCTTAGAATGTGATTAAAATGAGAAACAGTGTCCACAGTAGAGTTTATTTTTCCAATAAGGACATTCCTTCCGCTGACGCCATGTGGAAACTTTCTCTAAACAAAACGCTGCGCCTGCGCCTGCGCTTTCGCCTAGAGTGTCCCATAAGTCTGGTTTCACCAGATTCACGAGCCCAGTTATTTTCGTTGAATGAGTTTGTTTCGTTAAGATTTTCAGAACGCACCCAATGTATGATCTATACGTGTGCTACTGGGCTTCGAGGGTATACCGCTCGTTTTGCCTGTTCGAGCGTTATTCACTTCATCGAAGGAGCTGTCTCAATTCCGTACGCTATCTAGCGTTGTCCGTGCGAACTATTTTGCTCTCCAGCTAAATCCTCTCCCATGCGGTGTAATTTCATACATTTCTCGACTTAAATTCAACAATAGATCCACCGTGTGAAAATCCTGTGAGGGTCACTCTCCTACCACAAATCGAACCTGCCAACGTTGCAATCAAAGGCAATGTCTTCCCTTACTCCAATAGGTTTTAATGAAAACCCTTCTTTCTATATAGTTTTATTATTTAATGCATATACACTATGACGATTTTTAAGAGTCAGTTAAAAAATAATAACAAAAGGTTCGTGATAAAGATGATCGTTGATGCTTTCGGCAACATGCCGACTTTTTCTCCATTGTCGTTGGCGTCGCGTTCTGCCATCCTGTTAGCGTCCATTGTGCTCTCTATCCACGGTCTGAAAGATTCTGTCGCCATGTAAACCTCAGGGGAGTACATGGAAGCACAGCCGATGCCCCAGGACACGCTTCCAACCAGGGTCTCTCTGCACACTAGTGGGCCCCCGGAGTCGCCCTAGAAAACACATATAATTTGGACTTAGTCAGCGTTTCTTTTACAGACAGATATTACCCAAATTGTATCAAAAATTTTCAATGTGACGGGATATGAATAGAGACGTTGCTATCGGGTGGACAAGGATTTGATTGATTGATTTGCTTTATTTTACTTCGCTTTTTGTGCCACTTTTGGCTAATTTGCGAAGATGGTGATGATAGGATGAAATTGATGAATGGACACACACACAAACATCCATGCCCAGGCCGGGATTTGAACCCGGGACCCCTAGCGTTGTAGCGCGATGTGCTAACCACTCCGCCACGGGGGGCCGGCGGGTGGACAAGGATGAGTCACTGTGAAATAGTCTTAGCACCACCTTGCTTACCAAAGATAGCTTACTTGAAAAATTTGAATAAACATTTATCGTATAGTTGAGCAAGAATGACACACATATATGGAGGATAGAGAGAGAGAGGGAGAGGAAGAGAGATAGAAGGTAAGAAAAAGACAATGGAAGAAGCAAGATAGAATAAAAGAAAGAGACAAAGGAAGGAAGAAATATATAGATGCAGAAAGAGAAAAAGAGAGAGATTGAAGGTAAGAAAAAGACAAAGGAAGAAGCAAGATAGAAGAAAAGAAAGAGACGAAGGAAGGAAGATATAGATGCAAAAAGAGAAAAGTAGAGAGATAGAAGGTAGAGAAGACAGAAAGGAAGAAGCAAGATAGAATAAAAGAAAGAGGAAAGAAATATATAGATGCAGAAAGAGAAAAAGAGATATAGAGAAAACACAAAGGAAATAGCAAGACAGAGGAAAGGATATAATGAAGAATGGACGGTAGAGCTGCAGAAAGAGAAAGAGAGATAGAAGATACGAAAATGACAATGGCAGAAGCAAGATAGAAGAAAAGAAAGAGATAAGGGAAGAAAGAAAGAGATAGATGAAGAAAGAGAAGAAGAAGAAGAGAGAGAGAGAGAGAAGAAAGGAGAGATAAAGGAGGAAAAATTATGAAAAAGAGAGAAAAAGAAATAGGGACAGAAACAGAGGAAAGAGAAACCGAGACATCTAAAGATCGAAAGTACATAATGAAGAGTAGACCTAATTTAGTGCTAAAATGGTCATTAGATAAAGAACTCGTGAAAACACTACTGATACGTGAAGTGAAGCAAGTGAGGAATTAATCACTGGAATCAGTACTACAGAGTGAGTGAATGATGGAGTTATATTTAGCACATAGCTTTTTGGAGCTAATCATTAATTTGTATTTATCTCATGTTACAACACGTTTATGTTTCTTTAGGCTAATAACGACGATGAAAACGAAATGAATAATGGAATATTAACAGGATAGGATTCGAACCAGGAACCTCTGGCCACAGGATCGTAAGTCGATCACTAAACTCGCACGTCACGGAGGCTGCGAATAACTTTAGGAGGCTATGCATAATACAATGCTGTGTTGTTTCAAATGAATTATCAGACCGACCTCCGTGAGGTTTCGGATGCAAAACCCAGTCCCTCAATTTCATCATATCGTCACTCACTCACTGTCATCTTCGCGACTGCCAGAAAAGCGAAGTAGAATAAACCAAAGCAATCAGTCAAATAAATCATGTTAGCACCAGTGACGGCTCCGAATAGGATGAAAAAGAGGGGTGGCGATATTTTCTCCTTGAGTAGCCCCAAAACCTTATTTCTGATTACATAAGCGTGGCTATTTGTTTTTTAAAAAGTAATATTTGTGTGGGCAAGAATTAATTGAAGTTACTTGTGTTGCTAATTCATGCAGCAATTTAAGCAAAGATTGATTATTCGCGCCCGTGATCCAACAATAAACACTCTTCTTGTTTCGGACGCTTTTTGTAGCATTTCCAGGAAGGTTAATAATGCTGTAGATAGACTAGTACACACAATAAGGACACTCAATTATACATCTATAATGTATTCGTTGCCAAAAATACATTATTTGCAGACAGCTTGCAATACATCTAACATAGCGCCACTTCTCTTCGCTCACAGACTATTCATCTTTTTAACTAAACATTAGTGTCCAGAGAATATTCTGGCGGCCATCTTGGCTCCAAATGTACAAGGTACGGAATATTGATTGAGTTGTTTTAAGTCCACTTTATGCACAGCTAGGCTAATCGGGACTGGACCTACAGTTTAAAGTGTGATCCGAACCACTATGTGCCTTCACCGGGTATCGAACCCGGGACCCCGTGATTACAAGGTGACGAGGTTACCACTGCGCAAATCAGGGAGGCCATTTGAGCAAAGAGATTACTTTTATTTTGATATCATTACGTAGATAGGTATTAAATAGATGCATACCTACAATAGACGTAACTCTTAAATATTATAAATATAAGGCTATTATTTTGCTTATTTAAATCCCTAAATATGTAACATGGTAAAGGTTTTTATTGGGGATTGAAAGTAGGGGTACAAGGGTGGAAAGTTATGGATGGCAAGGTGGAAGATGGGGGAGTGCCGACAAAAGAATCCACCTCACCTGAGTGAAAATATGATCTGGAGCCGCCCCTGGAGAAGGCAAGTGAGAGAAGCGAAGCAGTACGCGCAGCTGCAAACTCTTGGTAGAGTGAGATTACTTTCTCTGGCTGTTTTGCATTGGCAGCTTTGGAGCGAGTCGTAAGTCCCGGAGCAGCCAATCAACAAACGAGCCGCTGGCGTCATCTCTACCCAGCACCTATCGCCATACCTGTTGCTCGCGCTCTGGACTGTTGGTAGGCTCACTAACTGGACTCGCGCGGTCAGCTGGAGTTGTTATGAAAATAATCTGACTTCTAGCTACAACCGAGTTTTTCCCTCCCGTGCGTTCATTGGTTGAGCCCTGTCGAGTCACTACTTGCACAGAGGATTTGTTTTCGTTCGCTTACTCCACAGACTCCATGGACAGAGTATAGCTATGAACAAAAGACAACTCACGTGACATATTCCACCGGCAATGTTCCTCGGGGACCCACAAATCATATCCTCTATCCGGAAGTTCACCTTGAACGGCTTCAGCATGTCCGAGCATTTCTTCCTTGCAAGGATGGACACGTTTATCTTGAGGAGAGTGGGGGTGCCAGTGGGCGAGTCTTCCTTTGGGCAAAACGGAATATAGATCAGTCACGAGGAGAAATGTTTACATACAATGTACATTATTATACACATACCTAGACACAGTTATGTTTATGCTGAAAATAAAACAATAGAAAACGTATGGGATTAAAGTGCTCAAGTGATAAACTGTTTGGAAGGTCAATGGACAGAATGGACACTGAATGATTCTTCAAGCCTGCACAGAGAAAGAAGTTTGTTTGGAACAAACAAGCAATAGTTTCTGGTAACTAAACATTTGTTTAAATAGGAAAAAAAGGCCTCCCAAATGGCGCAGTGGTAGCGTCGTATCCTTATAATCAAGGGGTTCCGGGTTCGATACCCGGTGGAGGCTCATAGTGGTTCGGATCCCACTTTAAACTGTAGGTCCAGTCCCGATTAGCCTTACTGTGCATAACGTGGACTTAAAACACCAAGGCAACAAAAATGATAGCTCAACGATTCTTATGATAATCGTGACCCTTTTTTTTTACAAGAAATTTCGTCAAAATTACCAAGTTTAGTACAGGTAATCCATTTTTTTTATTTATGAATATCAAAAATGTTAACAAAATGTTTTTTTTTTAAATCAAGCAAATCATTTTGTTCCTGTGCTGCTTTCATGAATTTTAGTCCATTTTATTAATCAATAAATTACCGTATTTGCCGGCGTACAAAACAAAAAAGCTTCATCATTGAATGTTATAATTAATTTTCAGTATTTCAAATACAAATGCGTTCAACAAATAACTTACGTAATCCACACAGGAAAGAATGCAGAGCTAAATTAAGAATCACTTGAAACTTCTTCTAAATCAGAATTTGAGTCCTCACGCAACAAGTTGTCCTCTGTACCATCCAGTGAGTACATTACTAACGCCGAACTTCTTAAATGGTTTAACCACTTTCTTAGTTTTCACAGAATCCCATGAGAAAATTTCTAGTCCTGTCCCTAGCAACGGTTCTGTAGGAAAGTTTGAGTGTAGACATTTTTTCTCCGTCAATGGTTAGTAGGTGTCTTAAGTAGTATTTTTGACTTGGGTGGACACCCGCCATCTGGTACATTTCCCGCTATGACGTCATCAAAGATGGCGGTCACTCAATCACAAAACTGCTCATATCTCTGTTATTAATTGACCGATTTTGATGGAAATTGAGTCAGTGTGCTGTAATTTCTATTTAGAAGGTGAATGAAAATAATTTCTAAACAGTTTTCTCTTTTGTTTATTGTTTTTCTAGTTTTCTTTCGCATGAAAAGATCCATACGTACTTTCAATAAATTTAATATTATTGCTGAGTTTGTTTCCAAGTCCACTTTATGCACAGAAAGGCTCATCGGGACTGGACGTACAGTTTAAAGTGGGATCCGAACCACTATATGGATCCACTTGTTTTCGAACCCGGGGCTCCTTGATTAAAATTCAACGATTGCATGATTGGGTTTATTTTACTTCGCTTTCCTGCCACTTTTGGCTAATCATGAAGATGAGGATGAATAACGAAATGATGAAATTGATGCAGGGAACGCACAAAGATCACCCATGCCTAGTCCAGGATTCGAACCCGGGAACTCTCGCGTCGTAGCGCGATGTCTCAATAATGATAATGACATGAATAAAGTGTTTTTAAACTAACATTAAAACTAATATTTACCAAGAGTGATTTATCGCAATTTCACATTTTTATCTAATATGGGTTTTTACAAGCCACACCTACATAGTATATAGTGGTGTGTCTATGACGGCTATACCTTCTTCTGTTAGAAATTATTATGGTGTCCTGGCATATAACATAGCAACTGTGAAGTAAGTATTTTTTCAAAGACACTGGAAAAAAAAACACTCCCTGAACAAACAGGTCATTGTTGTGTTGATAATGAAAAGTTTAAAAGATATGGATTGGAAACTGAGAAAGGCTGGTCATTTGCGAGATAGCCTACACAAAATTTTACACTGAGCTTGAGAGAGATAAGAAGAAAGTGAATACTTACCGAGTTTTTCCCCCAACCCATTGTTACGCAGTTTTCATTGTCCAACGTATCTGATGTTCCAAATTTCGGCAAAGGCACACTCCTCACTCTTTCACTGAAAGTGAATGGTCTGACAGTCTGGAAGAGAGAAGGATATATAGTGTTGTAATCCCGTTTTACCTGGGATCTGAGGTCACAGGGATGTTTCAATTATACATTTAGGTAGAGCTTAATTGTATCTGTTAGCTCAACCTGCTCCGATTAAGAGGGTAGAGATATAGAATGTGAATTTAAAGGTTATTTACGCTTGTTCATACCTGGTAGGTGTGTGATGTTCTTGTCCAGATGCTTCTTGCAGACCGAATTGTGACAGGTGCCAAGGTTCTATCCTGCGACCCTTGGCTCACCAAACCGAGCAATCCATAGCGACTCGCTGCATGCTAGGCAGCCGTAACTCCGTGTTCCGTCGTCGTAGTTCTGTAGTGTTAATGTGTTGTAATGTAATCAGAGACTAACTATCCATGTGAGCGTCGAATGAGCGTCAAAATCCAAAGAAGAACGTCGATGATAAGCGTAGTTCAAATGAGAGCGAGCTCCGGGAGTGAGCTCCCTTTTATAATCTTAGGCTTCGAAAGGTTGTTAACCTTTCGAACGCGCTAGATCTTGTTTTGATCCACGCGTTTGCCTTTCAGTTCCTTGTTTAGCGGAAGTTACAAAGTTAGCGCATTCTTGGGATCACCCGCTGGTCGGACAATTCCAGGAAATAAACAAGCGTGAATATTACCATGACGAGGTTTTCTCGGTTTAATAATCTCCATATCTCTACATTCCCCTTGTTGAGTTAATCGATCCACTCTTGGATGGTCGACTAGCTCCGGAGGAGGATATATTTAAAAATTATCATTTATTTCAAAATCCGTAGAAAACCAATACATCAATCCATTCACCATAAGATTCACATCACTATCAAAAAAAATATATTGATATAATCAGAAGAGTCATAGCATCAAACACCGTTGAGAAAAAAAATAAAATCACGTAGAAAAAAAATTAAAACTGTAGGTCAAAGCCTCTTGTGTACTCACAGAGTACGAGCACCAATAACGAAGTCTTGAGGCATATAGAAAAAAATAATCATATAGGTTTGACACTGAACTAGTTTTGAATTAAACATGACAACACGAGAACAGCTGGGAAGAAAAAAACAAAAAAAAACACATGTCAGCACACAGTGAAGGAACGCCGCATAACACACGTGGTTTTGTTGACTGTTTGCGGAGTTCAAAGTACACACTGAATAGCACACACGCATAAGGTTTGCCTATATTTATTATATGCTTTGTTAACATATTTAGTGCATTGCAGCTTCCAAAGAAGCAGTTCGCGTTACACCTGAGCGTAAAATAAAAAATAATTGCTATGGCCAATAGCCAATAGTTCAGCAAGTTCTACGCAGTTCATTTGTTCTTTAAATCGTTGATCTTGTTCTATCTTAGTTCATTCTTTCTTTATTTCTTTGTACTTTTTTTTCATCAGTAGAAATTAATTATTAGGCAAGGGATTTATTATAAATGTTCCGACGATTGAGATAGCATTCTGTAATCCTGGTCTTGTTAAAAATAAAAAAAATGAGTTCGTTCTAACGGAGAAGTGCAGTGCGAGCACGGGAAGTGAAGAAGGGGGGGAGGGGTGGATGAGCGTGAGAAAATGCTGGATCATGGGATGTTAGCATGTGCAATGTACGTAGCGAGGAGGCTAAAGAGAGTAATAACGGAGTGGAGTGTTAATGAATGTTAGCGTATATGTTAGTGGGGTTTTTATGGAACTAATCGTAGCGGGCTTTGAATCTAGAAACAGTGATAGTATCGGTCTTTGATTTGCTTCTTCCGTCGATGAAAGTGACTTCATAAGAATTCTCGTTAACTTTGCGAAGAATAGTTCCTTTGTACTTATAAGAGGACGCAAAAGCTTTGGACATGCCTGGAGTCGGAGTGGCATCTAGAATCCATACATGTTGGCCTGGTGAGTACTGTATTTGCCTAGAAGTGCGGTCTGTGTACTGTTTCTGCTGTTCGTAACGTTTATGTACGTTGTCGTGAGCGGTCTTACGTATGGATGTCAGGAGTTCAAGTCTCTGTGCGTTCGTCTGGGAGATATTGTCGGGGTTCGAAGGAAGGACTGCGTCTGCTAAGATCCTTGGGTTGTAGCCAAACAAAGTAAAATACGGGCTCTGGAGGGATCCAGAATGGATTGTAATGTTGTGGCTGAACGCCGCGCTAGCTAAATAATCACACCACGAAACCTTCTTCTCCAACACAAAGACTCTCATAACTTTCTTTAAATAGCTAAAGGAACTCTCAACTAACCCATTCGTGAAATGTGCACAAGTATCTACATATTTTAGTTGTACGCCTGTAATATTAGCTACCTCCCGTAAAAGTAAACTTGAATTGGGTGTTGAGCGATCTAAATAGATTGTTTCCGGGAGGCCATGGACTAGAAAGACTTTCTCAACTAAAGCTGTCGCTATGTTTTGTGCATCATGATTAGCCAAAGGAGCTGTAATAACGTATCTTGTACAACTATCAACTACTGATAGAAAATATTTGTATTTGTGCGTTTTAGAAGAGACTAGTGGTCCACAAACGTCAATATGAATTCGTTGGAAAGGAATTTGGACAGGTTGAAATGTTTGCAGGGTATGTGGTTTAGAACCTTGTGGTTTCTTTGAGATCTGGCAAGGGATGCAATGTCGAACCTTATCGTACACAAATTTCTTCATATTAGGGAAAAAGTAGCGCATAAGCATTAAATTATATGACTTTTGTGCACCTTGGTGACTTCCATTCATTTTGTGTGCATGAATAAGATCGAAAACTTGATTTCTTAATGCATGGGGAATACAAAGTCTATCCCGATAACCAGTTTTGATTTTATTAGTCCTGTATAAGACTCAATTTTTAAGCACATAAGAATACGAAAGTTTTTCTAGTTTAGGATTACTAGCTTTATCTTTGTTTTCTAAAACGTCAATAATGTCTCTTAAATAGGGGTCTTTACGTTGTTCTGAACTAATATCAAAATCTGCTGCTTGTGCATGAAATACTTGATGAAAGAATAGTGCATCATCATCATCATCTTTCTTGTTAGGATTAGTCTTTTCAATAGGGTTGTGTATGTGAATGACAGGTGATTGAGGGTTTACTGTAGCATTGGGAAGGACTACTGCATGCTGGGTCATAAGGGAAGCAGATGAGGTAAAAAGTACAGGCTTAGGGGTGTTAGGTGTCGTAGTGGTAAGTTTCAAATTGATATAAGTTTTTGATCGTGGACTTAACTGAATTGTGTCTAAAAGGGTAGCTTTTCCCTCATATACATTTGCATTTTCAATTTGGTTGAATATGTCATGTGACACCTGGTGAGTCTTGTTTGTACTTTGACCTCAAAATACTATAATTTGGATTACGTCCTAAATGATGAAGAGTTATTGTGTTGTCTTATAACGACATTTCGCACCTCTGCGTTCGCAAAAAGTCATTTCCTAAAAGGGGAGGGACACTTGTTGAATCTACAATTCTAAACGGGTGCGAATATTTATGCTTTCCAATTATGATAGGAAGAACTACAATTTCAGACACACTCAGTTTTGATCCGGACACACCTTGGATTGTGGACTTCACCTTGTATGTTTTTCTTTCAGAAGGAAGGAGGTGGGAGGGATAAATTGATATTTGGGAACCCACGTCGATAAGTAAATCCACTTCTTTCCCTTGTATGCTACTATTGATATAATATAGGCCATTTCTCTCAATGATAAGAACTTTGTCTAATCTACTATTACCCTCGATTTCGTTCCTGCATGTCGAAGATGATTTTAGTTTAAACTACTGTCTCTTTGTGGTTTGTAACAGCATTTATGGCTCACGTGATTATAGCGACCACAGAACGTACAAGCCGATGTATTTGCATCGTCGCGATTACCCATATTTCGAGTCTGATCTCGACTTTGGAACCTATTATTATTATTACCTCTGAATTGGCCTCGAGAGTTCGATCTAAAGTTTCCTCTATGATTAGCTCTATTATTACCCCTGTAGGAAGGGTAGTTATTATTCCCCTTGTTGTGAGCTCTATTCCCTCTGTCATGTGTGTCCTGATTAGCTTTTTCGCAAATTCCAGAACATTTGAGCAAAAATTAAAAAGAGAGGCTGTGTTCATTTGTTCCTGTGAATAGAGGGCTATGTTCGGCATTTGTGACGAAAGTTTATTTATCTCATCACTAGAGGCAGCACTTTGAGCGTGTTCCATAGTGGCTACAGCTGGTGGCGCCGCGCAGGGAGCAACGTCAGAACTCGGTACATGATACATTCCTTGATACATTGCGTGGGAGTTATTGACGGGAGCGGGATTTGATTGCAGACTTTGGACTTGATGAGCCGGTGGTTGGAGGAAAAAGGATGGACTCTGGTTATATGGTACAAACTGCTGATTCGGGTTCGGTGGATTACTTGGGAGGGGGGAGTAGACCTGTGCATGAGAACAGCTGTGAAGTGGCGTCTGGGTCAATGTCTGGTGCTGCAAGCTTGCTGTGCTATTGTCTGGTCAATTTCAAACTTCTCCTCCATGATACGGGAATTAATCAATAACTGCTGGCGTTCGAAATTTTGTAGGTGGGCAATTAATTCCTCTGTTTTGGCAAAGTGCTTATTAGTTAAACAGCCAATGTATTTGGCTCGCAGTCCCGTGATTATATAAGATAGAGTTTGTTCTTCAGTGGCGTTCGGGAAGTATTGCTGGACTAATGCCTTCTTAGCAATAACATAGGTGTGAATTGGCTCTGTAATAATTTGCTTCCTTGCGAGGACTATTTGCACGGGCTCCGCTGATAGGTACGAGCCTCTAAATAAAGTACTTAGCTCGTTTTTGATGTGTGTGTATGTCAGGTCTACAAAGTTAGGTCGTTTCTGTATGTCATGAAAATAAGTTAAAGCGGTGTCAGTCAAAAATAAAGGCAACATCTCTTTACGCCTAGCTTCCGACCATCCCGTAGCGTGTGCTACATTTTGAAACTTGAGGAAAAATGGGTCAACGTCTTTTGGGTCATTCCCGCTAAATGGCGCCGGGTATAACGCAGTTGGGATTGGGGTGGTCATGTTAGTGGTTGGAATTTCTACTGTAACGTTATCGGGGCTATTAGTATGGTTAGAGGGAGTAGGGACGTGAGCTGGAGTGCTTGCTAGGGGCTGGGGTCGGGTTTTGCTGGGTGTTTCCAGTCCCAGTACAAATTGAGGGTAGTTTCTGTTAGCAGACCTTAACCGTGTTAGTGGAGGGGAGGGGACTGGTGATAAAGGTCGTAAATTTATTGGGTTTGCCGTGATTGCAGTAGCTAACTCTATGATTTGGTCGAGGGAGGAATCTAGGTGTTCGTGCAATGCTATCTGTGACGTATTCATCAACTAAAGTTCGTCGTGCTGACCAAAGAACAAATGAAAGTATGGGTATGCAGTTATTTATGTCATTAATATATCGTCTGTCAAATAAATATAAGCAATTGTTCTCATTCCTGTGTGAATGATGCTCAAATACGTCCAGAGTGAATGTTATGCAGAAGAACTAGATTTTGTTGGGGGGGACTCGGCATAAGAAGAGAAAAGAGGGGTTGTATTCCATAGGGTAATATACAAAATTGTCACTGGGTCTGACGCATCTTAAGCGTACTGTGGGAGTATGAATTTGAATTACTAAAATTTTACTTTCAAAAATGCTCCCAAAGTGGGAGGGGGGGTAAAGACTAATTTAATTTTAAGCAATTCGTACAGAAGGGTACTCGATTGCAAAAAAGGCCTGAAGCACCTCCACCATGTTGTAATCCCGTTTTACCTGGGATCTGAGGTCACAGGGATGTTTCAATTATACATTTAGGTAGAGCTTAATTGTATCTGTTAGCTGAACCTGCTCCGATTAAGAGGGTAGAGATATGGAATGTGAATGTAAAGGTTATTTACGCTTGTTCATACCTGGTAGGTGTGTGATGTTCTTGTCCAGATGCTTCTTGCAGACCGAATTGTGACAGGTGCCAAGGTTCTATCCTGCGACCCTTGGCTCACCAAACCGAGCAATCCATAGCGACTCGCTGCATGCTAGGCAGCCGTAACTCCGTGTTCCGTCGTCGTAGTTCTGTAGTGTTAATGTGTTGTAATGTAATCAGAGACTAACTATCCATGTGAGCGTCGAATGAGCGTCAAAATCCAAAGAAGAACGTCGATGATAAGCGTAGTTCAAATGAGAGCGAGCTCCGGGAGTGAGCTCCCTTTTATAATCTTAGGCTTCGAAAGGTTGTTAACCTTTCGAACGCGCTAGATCTTGTTTTGATCCACGCGTTTGCCTTTCAGTTCCTTGTTTAGCGGAAGTTACAAAGTTAGCGCATTCTTGGGATCACCCGCTGGTCGGACAATTCCAGGAAATAAACAAGCGTGAATATTACCATGACGAGGTTTTCTCGGTTTAATAATCTCCATATCTCTACAATAGATTTTAGGGTAAGAGCTTGGCAAACGGACACCCTAAACACATTTTTCAAAATGATTCTGAAACTTTTTATTGGAAAATGAAAGTGATGGTAGGCATACAATGTCTGAACATTCATTAAATATATAATACAATATAGTATTTAAAATAAGGAACGCCTGTCTCGAAAATAGCTCGATCAATTTCATTGTGTTGCTGTGTCACTAGATGATTTAGAATTGATTGATTGGTTTATTTTACTTCGCTCTTTTGCCACTTTTGGCTAATCGCGAAGATGAGGATGAGCGGTGATATGATGAAATTGATGAAAGGGACACTCACAAACAGCCATGTCGGGATTCGAACCCGGAACCCCTAACGTCGTAGCGTTCTCTGCTAATATGGGTCATTGCCGTTAACAACGCACTTTACGTGGAACCAGAATGATCACTGAAGCGTGGGGCCTCAGGTGACTGCACGAGTTACCTCTGTCTGCCTGCTTCACTTCAAGGAAAGGAAATAAAGACAAAAATATCAACTGATAGTATAAGATGCTGTTCAAAGAGTATTGTTGCCATGGGCATACAATATGGATACTTGAAAAGATCGTCACTAACGTACATACCATTATTAACCCTACATCGTAGTCGTTTTCATCCGACTTGTACTCGGGATGAGGGAAAATTGCTTGAGCTCTTGAATCTTGTTCGAAGTCTCCTCTCTTGAACAAATAGTGAACTCCCACCCTTATGTTGAATCCGGACACAGACAGGATGTCAGAGCTGTCGGGCCTGGAAAGTAGAAGAAACAGCCTCGGGATTAGAATCTAAATATCGTCCTATGAGAACCAGAGGAACGTTAACTCCAAAAATGAGGTTTTCACTTTTTTAACGAATCACCTCTGAAGCAGGCACGTAGCCTGGGGGAGGGTTAAGGGGCTGAAGCCCCCCCAGAAATCCTACAAATATCTAATTTAAATGTTATTTTTATTGTTAATAACAGAAATAAAATTATAACCACAGTAAAAACTGCATTACATAGATAAGAGTTTAGTGTATAATAGAGGAACTAGGTTATATTTTTATATTCTACAATTTAATACAATGAATAAATAGATCCACAGCTTCCAAAACTTATAGTTTTCTTTGTGAGTGGTCACAGAATATAAACTTTATGAGTAAAATTTACCACTAACTGTCAAAGCCTTTTTTTTACCGATTGTGTAAAAGTTAATAACACAATACAGTAACTATGATTTTTAGTACACAAACTGTGCAAAATATAAGAAAAATGATGGACAACAATTCTGTTAGATAGTCACTGATACGGTGGATAGAGTAGCAAAGACTTTCCATTTACGAGGGTCGGTCATTAAGTATCGCACAACAATTTTTTCCCACGATGTTGACTTGGACGTTGGAATTTTACAGACGTACAGTTTGAAGTTCGCGCTACAGACGTCATTTGTTCGATCAGGTATAACTCTTGCGGCAGAAGCGTGAACTACTTAGCATGGCGCGCATGTTATTGTCGTCAACGTGTGTAGAACAGAGCTGTGGTTCGTTTCTTGTGGTTGAATGGACAAAACCCTAGTGAAATTCAGAGGGAAATGTTGGGCGTGTATGGGGGAGACTGGACCGTAGCAACATCTCCAGGTGGTGCACATTCTTTGAAGGAGGCCGTGTGAACCTTGTTGACTCGTCACGTTCCGGGCGACCAGTAACAGCTGCAACAGAACGGAATGGTACAGCCATTGAGCAGGCAATTCTCAACGACCGGCGGATCCATCTGAGAACCTTGTACGAGCGGTTCAATATTTCTTACGGTACGGCATTCGATATCGTGCATGTCAAACTGAATTTTCGTAAAGTTAGTGCCCGCTGGGTGCCGAAGAACCTCACAGATGACGATATGCTTGGGCCACTTAGTGCGTTATGCCGCAGAAGGGCATACCTTTCTGGAAGAAATCGT
Source organism: Lepisma saccharinum (assembly GCF_977018435.1). Classification (NCBI taxonomy): domain Eukaryota; kingdom Metazoa; phylum Arthropoda; class Insecta; order Zygentoma; family Lepismatidae; genus Lepisma; species Lepisma saccharinum. The sequence continues at coordinate 22,680,103 of NC_139249.1, read as the reverse complement.
AACTGGTGATGAGTCCTGGGCATACCACCACACTCCCGAAACAAAGTGGGAATTTATGGAGTGGAAACATCCCGAGTCCCCAGCAAAGAATAAATTCAAAGTGACGCAATCTGCGAAAAAAGTGCTAGTGTCTGTGCTCTGGGATATGCATGGCGTTCTGTTGGTGGAATTTCTTACACAAGGGACCACTGTGAATGCTGCAAGCTATCAAAAAACATTGTTAAAGTTGCGTCGTGCCCTTCATGAGAAACGCAAAGCTGCAAATGTCATAGTGCTGCATGACAATGCTCGCCCGCATGTTGGCAGGTGCTCCAGCACCCACCATACATCCCGGACCTTGCACCGTTAGACTTCCATCTGTTTGGTCCAATGAAGAAATTCCTACGTGGCAAACGCTTCAATTCCGATGAAGAAGTGCAATCGGTTGTGCGCAGATGGCTGAATTCTCAATTGACGGAGTTCTATAAACAGGGTATATTGAAACTTGTGCCACGATGGGAAAAATGCGTTGAAAGACTTGGCTCTTATTTCGAAAAGTAGCTAAAAGATGTGGTTTCATTGTGTATAATTTATATTGTCTTACCTATTAAACTTCTTTTTTTATAAACAAATGTTGTGTGATACTTAATGATCCACCCTCGTATGTAATAATAACAATAGAGGCCTCCCCGATGATCAGTGGTAGCGTCGTCGCCTTGTAATCAAGGGGTCCCTGATTAGATACCCGGTGGAGGCACATAGTTGTTCGGATCCCACTTTAAACTGTAGGTCCAGTCCCGATTAGCCTTACTGTGCATAAAGTGGACTTAAAACACCAAATCAATCAATAATAACAATAAATTTGGATTGAAATTGGCATATTTTTAATAATTTATAATAGTTATTATTGTAAAATAACAATAATCATTATTGTCAGTATTATTTGTTCTAATCAAGTTTCATCTATGGCCTGACCCCTTCTAAAAATATTTCTGGCGACGCCTGTGCTGTTAAGGGATGAGCCCCCCTCCCCCGAAATAAAATTCTCGCTACGTACCTGCTCTAAAGAGCTCTATTTGGATTCAGAGCGACATATCTTCACTTCTATTCCTTAGCAGTAAGGTGGAGTCACGTAGCTCCACTTTACTGATTCTTTTTAAGATTTTGGAATATTTCTAAGAATAGCTACATCATTTCCTCTTTCTCTTGTAAATGTCAAAAATTGGAGTTACGTCCCTTGGTTCTCACGACGATAATATTATAACAGTATCAGGTAGCAACACTGAAGCTATGCGTGTTCAGAAAAGGAGGTAGGCCAATAGTATGGGCCATTAATACAAATAGGTGTCAAAATACGTCATCGTTTTCTATTTACTGCTTGAAGCTATTTTCGGTGAGTTTTACAAAAATAAAAGCATTTATATATCTAAATGACGAACGAACGAACTTAATAGCACCAGAGGCTAGCGAAAGCTATAGCAACGTGGAATTTACTGTCGACAGTTACTGTTATGACGTCATGTATCTATTGTGTGCTGATCAAAACACCCTAACAGCACTAAACCAAACCTACCTAACCTATTCAAATTATTATATCTGCTATTAGATGCATATGTGAGTAGGTTAGGCAGCCTCAGGTTTGGTGCTAGTAGCATATATCTCCAAGTTGCAATAGCTGTCGCTAGCCGCTCGTCTTGGTAGCCACCTCTTAAACGGAAGAACATATTAATCAAGGTGTACAGACTGTGTATGGGGATTGGCCCACTGTATATGTGTGTGTGTGTGTCTATATATATATATATATATATATATATATATATATATATATATATATATATATATATATCATATATCATATATATATATATATTGTGGACACTATAACATATGACACAGTAGGGATACCAGCATGTGATAATATGTTGATCGTCTACATAACTACTTACTCGTAGAAGCAGTGTGCAGCTGTAAGTATCCAAATAGTAGAAAGTAGAGAACCCCCACAGATGTGAAGCATTGATCCGTAGGCAATACTCACCTGAAAATGAAACTAATGTATAATTTTGAGTACTAACTAAAAAAAAAGCTCGTCCTGTGGTCTTATCGTTAGAATTATTCCATCAAATGCTCGGATGGTACCTTTAACGGAGGCCCATGCACTTGCCATTTCATATTCTATTCCTTAGATTGCCTATTCTCCTACTTGTCCCGATTAACGCAGGGGAGACCAGGGCAAGACGATCCGCGGGGCAAAACCATGCTTGATTAGTGCTGCCATCATGTGGTAAAACCATGAAACACTTTCATTTTACCTTTCCTTGAAACTTTACAGCAGAAAACGTTATAAGACTTGGTGATAGACTTAAGTAAATGATATGTTTGTAGTTTGCCAGGATTGTTTAATTTTTTCAGTAGTTTTATGTTCTTCCACATATCTAAGAATAACTAAAATGAACTACCTAAGAAAATATGGGATGACATTACCCTATACACCCAGAGAAAAATGGGAAAAATATAACCTGTGTTATATTTCAAATTTCCAAAATAATAATAATAAAATAAAATAAATGCTCAATAGCGAAGATGTGCACAAAGATATTATAAAAATGTTCAATGTGTTGTGGTGGTTATGTGCCATGTAGTTCACTATATGTAAAGATTTTTTACACATATATTTTTGTGCATATGTTCGCTGGTATTGAGAGATAATTTTGCCCTGGTTTCCTGTATGTACAGTACAACTAACGGTAATTACAAATAATGCATGTTGAATGAACAGAAGCTTCAACAACTATTCTATTTATCTAATTAAATATCTATGCCTATCTATCCATATCTCCTTATACATTGATTATTTTGCGTCATTTTGTTTACATCTTTTTAAGTTCCAAGATAAAGATGAACGACTGACCGATTAAATAGATAATCGAATAAATACAATGCAGAGGAAACCCAGTAATTTTTTGAAAATATTCAAATGAGGAACCGTTTACTGTTACTATATGATAAACGCGAGACAATTACTAAATAAATCATTATTGACATAATGCATTTCGAAGCAGTTGATTTATCTTAATAATTTTTAAGGTATTATTCCTTTTTATATAGGATTGGGTCATCATTGAAACAACTTTCTATGCCTTTCCATTGCTACTTAGGCGCAGCAACTACATAGTTTTATGCTTACAACGTAAGGAAATTCCCCATCCTCTGCCTCTGTGCCATGAATGATCCTTGGTCCGATTTCGTTATCTTTTTGTTCTCTTGCACCTGTAAATATTACTACATGTTAAATACACGAGTAACAGTTTTGTGGTTGTGTGCACAATCATCAAAAACTTCCATTTGCTATATTTATATCACACAAGAAACAAACTATTTAGGCATACTTCGTGAACTTACTGAGAACTGTCTTGATTTCGAATTCAAAGTTACAACATTTCTATTGCTCACAGTCGTTTATCAGTTCATACAATTCTCACTTGGCAATATAGGAAAGTGACATAAAATAATTATTTCAATTTAATTTACATCAGAACTGGTAAACTATTTTAGCAACCTAGCAGTGTTTATAACATGGATTTAAGACATGTATATTGGAACACATCTGAATGAAAGGTAAAGGATTAACACTCAGAGTAAACTATTAATATACAAATCTTACAAGTAAACGAAATGCACATGCCTTTTTCGATTACTTAAACTTTACTTATTCTTTTAAGGCTGCTACAGTTAATTTTCCGGTAAATTTCTCGTAAGGGACAGACGGATTTCATCAAATTTACAGGAGAAATTACTTACCGAATGCAGTTTCTTTATACTTCTGGAAGTTCGGGGAAGTGTTTTCTCGCATCGTTCATTGAATTTTGCCGGCAAATCATCTATTTTCCATATAAATGTGTGACCGATGCCCGGAAGCTCTTGCATCCATTTACTTCCAGGTGGATGTATCCTGTGTGTGATGACGTAATCCCGGTCAGTGTTTCCAAACATGTGTTTTTGTAACTGAAGAAGGTATGTTTCCGCAAATGGTTTGTAGGGCTATGTGTCAATGGTTCGTGGGGCTATGCGAGAATGGTGTGCGGGGCTACGCATATTTTTTTCGAAACCAATTTTTAACTATTGTAACCTATACGTGATCCTACCTAACCTAACCTTACCGGAAATGGTTCGTGGGGCTATGTATGAATAGTTCGTTGGGCTATGCGTCAATGGTTTGTGGGGCTACGCAGGTATATTTGGGTGCAGTGGGGTGGAAACACTGCATGCCGAGTACGGTAGTGAAACTGTGACCGCCATTTTGCGTGTTACCGAAGGCAAAAAGAAACGAAGAAAACTTACTCGATATGTCGCAAATAGAGCTTATTTCCTTGAAATAAGCGAAATACCACCTTCAGCAATGTTTCTCAATGCAGAATACGTAAGTGCGAATATTCAAATTAAATGAACTAGCAAATTTCAGCTGTCTGTCCCTTACGAGAAATTTACCAATTTTCCTTTGCATTATTCTATTTTCCTTTACTGTATTAATGCGAAGGACAATTTTCTGAAACAAATGTATAAGCCTCAGTCTTCACCTCGCCATAAATTCATGACACGACTGAACTTCATAACTTGGTTAGGTTGGTCGTGCGGTTAGATTTTCAAGGTTATTTCTTCCTCAATCCATTTGCTAGCCGTTAATTAGTGTTGGAAGCACTTTGGAAACAAACCACAAACCTTTTCGGCCATCCTTAACTTCTATCTTCTTTCTTGTTCTGTACAATCTTATTTGTTCTCTCTCACCTAACCAATTGTTTACAAAAATCACCCTACTTGCAAGAACCTGTGTGCTTGCGTTTTAAACCTGAGTTTACTTCAGCCTTTAGTGAAATAAAAGTCGAACATTTCAATGCAGAAAAACAACTTAGTTCACATAAAACAACGTGGTCAAGACTGCTCAAGGGCAAAACTTAGTACCTAATGCAAGGGAACGTTTTCTCTCTCCTAGTTCATTTGCCAACATTTTAATTGCTTGAAACCACCAAAGCACGCAACTCAAACTAAAAGCACTTACCATTAAATCCAGCCACGAAGCATATCACTAACATAATCTCCTCATACATTTCTGGATTCTGTGTTTTCCGCCTCTCATTTTAATTCGTTGCAATTAATGTTTGGATTTAGCGATTCTCATAACAGGTATAGCTATAGCTACTATCATCTTTGCTGAGAATCACTCCTTTCTATTTTCCCAAGGGTTATCATAGAAACTTCACAGTTTCTATAAGCGATCACAAATGGATTGGATAAGACAGGGCAAGTTAACACCATAGACACTGAGTATCAGACCAGAACAATAATATGTCTATGGTGAGGTCACATGTAATTCCAAGATGGCGATGAACAGAACTCACAACTAATGCAAGGTCACCCTTGCATTCCACTAATAGAAATAGTTATGTTAATGAATACATTTTGTAGAGAGAAACTAACAAAATGTGTAACTTGCCGAACATACAACCCGACTACTATTTACAGCTTTAATTCTACCACTTCTGCAGAATACACTTTTTCTGTTTAGTATTTGATGTTCCAGTTTAAATAATAAAACAAATAATTATACTGAATAAAAAAATCTCAACATGGTTTTACAAAGTATGTGGACAGTGTGCACTAATGCAGATATCTTAGTGTTACAAATTTTAAAAAAATATTTATTATTTACATAACCACACCCACATACCCCCCCCCCCACACACACACACACATATATATATAAAAGACTCGTAAATTCAGTTTCTTTTGTCTATTAATTGCTTTAATAAAGATTATTCTGATCTAACTAACTAACTCTCTAGCCTTCTTAAACCCGAAGGTTCATGGCTGCAGCAATACAGGCCTTCCATCTGTTCCTATCTTGAGCAAGATCTATATACTCTTTTCCATCCCTAGCTATTTTCTTTAGGTCCATCTCAACGTTGTCCCTCCATCTTCGTCTTGGCCTTCATACAGGTCTCTTACCATCAGGTTTCTCAACAAGAATCCTGAAAACTCCTCTTTCCTCTTCCATTCGTGCCACATGGCCTGCCCACCTAAGTCTTCTTGATTTAATTATTCTAATAACATCTGGACATGAATACAAATTATGTAGTTCTAAATTATGTAACCTCCTCCACTCACCTGTCTCCTCATCCCTTTTAGGTCCAAATATTATCCTAAGGATCTTATTTTCAAATACTCTCAATTTATGTTCCTCCCTCAATGTAAGGGACCAAGTTTCACACCCATATTATACTACAGGCAAAATTACTTTTTCGTATATTTTAACTTTTAGTTTCTGATCAGATTTGTTTTTCGTACTTATTTCTTTTTCGCTACAATTCCTTTCCTACTATCCCTGTACCGATCTTTGATTTTGTTTCTTATTCCGTTCCAAAATTACTATTTTTGCACTCTTTTCGTTCAGTTAAACCTTCCCTGCATGTTCTAAACGTTTGAAGTATAGCAACAACAGGGCTTTCTCAGAGTGGATGACGTCACACAGACTACCACGGCATCTATCGGGATACCGCTGTACTTCGTCTAGTGTCGATCGAACGCGTTTTGGTGCGCGCCGGGTGTTCGCGGTCAATTCGAGTGAATGTACCTGCATTAGTTTCAGATATTCGTGTTGATACTTGAAGAAGAGAAGCAGATGAGAGCTGAAAATTGTAAGTAAACACATTTCAATTCTATGCACACATACTTTCCAATATTTGTTTCATTCTTCTAATCGTGTTACATCTAGGTCGAGTAAGTCGAAGTGGTACTTCGATTGCAAGTAAGGAAAAGTGTTACATGGGTTTGATACATGATCGTATTGGTTATTTATATGTTGCTTTTATGCGTCTTTTATGCGTTGCTTTTAATACTAAAACTACATTTGCCGCACAGGAAAATTCAGGTACATAGGAAATGTACCAGGGATCATTTAGGATCGAATGGGGTTCAGACAAAACAGCTTCAATTTGAAACTTCCAAGTACGTATGTGTATGATAGAGATACGGAAAATGTATTTCATGAAGTGAAGCGAACCCCATGTATATTGTCTATTGGGCAGTATTGTTAAACATGAGGCTAACACAGAGACGTGGTGGGCGAAGAGGCTAATTATATTTCAAGCTTTGCTTTTCATAAAGATACATTGCATGTTGTAGGTGCTTTGAAAAGCGGAAAGCTCGCCTGTGTTTACACGAACTTCCACAACCACAGAACGACGTTTCTAAGAAGGCCGATTTTATATTGTCGTGAGATATTTTTGCCACTTGTAGATTACCTGCAAAAAATAATATTGCTACACGAAACCAATTCATGCGCATATTCGATTTTAGGAGTGTGTGTGTGTATGTGGGGATTGGGCGACAGTTCACTTGATCACACTTTTTGTGAATTCTCGTGGTGTTGATAATGTTTTTATCAAAACTACTCACAATTCGACTACGAAGGTGTGATCCCACAATTTCCCCAACATCCTCTACATTTTGCACAAAGGTTCATTTATGGTCATTTTGGCTATAAAATTATCATTACACTCTCCTATACATGTAAACATCTCCTCCAGATGGAGTGGGATCTTGATAAATCCCTGAAACAATGAGGTTCGTCACTTTTCGGGTGGGAGAATGCTAATTAATACAATAACATCATGCTTTATTTTATCTTTTATATATTTTTGCTACTCTTAGAACCTCTGTAACTAATTTTATGACGTAGTTTATCTGCTGTTTTATATGTTTTCCAATGACGTCATACTTGTCAAAAATTTTCCATTGACCACCATGAACTGATTCACCTGTATGTATCCCATTGAGCAAATTTTGATCGTATGCTAATTCTTGGTATGCAACTACATATAATTGGATTTAGGTTGAACTTTCCTTACTAAGTAATTAATTAAATGCAAATATTATTATTCCAGGTCGGCTCTCTGACAACAAACTGGTAATGAGGGCATTGGTGTTTTCTGGTTTTTTCCTTGTATTGCTGGTGTACATATTTTGATAATTTGTTCTTACCATTATTGTACATGTTAATGGGAGACGCAATATTACATTTTCTGCTCTACATGATTTTGTATTTGACGATGAGACGTCTCTTCTTTTTTATCACATACTAACGTTTCTTTAAACAGAAAGTGTTGTTTGGTTTACGAAACGCGAGTTTTCCTGACACTTAAGTATATTGGGTATTGAAATTTTGCAGTGGTTTCGAACTGGCCACGTCGGTAGTTGGCGCGTGGGCTTTTTTATTTATTTATTTTTATTTGGTGTTTTAAGTGCACAGTAAGGCTAATCGGGACTGGACCTACAGTTTAAAGTGGGATCTAAACCACTTGTGCCTCCACCGGGTATCGAACCCGGGAACCCTTAATTACAAGGCGACGACGCCACCACTGCGCCATCGGGGAGGCCTTAGCACGTGGACTGTCCCTTTCCAAATCAAATAATCGATATTGTACTTACTATATCTCAGGAACTGTAGACAGATAGAGATAGATAAGGTCTGCAAATTGCATAAAATCTCTCGATTGCCAGTTCGTGGATTATATACTGTATATATATATATATATATATATATATATATATATATATATCACTAGTAACTTTAAAAATGGATATTCGTTTTATTTTTCGTTAGGGACCGTTGTTATTCGGAGTCGAGGAAAAATTAAAAACATATTCGAAATGAATTGCTAGGAGATATCCTGATTATTAAATATTATATTAAGTTTTGATCTTTAGTGCGTTTAGGCTAATCTTTAAACAAATGAAGTTGCTTTTAATTCAGTGATTTGTGATATTTCACTGATGAAATCACGAATACATATATATAACGTAATAAATTATCCATTATTGTGTTTATTCACTTTTGTTGTTAATAGTGCAATATTCAAGAATCGAAAAAAACTCATACGAAGCAATTTAAATCCTCTATAACAGTATTAGTAAAGTCCAATTACTTAAAAATATGTGGCACGTAAGAGAAGAATGAATGAAAATAGCCGTGGACAATTTGCCTCATAATACTTATGCATCTCTCTGTTACTTCCTCTTTCCACCAGGATTCGTTTTCGAAATTACATATTTTATTGAACACTACATTACAAACTGTCATCTTTTTGTATAAATACATGAATTACAATGCCTTTTGTAGTATCATTTTATTTCGGAAGTCGAAGTGTTATCTGAGCCAACAAGCAGTGGCCTTCAAAAGAGAGGAGGGGTATATGGGAGGTAACAAACCCTCTTTTTCACTCCTAAAATATATAGTGTACATGAAAATACGGTACAATAGGCCATGTTAAAGACATATTTAAATTCGTACAAGCTGAAGGCAATCGCCTTTTCTTCATTATTTATGTATGTTAGTTTTTATTTTTCAATCTTGAGTCGTTTTGAGTCGAGACATACGCGCGACCTTATGTACAGTAATTACAGTAGTATACAGTGGGATTCACTAGTATTGCTCGGCAAATTGTACTTGACTATTTTCATTAATTTTTCTCTTACATCCTACTTTTTTAAGTGATGGATTTTTATGTATGCTGGTGCAGAAGTTGTCAACAGATTGTTTTGAGTTTCTTTTTAAATTCTTGAAGCTCTTATTGGATCAAATAAAGTGCACGAACATGGTGATGGACAATTTGCACGGCAATTCTCATGGATCCCACTGTATAGTAACGTCATACATAGCACAGCCAACACTATTATTACGTTCTTCCTCCTCACCTGTTCAAGGAATACAAAAAGCTATTTCATTGCGGGATTGGCATGAACTAACATGTAGGCACACGCACTAACATATTCTGTTTCCGTGTTTGTATTGTGTCTGGAAAATTTATCGGAAATGTTAGATGTGTTTGAGGCACCAGTGCTCGAAGTGGTGGGGATGCTATCCCCCCAGATTTAGTAATCGAATATATATTGATTACAAGGCTGGATTTTTCCCGACATTGCCCCCGCATAAAGCGGCTCTGGGGCTCACCCAGCCTCAAATCATTGGGTAACTGGGGGTGACCCTGGGGGGGATAAAGACGGCCGGAGTGTGGTGCTGATCACATCACCTCCAAAATGTCTGAGATCGAGAATGTGTGGGGCTTACCTCCACATCCCCATAATGTGCCTTCATGGCACTGTGCTATGTTCACAGGGAACTTTAGCTATGACAAAGAAGTACCCTGTAATATCATTTATCTTCTGTAATTGTTTTTCATATTTCTGCTTTTTCTTTTCGAAACTTGTTTTAAAATTACATTTTTCTTTCGACCAACCACACACACAGTCGAGGTTCGTTTACATTTTTAATACGATTAAATCTTGCAGTTTTGTTTGTGATCTGTTCTATTTATATCTAGTGTTGTCTACAGTAAGAACATAACATTATATATTGAGTTATTTTTTCAATGATACACGTCAAGATTAAATGCTTCACTACATTTGATGATTCTGTTCTTCAATGCCGTATCTAATTAAACTTCCTTCCAGTGTCTGTATTTTTAATATCTGTAACAAGATAGAGACGAACGAATTACAAAATAACGTACTGTAGAGTGTAATACATAATATACAATACTATATGATCAAGGAACGTCAGAGCTTTTGCGTTTCCTTGTGTTCAATCTTTCACTAGTTTCACCTTATTCATCCTCATCGCCGCGATGAAACTAAAGCTGTAAGAAAGCGAAATTGTAAAGAAACTAACAAAACGTGTGATCCTTTGTTTGATTGATTTTGATTGATTGAATTGTTGTTTTAAGTCCACTTTATGCACAGTAAGGCTAATTGGGACTGGACTTACAGTTTAAAGTGGGGTCCGAACCACTATTCCAAGTGCCTCCACCGGGTATCGAGCCCGGGACAACTTGTTTAAAAGGCAACAACGCTACCACTGAGCCATCGCGTAGGGATCCTGGGTTCGAGTCCTGTATAAATCTGTATCTTTGTTTATTCCACTATATATTCAAAACTGTTAAAATTCATCTTCAACATAAAACGTTAAATTAAGAATAAATATTAGTTTGAAGACCTGTTTTCTCTAAAAGGGAAAAGTTTTCACGTTCTCTGGTAGACTGGTGAAGCTAATAAAAAAGAAGAGTGTTGGTAGGTTCGGAAATAAAATTCGGGAGATGGGCTTCACAGTGCCATTTTTTTTCACAAAAGGCACACCAGTATATATTATATTAGTTATCATATCAGTAATGACAATTTATAACGTATACAAATGTGTATATGTAAATCTCAATTTTATTCACAATTTCTCCAGGAAGCAATTGTTTCTGTTTCCTCATTTCTGGAATAATAGACCATCATTACCAACTAATTTTCGACACTTGAATATTTTTAATGAAGTACCATTCAAAAATTTTCGATACCTTACTTGAATGCAGTACATTCAAAATTTTCCAACTGTTCAGAATCTCAAAAATTAGAAAATGATTTCCCGAAATCGAACGTCCAAATTTAACGATCCCGCATACATTTGGTGATTTGCAAGAACTTGAAAATGTGTGATATGGCATTTCTCGTTCCTTGCAGTGAAAAATTAAACTAGTTTTCACCTTTTCCCTTAGAGCTAGTGCAATTTTCATTGAGTGCGTATAAAGTTTTAAGACAATTTTTCGCTACTGTAGATACTGTAGTCAGCTGTTTGTATAACAATTCCACTCCATATTTAGGTAATTGAATGAGAGTTTTGCGATTTAATGGTGGGAATATGTAAAAGTGGACAGAAAATGAAATGCGGAGGCAGAGAGACTATATAAATATGGGCTAAAAGAACATTTATTTAAGCAGTTTCTTGTGTTTGCTGGGAGGAGGAGTGTCGACTGGGGGGTACACGGCCCTTGTCCTCCCTCTGGTGTTGTCATTAAAGTGGTCAAGGAAAGCTATTTTATATGCTTTATTTTTAGTACTGCTATTTCACATATTCCTTGGGGGTTTAAACCAAGAATCCAGTGTTGTTGGGCGTTTTATTGTGTTTTTACGTTTGTTTTTCATCCATTTCCCATTCAACTTCATCGTTACGATTGACATAGAGAGGTAGAAAGTGATGTGAACAAAAATATAAATGAAAACCAGACAAACAATGCTCAAATTGGCGTGCAATTCATTCAGAAAATATACGAAGAGACTATATTCCTTTTAGAATGTTTTCATACTTCAGTTTGTAAATAGAAAATGAGGAAGTAGTTACGTACCCATCTGACAGGCAAAATATCTGTCCTTGAAGCAATCAGTGTTGGCAAGTACAGGTTCTTGCCCTTTCTGATCAACGACTGCACAGTTGCCTTTCTTCTTCGGATAGTGAGCTTTCCATTTAGGAGAGCCGTCCACTTTCTTCAGGGGTTGCTTCTTCTTCATATTAGTCCACGTTCCATTAATGTTCCTGATGCTTATCCAGAAGCGAAAGTAATCTGTGAAAGAAAATTCCTTGTTGCACTTTAGAAAAAGACACATAGGTGTTGGTGTTTCCCAAATTGCCTGAGTCTCAATATGAATGTCATGAGTATTACCGTGCAAATTGTCCATCACCACGTTAGTGCACTTTATTTGACCCATTAAGAGCTTCAAGAATTAAAAGAAAACTCCAGACAAGCTGTTGACAACTTCTGCACCAGCATACATAAAAATCCATCACTTAAAAACACATAGGATGTAAGAGGAAAATTAATGAAAATAGTCATGGACAATTTGCCGAGCAATACTAGTGGATCCCACTGTACGTACAGCGTGTCCTAGAAGTCCCTATACCCCTACTTTCATGTATCATGTCGCGGCTGTGTTGAAAATTGGCCGATATTTTTTAATTTTGAACTTTACATTCGCTTTACACTCACAGGACAATTGGTAGTGAACTAATTCAACCGGTTGATAAAAAGTCTTAGGACGTTCATGATTTTAGAGGTTTAATATTATTAGAATATTTAAAAACACGTATGTTAGATAAAATAGATAAATAAACACATATGTTATAATAAATATAAATATTTAAGTGTGACTCGGATTAACTTGGGGATCGAGAGTCACTGGGATATAGCAAATGACAAAACGAGAAGTTTGAAGTTCATAATTACTGTAAAAGGGCCCGCCCCGGTCAATGAAGAGAAAGATGAGATATGACTGAGTGAAATGCTCTCTCCACACTTATCATACCTGTCCGCTGATCTTGCTGAGTGCTGTCCTAGACGTAGCTAACAGCTAACAAGTTCGTACTTCGACTCTGACTGACACTCCTCCGTTATCTCGGAGTGTATCGAATGAATTTGTAAGTCAACTGAGAGACCTGTCCTTCCGGACGTCATATTTTATATTCCTCTCGGACTAGAGGTTATTACTCCTCAAGTCCTCTACCGGTGAGGTGTACTTTTGTCACCTCCCGTATAACCTCAGCACAGAGGTATTGTGAAAAGCAGCGCATTCCTGGGATAAGGAGAGGCAGTCGACGGAAACGTCAGGTTAATGAACAGCGTAAAGAGAGCATTAAACAGGGGTAATATGTACTATGTAATATAATCTGGCGGTACCGGGACTTTACGGGCACCCTGTAGAATATGATAATTTTGACTTTGCCCAAATCAATTGGCAAAAAATGTATTTTTTAATACTCCTGTATAGAGTAAGCAGACGTCCTCTTTTCCGGGCATGTTCTAAATTTTAATCTTATGTCTGAAAGGCAATGCAAATACAGGTTGTTTGTAGTATGAATTTTATTACATAGAGTGTTTCAGCAAACTAAACTTTTAACGAAACCACAATACTTAGTTATCTTTCGAAAACGTGCGACTAAAAAGAATATCAATTGCCAAACAATTTACTTAAAACACCATTGTAGTCTTACGCCCGCTTTGGACAATAGCATTTCCTTAACATTTTTCTTAACATTTGTGCCATGACCAAAATGCTACCGTGTAAAGTGAGAAATATTATGGCATATTTCATGACATTTCTTAAGGATAGGCTTGGTCCGAATCATTTTTCGTATCGTAACGAATCAGAAGCGACTTCTAGGTCACGAGTGCAGTTGTAATGGCGGCCGCGTGAGATGTAAACAATGTATCACTTCACATTTTTAAAAGCCGATAACTTTTGAACCGAGAGGAATAACGTTTCGTATACAACGTTATTAGATACAAAGCAATGGCGCTGCTTCAATACATACTTTACAACGTTTACTGTACACGTATGGAAGGATATTTTAGTTGTTTCAATTGTAAACAACGTGCACTCAGCATAGATGGTGTAACTCAACGTGCCTTTCATGCTGTATATGTTATACATTGTAATCGCAAAAGCTAGCCGAAAAGTTACATGAAATGTTTCCGTGTAAAGTACTTTCTTCTATAAGATTTTTGGAAGCATTTACATAGCATTTATCCTAGCAAAATGTTAAAGGAAATGCTTTCGTCTAAACCCGGCCTAAAGTTGTCTATTCTACCATACATTTTAACCACTGAACTCTTTACAAACTAAAGAAAGGTTAATGATAAAGATGGATTATAAAAGTTCCAAATTTCTTGTTTAATATTACTGTACTTGATCCAAACTTATCAACTTACCTCCGCTATTCTTGTGGATAAATTTCAGTTCTTCTTCGTCCTCAACAGACAGCAGCGCGCCCTTGTGAGAGGTGCAAACACTCCAAGCTTCCTTCCAGGTCAACTTGGAGTTGTGGATGACGATCCGCTTGTTCTTGTACCGAAAATCCAATTGTTTTGGACCTGCGCCTTCTGTTATTTAAGAGGGAAATATTACAAAAGTTGTTATATGGTTATACAAGTTAAACTTGGCGCTGCTGCGAAGTAAGGGGTCTTGTGTTCGAATCTTCTTTGCGATTGTGGTTCAGTGGCGTTAACAGAGAATTTTGTTCTCTCTTTTCTCTTCGTTGCTTCCCTTGTCTACTAGAGGCCTCCCCGATGGTGCATTGGTAGCGTCGTCGCCTTGTAATCGAGGGGTCTCGGGTTCGAAACTCTGTGGAGGCATATAGTAGTTCGGATCCCACTTTAAACTGTAGTTCCAGTCCCCATTAGCCTTGCTGTGTATAAAGTGGAGTTAAAACACCTAATCAAAAACCTTGTCCACTATTTATTTCATTGTCTTTCTTTCTTCCTTGCTCTACTTTTCTTTGTATTGTGTCTTTCCCTCTTCTCTGCTTTCTTTTGTTATTTTTTATCATTCTTCCCTGTTTCTGGTTCCTTCTCTATTTATCCGGGTTCGAATCCCGGCCTGCGTCCGTTCATAACTTTCATTGTTATTACTCATCCTCATCGTCGCGATGTCATAAGTGGCAGAAAAGCGACTCTAAATAACAAAATATGAAATCAAATCAAATTCTCTATTTTCCTCGTGTGCACGTTTGGCTTGAGTTTCATAGTCCAATTTATGTACAGATAGGCTAATCGAGACAGGACTTACTTTTAAATAGGGGGTACGAACCATTATGTACCTCCACCGGATATCGAACCTGGAAATCCTTCACGATGTTACCACTAGGCTGTCGGGGATCCCACCTTGTATACAAGCGCGCGCGTATGCGTTTGTGTGTGTGTGTGTGAGAGAGAGAGATAGAGAGATTCTTGCTTCCCAATTAATAATTATGAAAATTTGCCAAACAGTCTTTGAATGTTCAGGAGGTTGTTTCAGACTATTTTAGTGATAATGCCAGCGTTGTATATCTTCATTCATAATTCAACCTAATCATACTGATTAACATAAGTTATCAAAGCGACGGAACATAAGTAAAATAAATACAACCTTAGTGACAATGAAGTTCGACCAGTCACAAATATAGGAGTGCGTTGTGAAAGAAGGAGAACACATGCATATGCTGAACATATTTTATTCATCAGGCTACATGGAACAAAGGAAAACATAAATTTCCGCTGCAACGCAGCAATGTATGGTGTCCACACAAAATAAAACATTTTCGTCCATCTACACGTGACATTGAAGTTCGACCACTGTTAGAGGGGATCCTGTTTACCATGGTGTGACGCCGCCCCGTCGGCGAATAACTGTGGCAATGCGTCGGGGCATGCTGCGGACGAGTCGTTCAAGGTATTCCACATCGATGCGGTGCCATTCCTCCTGCAGGCAGGCGATAAGAGCAGCCACTGTCGTGGGTCCCCTCTGTTGCACACGTCGCTTAAGAACACGCCACACATTCTCAATGGGCGAGAGGTCGGGACTCGATGGTGGCCATGGCAGAGTTCGCACGTGATGGCGAGTCAACCATTCTCTTGTCAGCCGCGCTGTATGAGGCCTGGCATTGTCGTGTTGAAAGATGAGACGCCGCCTGTGGAACAGGTGCATTCACACTGTGGGAAGATGCCGCTCCAGTATACGTGTAAAGGCGTGTGCATTCACAATGCCCTCACAGACGTGTAGTGGGCCAACCCCAGATGCCGTCATGCATCCCCATACCATCACTGACGCAGGTTTCTGTACCCGACCTGCGTAACATTTTGCTTCATTCTGTTCCTCCTTCCGACAAATGACTGTTTTCCGTATTTTCCCGTACACAACATTGAAAATGGATTCGTCCGTCCACAAAACCCTGTTCCACTGCCGAAATGTCCATCCCCGGTACATTGGTGCCCACCGTAGTCGATTGCCTTTGTTCAACATGGAAAGGAAGAGTTTACGTTTCGCCTTGTACACTCGGTAACCGCATCGCTGTAGGTAACGGCGAATGGTTCTGGTTGACACTTCAATGCGAAAGCGTTCTCGAGTCCACAGTCGTAATTCGGCCACAGAAACATGATTGTTGGTCTGGATATAGCGCCTAAATATCCGTAGGTCACGCACGCTCAGCAGGCGTTTTCGACCGGGGGCCTTACCTGGCTCTGTAGTACCCGTATTTTGGTGGTGTTTGATGATGCAGTGGACGGTTGACTTGGGTAAGTTCAGTTGGCGCCCTATTTCCCGTTCACTGAGTCCATCCCGTTGCAACTCCACCACTCTTCTCCTCACGGTGTTGTCAATAGGTTTGCCCCTGGCCATGGTGATGATGCACTGCGGTTCCTCGGTGCACAGCACGCGCTTATATACGGCGGACTCCCTTATCGTGTCCGTGACGTCATGCTTCCGTCGAATGCGCCACTATCTGGAATTTTACCGTATGGGTCTGGTGCCTGCTCGAAGTTCAATGTTACGCGTATAGTTCCACGTTTTCGTTCTTTACGTGACCTTGGGTGCAGCATGCTGGGATCACGATTCTTGCCTGCTCACACGCCTCCCCTTACACACATGCGTCACTTCTGCGGGTCACCCATTCCACCGCCTATGCCTCTGTGCATTTAATCACGTATTCCTTTCTGGTCGAACTTCATTGTCACGAAGGTTGTATTTTAGTTGCTCTTTCATAGTAAGGATGCACTAATATGAAATGTAAAACTAGTATCAATAACGCATCTCTGATAAAAAAATGACAAACGACAGTAATAGCATAACAATACTATAGAAGAAATCGTATTCGAGACATGATAATATTAGAGTTGCTTTACCTCGTTCACATATGTATCTTTGTTCGACATCGCAGTATTCTCCGTACAAGGCAGGAATATCATATTCCCATCTGTCCAGGTTGAGACAGCTCATCCTCTCACTGTTGTCGTCGTCCGCCCATGGGGGGAAGCTGCTGCCCTTTGATCTCGGAGGAATCGGCTGTTTGTTGGACACCCACGACCACTTCCCTGTCTTCTGCATCCTCCCACCTAGCCACACGTGCTTGATTTCTACAATTAAAGACAATTTTTTAGGGAGCTATCGGACCGATCGTCTACCGGCAAATCAAGACTTCTCTTGGTATCACACTATTCTAACTTGACAGGATTAATGAACCATATTATAGACGTAATTTAACAGCAAAATTGGCTTTAGTATTTAACAAAATACAGAACACTGATATATAGTATCAGACTGGAAGTAATAGGCATATTATTGAAGCTGCGCATCTTGCTTGAATTGTGACCCAATGATGACATTTTGCCTATTATGTATTAATGAAAAGTATGTAATAGTGGAAACCATAGGCATTTATTGAAAGAAAAAAAGTTTGGCCAACATACGGTTTTTCTACTTGAAGTTGCTCTATTGGTGAAAGGATATTAGTTTTCAGGCTGGTTACTGTATGTCTATGGTGAAAAACATTGCAAAGACATTGGATATAGAGACCGTGTTTAACTTATTACTTAATTCTAACCAAAGAAGTTTAGATTATAATAGTGATAATAATAATAATAAACACTGAGCTATAGGCAAGATAACTATCTTGTTATCGTGCATTTATCATAATTTTCTCGTCCTATTTTTGTCTCAAACTCATTGATACTTGAGTGTTGAACAGATTCATCAATACTGAAGTAAAATGAAGACCAAATTGGCAGATTACGATATTGAAACCAAATGAATAAATGTAAGCAACCTGGTGTAGAATTTCCCATGATGGCCATTAGGAATTGGACCTCTTCATTGTTGTCGAGTCTCACGAGGTAGCTGTGCGTGGCGTCTTCACATTCTTCGTTCGCCTCCTCCCACGTGGTCGGATTGAAGTAGATGGCGTAGGTGTGGTCCTCGTATGTGTAAGAAGTTTTTGTCTCGCCTGGGAACTGCTCTTCATTTGCTGCAAATAAAAATGTAAAGAGGTTATTGCATATGTACAAATAGACAGTCCAACAACGGCAAGTTCTAATTAGTATGCTCTCTGTGCCATTATGAAGGTCAGGCTTATTTTGGCTAGTTTAATTGACATTATTGGTTGGCGAGGCTCAGCTGTCCACCACCTAATTAGCATAATATATGTTTAGTTGGATGAGTTTAGGCCACGATAGATGAGAGCACAATTCTAGTGTATTCGAAATAAACAACAAGTCAAACTGCGATTTTCTGTTGCTCCATTTAAGTCACATTCAATCTATTTACTAACTGACTAACTCTCTAGACTTCTTGAACACGAAGGCTCATGGCTGCAGCAACACAGGCCTCCCATCTGTCCCTATCCTGAGCAAGATCTGTATACTCTTTTCCATCCCTACCAATTTCCTTTAGGTTCATCTCAACATTATCCTTCCATCTTCATCTTGGTCTTCCTACAGGTCTCTTACCATCAGGTTTCCCAACAAGAATCCTGTAAACTCCTCTTTCCTCTCCCATTCGTGCCACATGGCCTGCCCACCTAAGTCTTCTTGATTTAATCACTCTAATAATATCTGGACATGAATACAAATTATGTAGTTCTAAATTATGTAACCTTCTCCACTCACCTGTCTCCTTATACCATTTAGGTCCAAATATTTTCCTAAGGATCTTATTTTCAAAAACTCTCAATTTATGTTCCTCTTTCAATGTAAGGGACCAAGTTTAACATCCATATAATATTACAGGCAAAATTACTGTTTTGTATATTTTAACTTTTAGTTGCTTAGATATTAAACGAGAAGACAAAAGTTTATGGAGAGAGAAGCAACATGCATTTCCTGAATTAAGCCTGCTTTTTATTTCCTCTTTAATATAATTTTCATTTGTTAGTATTACTCCTAAGTATTGAATCTATTAAATAAAAACATTATAATTTCATATTGGGCATGTGTAAAGATTATTAACAGTGATGATCCAACATTTATCTCGTGCCTGTAATGTTTCTTATTAACACTACGTAAATAACAGCCTGTTGTAAAATTTTGTTTTTTGACTTAAGTGTTTTTTTCTAACACCCTATAATTGGTCTAGACTAGATATAAATGGGTTCAATTGCACCTACGAGTTGACCTAGAACACTTTTAATTTAAGTTTATTTACATATTATTTAGTTTTTATATTAATGTATTGTTTCAGCTAGCTCATGCTACCACAAATTCCCACATATCAATATCGAACAATATTTGAAGTGATGGAAATATACCTAGGTACATGTAAAGCCTGTTCGGCGAAAGAATAAATTTCAAAATTCTATTTTTGTCTTTTCCGTCAAAAGCCAGGGAGAGAGGATCACATGAACTGCTGAACCAATCGGCTTGGTCCAGTTGTCGTTGTGAGATGAAATTCTTGCGCCAAATTTTTCGAGTCGTTTTCCAAACAGGTGGCAACCTCAACAAGGCCAAGCACGGCGAAGCCTAATGGTTGCCGCCGCGTAGCAGGTCTCCGATCCCCTGCCTGTTCCCGAAATACGAGCGAAGGGTGCAGCAGAAGGTGTCGTGTGCGACTGGCCAAAAGCAGGCATGTAGCAACACCTACCTCATTCCCCCCCTTGAAAGTTCCACAACTGGGGCCAAGAATCTGTGTTCCGTATGATTCTGGCTTTAGTTAAAATTACCAATACTAAGTTACTTTCACAATTACTATATTCTGGATAAAACCATGAAATAAAACTCTTAGAACGTGATACCTTTAAGAACTAGAAGCGAGCTGTTCTTTTCTCACCACTAAGGAACGTCTCATATTAAAATTAATTTTCCTTAAGTTACAATAAATCTAAATTATGTTCCGCAACACTCCACCCTTACCGGGCCGCTTCTGGCAGGAAAAACCCAAATAAACAACTAAATAGGTTCGTTAGTCCTGGGTTCCCATCCCGTTCCTCACCAGAGCGCTCGGAACCAAAGAATCAATCACAGGCAAGAACTTACTGAATTAATGTTGCAGGGTGATTGCTGAAAACTCGCAGAAATGGGCTTTATACATTTATTTACAATTCAACAAAACAAGGCTCGGTTCTTCCAATAATTCTCTAATTTACATTATTTACATTCCTCTAACTTGAGCCCCACGGCAGAACTGCCAAGTGGAAGCTAAGCATCGGCAGAACTGCCTCGGGATGATTTTTCTCAAGGAGGCCACTGGAGCCCAAAGATCGCTCTCCCTTCTGCTATCCAGTTCATAAACACACTCTCTCTGTCCTCTGTCAGGGCATCCCCCATGGCGCAGTGGTAGCGTCATTGCCTTGTAATCAAGGGGTCCCGGGTTCGATACCCGGTGGAGGCACAAGTGGTTCGGATCCCACTTTAAACTGTAGGTCCAGTCCCGATTAGCCTTACTGCGCATAAAGTGGACTTAAAACACCAAATCAAACAAATCAAACAAACAATCTGTCCTCTGTCAGAGGCCATATTTATACTTCCTCCCGCGTCGCATGGGGGAGCGCTGAAAGTTCAAACCTTATTGGCTCATTTAAACTACACGGAACCATGGAAGAAACCCAAGCATACAAAATCATAGACAATCACAAAAAAGAAACAAAAAACAAATACTGTTTGTAACAATTATGATGTATTTCTAATGATTTAGATAATTCAAATCTTTATTGTTATTAACTAAACGTAGAAAAACAGCTATCTTTCTGATTAGAAGTGTGTTTTGAATGGGAAGTGTTGCGAGTGAATACTGTGAACATTTACTACGACATGTGGAAAACCATCAATGTTATTGTAAACTGAAAAGTGACATTAAGAAAACAATTTTGAAATATTTCATTCTGGAAATACCTAGGTATGAGTGTGTTCAAAGATTTGGGTGAAACCATTCAATAAATATTTCATATTTAGTAACCGACGAGATTAAATAGTTTACCAAATGCAAAAAAATTGGCCATATCTCACAAAGATAAGCCTTAAATGAAATGGCAAATAGAGACAAATTTTAGTGTTAATAAAAAGAAAATAAGACTTACCTTTGTGAGATATGACCAAATTTCACTTGCTTTACCCTCCAAATTGCCGCCGCTGACCGAGGGTAAAGCAAAATAGAAACAAAGCAGTCTGTACGAACCCTTAACCCCTATTTCATTTGGAGCCGGAAAGCCTAGCCTTGTTGTTTCATCGGCTGAACTTAAGGTCATCGACTTTGTAGCAGTACTTACGTTCCTCGCAGATGAAGTACCTCAACTCGTCGCACGAGGCGTCGATGAAAAGAGGGATGGAGTTGAACTCGAGCTGCGTGCATTCCTTCCCCTCCCTGGATCGACTTCGCTTCCACGGCGGGTACTCCGACTTCCGGTCTCGCCTAGCTTCCTCTGGACCTGGGAGACGCTCCGCTGTGTCCATCCACAGCCAGTGGCCTTCAACATGGCGGCCACCAAGCCACACTCTGTCGTACTCTGGGAAAGGAAGTCAGTCTTGGAAGATTTATTTCTAAATGGAAATGAGTTAGTTACATTGATCAAAAGGTAACTCAGTTAAAATTACTTAGTTAAAATTACCGATACTATACTCCATGAGGCCTTAGAAAGATCGCTTCGCGGGCTTGCAGCAGACGACAATATGAGGGTGTGTCTACGAGAACCAATCAGGTCCGCGAGTGAGCGAGCCCGGTTGCCACTGCTATCTCGCTGCACCCTTCTGGAAGGGTGAGTAACCTTTGCCTCTTGCTACCTCGGCCTGTTTGTTCGGCTGAGGAGCAGACGACACGAGAATATCGGCAATAGTGTGCGAGCGACGTCTGCTGTTAGCCCGCGAAACGCTCTTTCTAAGGCCTCCTGCACTATAAGTTACTTTCACGATTACTTTATTCTGGATAAGACCAAAAAATAAAACTCTTAGAACGTGATGCCTTTAAGAACTAGAAGCGAGCTGATCTCACCACTAAGGAACGTCTAAATTAAAAATAATTTTCATTAAGTTACAAAAGTTACAATAAATCTAAATTTTTATGTATTTCTAATGATTTAGATAATTCTAATTTTGATTGTTATTAACTAAACGTAGGGAAAAGTAACTTTTAGTGTTGTTACTTGATCGTAAAAAGTAACTGAGGTACACTAACTAATTTTATAAAGTGTCGGAATTCAAGTTATTAAGTTTGAGAGAAACTGAATTAACAATTTAAAAATGAAAGTGAGTTACAGATGCTAATTTTAAACAGTAACTGAGTTATCACTAGGGACGTGAAGTGTTCGCTTTATTTTACCCTAAATTTCTATGTTATTTTTTACTGCAATTCGGTGTTATTTTTCGGCTTAGGGAAACATTCGGTGTTATTAATTTAAAATCGGTGTCATTTTTACATGCCTTTTTACTGTTCCTTCTACGCTTAAGATTTTCACAATAAACATTTCATTTTTAGTGGCCGAAGAGATGAAATAGTTTTCTAAATGCGAGAAATTTGGTTATTTCTCACAGAGGTAAGTCTTATTTTTTTTTACTAACACTAAAATGTGTCTATTTGTCCAGATTTTTTGCATTTGGGAAACTATTTCATCTCGTCGGTTTCTAAATATGAAATGTTTATTGAATGATTTCACACAAATCTTTGAACACACTCATATTTCCAGAATAAAATTTTTCAAAATTGTTTTCTTAAAGTCACTTTTCAGTTTACAATAACATTGATGGTTTTTCCACATGTAGTAAATGTTCACAGTATTCTTCTTGCAACACTTCCCATTCAAAACACACTTCTAAACAGAAATACATAGCATTTTATTCGCTTAATACTGTCGACAAATACTACGACATGTGGAAAGCCATCGATGTTATTGTAAACTGAAAAATGACTTTAAGAAAACATGGAATGTGCATCGTCTTGCATTTCCATTTCCTTCTGGTGGTGTATTTAGCACATAGATACAGTAGGAAACTTCCATGGAAAGTGTTTAAAATATTTGGGTATGTTAAGGAGGCAAGTTTTCGGTGTTCCTGAAAATCCTCACAGTTAATTATATTTTAGGACGACTTCAAAGGACTGTCAGTCATGTCTATGCCAAACTGCAATAAATGAAACTTGAAGATCTCTTTTTAAACTACACCAACTAGACTAGAAATAGAAAACTCATAGCGCTTCAAGTAACTCTTTTTGAAGAGAAGAAGTTTATGCGAATTTTCTAACGCATATTTCGCGGCTTTTCACGCGTTTAAGTGCAAAAATCTGTGTTATTCTGAATAAATGGCATAATTCGCGATTCCGAAACACTGAAAACTTACGTCCTAAACCTACCCAAATACATTTTAAACACTTTATTTTGCATTACTCAACTTTTGGGCGTTATCGTTAAAACGAAAACTTCACATCCCTAGCAATAACTACAGTAAACCCTCGTTAATCCGGACTAATGGGGGACTAAAACTCCGTTTATAGCAAGAAAACACCTTTATTATGTTGTATTTAAAGGGCATAGGCCTAAATACACTATAGAGTACAGTACAAAGTCTGCAGGAAACAGAATTTCATCAGTGGTTGACTGCCTTTTCTTTGGAAAGTTCTCTTGTTGACTTCTACCCACATTTAAAACCTTGCATTCTGCTTTTTATTTGCCTTTTGTCTGTCCGGATTAAGCGAAGTCCGGCTTATCAGGGTCCGGATTAACGAGATTTTACTGTAATTTCAAAGAAGTAAGTGAGTTACGGTTAATCATTTCAGAAAAGCGGGTTACACTAACTAATTAAAAATATGTTAGATGTATTTTGAGTTTTAAGTCCACTTTATGCACGGATAAGTTAAATTCCGGATCCTAACAAAAGCAACGACAGCTTATGGTTAAGAAATCGTGTGACTCCTACGGCAATAGGGATTTCTAAAGCTACTCACCGAATCTGGCGCTGAACATGTACTTGTAGACCGACCTGACGCTCCTCATTTCGTCTAGAATCGCGAGGCGAAGATTCTGATTGGTGCAAATGATATCTGCCTCCCGCCAATCAGCTAGATACTTGAAGAAGTAATACTGCTTCTTTCCAGCCAAGAACCTCACCGGAGTCACTGGAGGCTTCGAAGGCTTAACTGAAGCTGTAAAAGACCGGAGATTGAAATTAATATATACATAAATTCTTGATATTAACACGTGACACTTGTTGAGGTAAATGCATATCGTGGACCTGTTATGTACTATCCGACCGCTGAAGCCTAGGCTAGTTTGATTGGACGATTCCATACGCGAGAAGGGAGGTATGTTGAAACTTGTGCGAAACAACGCTGTAGGTTTAACATCAGTATGTTTGGTTGTTTTGCCCATTACAACTCTGTTTGATATGTTTGTGATAACTTTTGCAACTGTTAATGTATTTGAAAATTCGAGCTATAGCCTAGGCATGAGCACTTTTTTGTGGGCGTTTCTTCATCATTTTAATCAAATCGTGGTTCATCCAAGTGCTTGAAGTATGGAGGTATCCCCAACAGCTAGCAAAATTTCTGCATCCCCCCAGCTGTCACAATGTCACCATGTCAAACCATAGAAGCACCCCCCCCCCTCCCCAGCTAACTCCAACGCTCTACCAAACATCCCCCTGCTAACATTTTCCACTTCAAGCCCTGCTTCATCCTCATCGTCGACATTAGCCCAAGTGAGATTTCACACAGATGCGACACGTGACACCTGTCGCTTGAGGATTTCACCAATTGAAAGCAAGCTTGTACGGACTGTCGTGCCGCTACGGTGTGATATATTGCTGTGGCTCGTTCCCAAGCGACATGTGTACGTGTCGCTTCGGTCTAAAACCTCCTCAAGAAAATGTAAAATTACAGAACACAGAGATAAATTTCTCACGTTTGCGTTTATTGTAACAGGCGGAGTCTTGGTTCTTTGAGAGCACGCATAAGTCTACAGAAAGTACTAGCTCGCCTTCTCAATGCAATTGGCCAAGCTGCAGGTATTTCTGTGCTTGATACCGAACAACATTTGTAAACCCTTCATAATCAGATTTGCAGAAACCTGTGCCACAGACGCACCGAAATGTCTTACTGCAAGGTCAGGCTTGTAAGGTAGATATGCGCAGAATCTCGAATTTGAATGTTTGCGCACATCTAAAAAAATGTCCTAAGGTGGACGCTTCATTGTAACTATTACAGGTGAGTGTGGGATGTGCTCAGTAAGCTAGTGGCAGAGTTACTGCCTCGTATAACAAATAATCGCCAGTGTAGAATTCAGTTCAAATTTCCTTTAATATTAAAACAGCACTTACCACCTTCGCAGACGTAAGGTCTTCTAGCCAGGCAGTTCTCGTCGATGAAGATTGCAACACTGTGTTTCTTG
The DNA here is from genome assembly GCF_977018435.1 of Lepisma saccharinum. NCBI lineage: Eukaryota > Metazoa > Arthropoda > Insecta > Zygentoma > Lepismatidae > Lepisma > Lepisma saccharinum. Next base: position 22,654,149 of record NC_139249.1, on the reverse strand, counting down.
TGATTGAGCGCGAGGCACTCCTTGCCTTTTCTTGTGGGTTCGCGCAGCCATGGCGGAAATCGTTGTGCATTCGGTGTCTCTTCGATAGTTGTGTTCGTGCCATCCCACTCCCATACGTACCCATCCTTTCCCGTGTGGCGTTTTCCTCCAATCCACACTTCTTGCATTTCTGAAAAAAAGAATTAGCAAAGATTTGCCCATTTCAAGTACTCCAGTTGTCGTGAGAAGTTTAATAAGTATTATCTTCGATTGAAAGTTCGAGTTTTTTTACCTTTAAAGTCTACTTTATGCACACATAGGCTAATCGGGGCTAAACCTACATGGTTTCCACCGGGTATCGATTCTACTGCTTTAATTACAATGCAACCGATGTTATATAGCAACAATACATAATATTCTCACATATTGCAAGTATAATATTAATAATAAAACCATTATTTTATTTTTTTATCCTTATTCCTTTCTGTATGTGATTCTAGTACTAATAGATATGATTTTGATTCTCATGTAGGCAGTGACGAAGCGTGACATTTTTAAGTAGTCATCGCAAGACTTGCCAAACGTCATGTTAAATATTTCAACCAGGGGAAGGGGAGCAATATTTCTCCACGCTAAACGCCAAGATCATGCGATATGTTATGCGATTCATATTCTAGTATCCGAGTCATAATACAGTAGAGCATCGATTATCCGAAACAATTCGGGACTGGGGGTATTCGGATAACCGATCATTTACGAAAAAAAGTTGTACCAGTGTCATAGGAACAACATAAAGCAAGGAAACAGTGATATTAAACACAAAACTGTATATATTGTGTATCACACGTCATGTACGGGAGGGGAGAGCGCTGCAGCGCCACAGCACTAGCGGCCGCTAGCGGAACTACATTTGAATTTGCCGACTGGAACACTTTCGGTTAACCGATGTTTCGGTTGATCGGTTTTCGGATAATCGATGCTCTACTGTAATATCTCACGGTGCTGTAAACGCATATCCACACTATCTCAAGAAAACGAAAAATTCTGAAATTGTTTACCATACATTTACATCCAATGAGAAGTTCCGAAAATTGGAAGAGTAAATACCTCGAAAATACAAAATTTCGGGTTGTGTTCGTAAGTGTTCGTAAATGTTCGTAACGACGTGTGAAGTGGGGATGGCCAAATCCGGTTTTCTTTTTTCCACAGAGTACATGATCGTACAATAAGGAAAAAGAAACTTTCATAATAAATTCTACTTGAAAAATGGAAAAATTGTTAATTCCTCTCTCTCCGAAATTCGGATTGCCTCAGAGTAGTAAAATTTCTGAATCGAGATTTTAAATTTTCCTGAAATCTGATATTTTTTGCCATGTCTAATGTGAAGGTAAGATATGCTAGGAAGAAGTTTCTGTCTGAGCATGTCTGTCACCTCGAGATGAAAAATATCTTGATCAGTCTTGTCATTTGTAAACGTAGTAAACACGCCGACCTCTGTGGCGGACTGGTTAGCACAGCGCTCTACGACGTCAAAGGTCCCGGGTTCGAATCATGGGTGTTTTAAGTACCCCTTCATCAATTACATTCTATCACCACTCATTCTCATGCTCCGATTAGACAAAAGTGGCACCAAAACATAAACAAAATTCACTAAATCACGTAGTAATCACAAAACAACAGGAAGTACTTCGTCTTTTGTAAAGCAAGAACGTTGTTTTTCGAACTCGATATTTCAACCGCAGGATCCAAGGAAATGAATAGCAGAAATACTATGAAGGGGAAAAAAATGGATCCATAACTGCTCTTTTTTCAGTTATATTCTCAGAACTAACCGTGGGTAAATATATGCTTTTGGTTACTTATATTTTTTTTTCTATGCACCCATTACTTTCATGTATTCTGTGTAAGTTGTGGACTTGCATGCTTTACAGTACTGGGAATAGCAGACACTCGGAGAAGTTTCATTTTGATGACGTCACAGAATCCTGCCGTGGTTGTTAACATAGGGGCTGAAAAAAAAGGTCTCTTATGACCAGAACTTCAAGAGTGGAGGAAAAGCGATCGAAGGACCTTGGATTCGCACAATTCCTGCGAAAGACCTCGCACGTCTGACACCACTGCACACTCGACAGGAAACGTAGCGGGACTGTTGGACACGGGGGTAATCCTGGGTTCTCATTTCGATGCGCTAAACTTAGCGAATCTCTTGCATATTTCTAGCCGTTTCATGGTGTCACGTGACTAATTTCGCGCAATATGCGAATATTCTGACTTATGTTTTCACTTCTCCTCTAAAATATTTAAAATGCAATATTTTTATTATTTTCCTTTGTCATCGCCGCATCTCCCGATGACCTCTGCACGTAGGTTATTTGTGTGTGTGTGTGTGAGAGAGACTATTTAGATAAGGGCCAAAGCCTACCCGTCCTCGCCCATCGTGTAGCAACGCCCGAAGAGACATAGACACCTGAGCGCCTTCATAGAATGCTACTTATTCCTTAAACGTCAGATACTTTTAATAATTTCAGAAACTTTATCTTGAGTGACATTCCATGATGACACTGAATGAGCGTTTTGAAGGTCTTACCATGTCTTCGGTCGACGATCGTGGTCACCATTTCACTCGCCTTGTATGACGTGTCCAGGGAAGCGAGTCTTCCTCCATGTGACCGACATAGGGCAGAAGCTTTCTCCCAGTAGAGTTCCCGAGGGAACAGCGTGTAGTTGGTGTCCCCGATGAAGAACACTAGCTTCTTCTGAGTTGGGACGGATCTTTCACCTGAAAGTGAATGCAAGATGAGAAATCTCAAAATCAGGTAGGGTCATAGTCCTTACCATAAGAACACACGTGTAGGGACATCAAAAGATGGAAACCATGAAGAACTCAAGTACGTACGTAGCATATAGACAGTGACTTCAGGCTAAGTGCTAGTGTCTCAATAATAAGGTCGCACTGGCCTTGCGACTATACAGTGAGTATATAGTCAGTCCATACTGTACGCGAAAGATGAGCAGACTTTTACACAATTTTAAAATTGAATTTCAAGTCCTCGGTGTTCAACTGGGTTTCCATAATGTTAATACAACTTACGTTGCAAGAATTAAAAGAGCACAATTTAACTTCTTAAAATCCGATACAAACTCATTTGTAATTTTTTAACACAATATATTTTAAAACGAATCTTCTTATATAACAAAAACGAATCGAAAACAACAACTAAAAAAGAAAATATTGACATTGATACAGCGTTCTTAATATCAATGACTCCCTGTTAATTTTATAAACATGTGTACAATAGAAACAGAAAGTAAATATTAGTTATTCGTGAATGTAGATTACAGTCACAGCTTCTGGGTGATAGAGTGGTTAGCGTAGCCTACTACAGCATCAGGTGTTCTAGTTCTAAATTCAGGATTCGTTATTGTCCCATCTATTTCATCCTTATCGTCGCAGTAACTGAGACACAATGACCAAAAATAGATGTAGTGAAGGAGCAACGGACATGGTAGATTAAACTGCTTCTGTAGGTTTTGTAAGGTCCACAACCTAGAACGTGTCATGACATGCAAGTTTTTTTTAGGTTTGTTTCCAAAATTCACAAAAACTCGCTTAAATCCCAAACCACACTCAAGAAATATTTTGTACAATTGTTAGAACAAAAAAATATATCGTAATGATTACTGAAATAGGCCAAATATACTCAGTATTTCTCACAGCGTTTGGAATTTGTTAACAACAATTTTACATTTCGGTTTCGTTTACCAAGAACATGATGTTACCATTTTACGCGGGAAACCTGGAAATGTTAAAAATGTTTCTACAGATATTTTACTATATTATACTTTCAGTATATTCTTATTGTAATATTTTTCTATATTTGGTCATGGACGTCCACAGGATATTTCCAGGCCGGGGGGTGGGGGTAAATAAGAAACAAGGCACACATTCCCCCTGTAATAGTGTTTTCCCTCTCAAAATACAAAGCTTCAGTTTTAAGTTATCTTGTTTCTGCAATGCACTTTCAATAATTAACATATGTTGATGTGGCTCAAATGGAATTATATGTGTGAAATATATAATTTTTGGTTGACTTTCATTTTCCGGCCATCCATATATTTGGTTATTTTACGTACTTTTCTATCTCTCCCTGCTTAATCGTGGTGATGAGGATGGTAATGGATGAAACGCAAGTAAACTTTACCTTATGCAAGATACGGAAGGAACTAAAACCTTTTACTTTGCTGTCGCGTAGGTTGACTTTGGAACCAACTGCTTTGTGAATTCCGGTTTTTTCATGAGCCATAGACTGCACATGGAGAGCCAATTTATTTCATATTTTCTGATAACTATGCTAAGAATTAACTTGATTCTCAGATTCGAAATTGGAATTAAACTAAATCATCTGCGAATCGTAGTGAAAAGTAGACATATTTTTCTTGGTCCAAAGTTTGAAACTATATCGATGTCGTTCTTATCATTGAATGACGTCACTTAGTATTCATTATTGCATTATTACTTACGATATGCAAAAGAGTGTAGACTTAACAGTGTTAGAAGATATACAGATATAAGAATCATTCTCCTTAATAGAAGATTCACAACAACGAACTGTCCAAGTAAACTTAGGTCATATATGAATCTCAACATCTATTAACAATTCCACATGAATGCAAAGGTACATAAAGTCTTATGAGCAGGTGAAACTGCTTCAAACAATGGAGACATTATTGAAAATCCAAGAGTGACAATGCGAAATTACACTGTAAATTGTTCTCTTGTGAATGTAGGAGAATTGCTTGCTGGCCTTTCATCGTTAATTTTATGGTTCGTTTGACTGGAGTTTATTTCTAACAGCCACGGTACGTGCTATGAACTGCATCGACTTCGCAAATAATAAATTAATACGATTTCTTTCAAGGTGACGATAGCTCTTGGATACAGAATTCCAATCCGCTGAATAACATTCAAAAATAAGTTTGTCGCCATCCCAAGGAAATGATGCTTATTCGATAATTATTTCTTAAATAAACGTCAAAGCTCGATTACTTATAAGTAGGAGCGGATTCACTTACCAAAAATTACAAATATACAATTAAATATGCATTGACAATTTCAGAATCAAAGGTTAAAGATGCTTCCATAATTATGGAAGAGGAATGTGGGAGATGAGGGGGGATCAGCTGCTGAAACAGTAATATTGATTGATTTGGTTTATTTTATTTCATCCCGCTTTTCTGTCACTTTTGGCTAATCGTGAAGATGATGATGGGTGATGGTATGATGCAATTGATGAAGGGACAAACAAAGAACACCCACACCCAGACCGTGATTCGAACCCGTGACCCCTGAACGTCGTACCGTTCTGACCTATATTGCAATAATTATCTTGACCTATTTGTTGTAAGACAATCAAGTTCAGGAGCGTCTGACGGCTATAACACACACATTTTATAATTGCAAGCATTATGGTGTAATTATTTGCACTACATCAAATTACTAATAATACATACCACATAACGTATGAGTATGTGGTTAATGTTGAGTTGGTGTTTTGAGTCCACTTTATACATAGTAAGTCTAATCGGGACGGAACCTACAGTGGGACCGGAACCACTATGTGCCTCCACTGGGTATCGAACCAGGGACCCCTTGATTACAAGGCGACGACGATACCACTACGCCAACGGGGAGGCCCTTGTGATTAATGTAAGAAAACATGTACGCCTAACATGACAATACAATATAATGTCTTTTTTCGTTTAAAAGTACAAATTAAAAAGTAACATGATTCACAATATTAAAACATTTGCTTGGTGGTATTAAAGAGAAACTACTGATTTTTAATTGGGATTTAAACACAGCCAACTTCTTCCCATTGAGGGAAAGAAGCTTGAAACAAGCTTCGGTTGAACGATTGATTGTTATATTACAAATATATATATACACCTTCTTGATGATCATAGTACTTTTCTGAAAATATATTCTTATACTGCTCTATTTATCACTCTGAAACTGAATCCTGGATTTTTATAAAAATTAACTACATGATGTCATAGTTTTTCAAACAACTCTTGAATACACTCCTGTATCTACCCACCTTGGTGTCTTCATGTTTATATTTTCCTGCTTTATGCGAACCATGATATTGGAATAGCACCATGAATTGCTATACTTTTTACTTAATGAGCATGCGGTGTATATTTTTACTAGAAGTGTATTTTATTTATTTTCACGTATCACTAAGTAAGATTGCATTATGAGATTCTAATTGTAAAGTTTGAAGTAACATGTTTTGTTATGTTCGTATAGTTTGGGGATAACCCCTGTGAAATCTATATCTCGATGATATACTTGCGTATAATTATCATTTCTTAATGGTCTTTTTTCAAGTTTAATAGTTTTCAATTAGCAAGTAATGAAAGTTGTTGAAGATATTGCCATTTAGAAGTTGATAAACATAAACATTAAAATAACATCTCAGTTATTACATTTACGTTCCTGCAATGCGAATGTAATATATCTAACTGTATAATGTTTCTTATGTTTGTGGAATAACTATTTATATTCTCATTTTGTACATTAATTTCACACTGTATAAGACAAAATTCGAAGACGTTTGTCTAATTGCGCGGATAAGGATTATAAAGACAATATTTTAAAAATCTAATCTATTAAAAACTATTATTTTCTAACGTAATTAAGAAATAAGATTAAGAAATTAAGGTTGCAAGCGCAATTTTTAGGTAATTAATTAGTAAACTAATAATTTGCGTCGACCATTTTCCCCAAGAAACACATTCCCTATGGTAAAGTCAGGAACAAGATATAACAAGACATTAGGTTACCGGCCCACGTGGCGGAGTGGTAAGCACATTGCGCTACGACGTCACGGGTTCGAATCCCGGTCTGGGCATGGATGTTTGTGAGTGTCCATTCATCGTTTTCGTCACGTCATCACTCATCTTCTTCTTCTTCATCTTCTTTTTAACTGTCCCTGTCAGCATTATCTTGTCGACTTTGGACATCGTTACTGTTTTGTATTTGTTTTAATGTTTTTCTTCTAAGATTGATAGTTAGTCTCTCAAATTAATCAGAATCACAAACATAAAATGATTATTATGAATAATTCACTTTTTTATCCTTTTGCTGTTTCTTATTTTATATATATATATATATATATATATATATATATATATATATATATATATATATATATATAAATCAATTTATATTTCGAACCTACATTTTCGAGAATGTGATTACAGAATCCATATTAATGAAGGGGATAAATCTGTTAGAATTGATGAGAGTGATATTGGAAATGGAATTTTCAAACGTCGTATAGCTTTGTAGAGCGTGATTTGTTGATTTGAAAAAAAATGGACATTCTAGAAATAAATGTTGAGCATCAGGATTATTATTGCCACATTTACAATTTTCTTGAGTTTCAATATTTATCTTTGCTAAATGTGCTGGTGTACGCACATGTCCTGTTCTTAATCTATTAATAAAAACTATGACTTGCCGTGGGAGTGTGTACTCATCCCCATCTTCACAAATTAGCCAAAAGTGGCACAAAAGGCGAAGTAAAATAAAGCAAATCAATCAAGACATTAGGCTCTTCTACTTTGCAGACACGTAACCAATCATGCACTTTCATCGGTATTGTTCGCTGGTTTTTAGTCATATTTCACTGAAAATACAGGTTTTTTTAATAATTGATACGACATACAAACGTTTTTTGAATTTTTATTGAATTAGGTTCTACTTTTGGCTAATCGGGAAGATGAGACTGAATGGTGATACTATGAGTTGGATGAGGATCAGAAACACACATGAATGTCACAACATAAATCCTACAGAGGATTTTCCTAGCTGCAGGTCCAAGGGCCAGAGCCGCGTTAGTCTACTACGATGAAAAGGATATTTGAGTGCCTTCAGAAAGGGTTATCCCTTACACCCCTAACATACAAAAGCATTTAAATTGTAATATTAAGCTCATCGCCTGAGAAGTCAGTTTTTCGTCCGAGTGCAGAATTCACAATTTCTGTTTAAAATTCAGTGGTTTTTTTTTTTTTCAGATTCATGTGTGCAAGCTTCAAACAGAATAATTGGAGGAGTTGAAGTTAGAATAAAGGATTACCCATTCATGGTACTTTATTTTCTAACACTCGCTAGAACGTTGTGACCTAGTTTTAATAGGAAAGTAATCTGAAGACTAGTAAAGTGTAGATACAATTTAACAGTTTTCTCTCTGTAGCGTTGCCTGTTGTAGCTTAAATATCTGTACAGCGCATTTTGTTAGCTAAGTACACTGCAAGAGTATGGTACACCCAACGGCAAAAGAAATACTTAGTAGGCGAATTGTACAGTGGGACCCATGAGTATTACCGTGCAAATTGTCCATCACCATGTTTGTGCACTTTATTTGACCCGACAAGACCTTCAAAACTCAAAAGAAAACTGAAACCAAGCTGTTGACAACTTCTGCACCAGCATGAATAACAATCCATCGCTTAAAACACATAGGATGTAAGAGAAAAATTAATGAAAGTAGTCAGTTCTCATGGATCCCACTGTACAGCATCGTTTTCATTCAGTCTGTTTTCCACAATGTGATGACCATGATTTGAAATAGAATCGTCAAGACAACATCTGCTTTACATCAACAAAAATTCATTATCTAAAACAACACTGGATATGGATTAAAGAATAATGAAAATAATGACGGACAATTTGTCTACTATTATTTCAGCACCTTTCTTTTGTGTTACACCATTGAATCGCCAAAGAAACTTCGATAAGTTATGTTTCACCAATTATGGTGATTACCAAGATTCCACTATTGTTGATGGAAAGTCTGTATGTAGCATGCTGATATTCGCTCAATCACACATGGAGTACTATCAAATGTTGCATTTCCAGGTAAACATACAGCTAGAAGAGGATACGTGTGGAGGAGTCTTGTTGTCAAGCAGATGTGTTCTGACTGCAGCACACTGTGTGGTACAGTAAGTGCTAATTTTATTCCTAGTTTCATGCTTTATTGCTCGTAGCCAAAACGAGAGATTGAAAAAGCGCACACGCAGAAATATCATCAAACCCTTCGTTCATCAGACTGTATTTGAAAACCATAAATATATGATTACGTTTAAAATAAGTGCAAAAAGCTAACAAAAAACTACAGTTAAACGTGGCAAAACAATGTGAATGCTTTGTCGCAATTTATGTGTTCCATAGCTGCAAAGAAATTACATGAACAGTTGGGACTTTTCAAGTTAGAAATTTCCAATGCTTTCCTACAATTCAAGCAGTCTTCTGTCTAGAAAAGGGGGGTTGGAGGGGATATAACTTCTCTTCACAGCAAGCAGATCCATATTTTAACCATCTCCAAGTAGTTCAATATTTTACATCTTATATTGGATGTTTTTAAAGAAAAGTTTTACCAAAGGGGGCATTGCACTCCATCAGCCTTCTTCGGAACGCTACTAAATTCGGTATACTTCTTTCTTCGGTGTGTTGTATTTAATTATTTCTCGCTTTGAAATAAAGGATTAGGGGAACACGTGGTAGAAAAATGTTTTATATAAATCATAGTGCAATGCACATTACATTACATATTGTAATGCCAGCAATACTTATAATTGTTAATAAATTAATCCTTGCTAGGTAATTTATTCTTTTTGTGACCGAAGGGTACGCTACTACTACATGATTACAAGTACGTACATAACCAACTTTTCAATTCTTACCACGAATGGTGAAAGCTTGGTTAGTAGTCGCACATTTCAGTTTTTAAGACAATAACAGTAAGAAACTTATATAAACAAGTAGAGTATTCAGAAAGATGACAAACGTCCGCTTCTTCGTGACAAGAAAGTGAACTGATTAAATGAATTCACTGGGAGATTTACGCCATGTCCGTCTATGGCAATGATCGTGTTGGAATAGCTGTAATTTCTTTGTGATCCGCCTAAGATTCTATTGTTGTTGAACGCTTTTGTCGCAAAGTGGCCTTTGTTGACGCCATTTACTTCATCAGTAAAGATATGTTAAGAGACCCCTATTAACCATTAATTTTGATCGTAAAGGCAGTGTTTAATTGTGACGAAACTTGATTCAATAGTCGAGAATGGATCACAGGAAACAATCGGTAGCCTGGAAAGAAGTACAGTAGAGCGTCGATTATCCGAACGTCGGTCAATCGAACGACCGCTTAACCGAACTGTGTACTCGCTCACTTTCAGATATCTGTAATGAAAAAAGTACGTGACTTAGCTGCTCGTAAGCGTGTAGGCTTGCTTAGACAGACCAAAATAAAGGATTTTTTTAAACGTTAATTTTGTGTACTGTGTGTATTGTTCATGCAAAATGCGTATGTAATATGTACATATTTTTGTTTAATAAACTGTACCACATACTATATATTCCTACTAAAGTTGCCTTTGTACGTTACTTTGTAATACATACTTAAAGAGATGCCTGTTTTTATGAATAAATTTACTGTACAGTACTTCTTTTTGGCAAATAAACATGTACAGTTCGATTATCCGAACAAACCAGTTTTCCGAACACCCATGTCCCCCAATTACTTCGGATAATCGACGCTCTACTGTATATCAAATTTTTATTCAACCCATTTGGAAATGAATATCACAATAGTATCCCTCTTCCGCATGGGACCAATAGCAGTCATCTTGTCGAGAAATTGTCAAACATTTGCTAGAAAAGAAGAGAGAATAATCTGCCATATATTAAGCCCCTATCACACGGAACTGGATTTCTAGTAGGAATGCCCTAGTTGGCGCTGAACTGACTTTCTAGGTAGAAATCATAGCCGCCTGGCTGACTGATTGACTAGTTTGGAGGAATAGGACATGTTCTAATTGCTACTAGCTTTTGTCGACTGTATTCTGTGGAACAGCCAATCAGAGCAAAGTTTGGCCATGTGAAAATAATCTGTGAGTTTGCAAAGGAGCGTTTTTTGTTTTTTGTCTGTGGTTTCCGAGTGCTGGCTGTTTGTTATAATTTATAATGTTATTATAAAGAGATGATGTACAGTGAATTCAGTTCATTAATATTTAGGTATTTATGCAAAGGGATGAGATGTGTACGTGACAAATATGATTTCACATAGGGTAGCCCGGTGCTATATCGAACATTTCACATTGAACAGTATATAAAAAATTGAAAAAAAAATTTTCCTCCCAGAACTGGTCATTTATTCTGAAACACCCATTCTTTTGGCTACAAAAGTGCACAATTTAATTGTATGTTTATATTTCTGATTGTTGTAACAATGGAAAAACTGAAACACTACACATTGCAAGATTTTCCGAAACTACGCGGTAATTCTGATCATTGGTGGGGCTAATCTGATCACTTGTGAAATCACATGTCTAGATACATTTTCCACAAATAAATTGTTTCTTACCAAAAGCCCCGACACATATTTCATTAAACCAAGTGTTGCATCGTTGACGTCGTATCCAGTCACCTTTAACAGCACTTTCGTTGGAGTACCACAACTGACCGCAAAAAACCGAAATGGATATTGTCTTCATCGTTACCGACATTCTTAGGTTGCTGTCGTTTTTTTTCATTCAGATGTTAAATGGCATACTCCCACTTCTCTTCTATATCGTTTTGTCTTTTCTAGCTGTTTGGTGGGAGATGGGATTGTTTCAGAGAATGGTGAAGTGGAAGAGGATGTGCTTGGTAAATTTGTAGAGGCCCTGAGAGGGGGAAATGGTGCAATAGAAGGGACAGACTTAGGTTGTGGAGGTTCTTCTAGCTCTGGAAATCCTATTCTGTAATGACGTATACGTTGAAGAGGCCCGCCGCAGCACGTAAACTTACATCTCCACGCAGTGCGCTTGAAACAGCCCTATTCCTATTGTCCTCCGACCATTTCATTCGAATCCCTTTCGACTTGTACGTGCGCACCATCTGCAACGATAACAAAAGTTATCGTAATTAATTTTTGGAGTGGAGAAGCACAAATTCTGTTCATCGATATAGCCCTGAAAAAATGATCGCAAAAGCCTTTGGAGCAGATATTTCTTTCATTGTTTGGCTACACTGCGCTATACAACTTTGGCGCCACGACCGTGTGCCCCACAATCATTTTATAATACAAAGTTCATCTGAAGATACGATCGGTATATGTATAGCTAAATTTTTTGTTTTTCCCCTCAACTTCTACGTTGCTGCAACCAGACTTACAGGGTGCGCACCCTGTGCGAGGTTTAAATATTTTTGAGTACTGTTGGAGAGAGTCCAATCTCAGCTCTGCTTTGAGACGTGACGTCACTGACTAATCCAAATATTTACAGCATAGGCAAGGTACGGTATCCCCTCACAATGGAAAAGCGCAAAATTCGTAGCCGTCTTTCGGCAGTGGACGAGGTGCCCTGCCCATTCATGTTTGCCTCGTTCACCGTTCAGTGTTTCGAACTTTTGGCAGGAACTTCATTCGTTCTTCCAGCCTTCGTACTTTCACCTTCCTCAGTACGATGCAGCAATAAGCAACAAAAGAAAAATCCCTCGAATGCTTTTCTTCGCGCTTGTTCCGGCGACCTGAAAAGTTGACAACACTTTTTATTGCCCAAACTAGTCCCTCGGTGTTTTCAAAAAGATCCTCCTTCCTTTCCATTGTATACAGATTTGGATTTGAGTTAGTGTGTGAGTTTGCGTTGCGTTCCATCTGTGTGCGTGTTGATCGCTTATGATTTAATTAGTTTTTCGCGAGTGAAAGAGTTTATAGTTACTGTACGTGTGTATTTTTGGTATGATTGTGTCTGTGTTCCAGACAATTTGACATGCAGATTATCTTCGTAAGTATAAACGAACTTTTTGGGCCAATGTAAAGTGTTGAATGTGAACTTAACGCTGCATCATCTTCCTAGTTAGTTATTGATATTAGTGCATACTTGGTGAATATAGAATATTTCTTTTCATTATTTTTGAAGACATTTTGCGACTCTAGTCTATGTTAAAATGACATTGAATCGTGCAGAAACTTTAATATATACGCCTTTCAATTCATTGACAATGGAAGAGAAACTGCAGATATAGCGACTAAGAGATATCTTGAGCCGAATTTGTTACATTTCATTCCAAATAGTGACCCATTGTTCGAACAATTTACTTACTCTATGTCAAGGAACTCTTCTCAAAAACAAGGGTCCCGGGTTCGAATCCTGGTCGGGCTTGGTTGTTTGTGAATGTCCATTCATCAATTTCATCCTTTCATCACTCATCCTCATCTTCGCAAATTAGCCACGAGGCACAAAACGCGAAGTAAAATAAACTAAATCAATCAATCAATCAATCTTCTCAAAAACCTTAAAGATAAATATAGAGGTTAACTGCCCCCCCTCCCAACCCAAAATAAAAATGTGCCCTGCCTGCCTGGAAAGGCACGCGCCGCCCCTGATATTTTTCTCACTTACTCATTGTAATGTGGCTGGTACAGCTTACGTTCTAAAGCTTATCTGTTTAACTATGCGAAAATGCACATTCACAGTACATACCTTTTGTCCAAAACCAATTTTTTACAGACATATCAATTTACAAACAGTAGCAGTGTTGTGGGCGTCTCAACCGTGTAGGTTTTCCTTCTCCACTGATGACAAGCAATTTGCCAACCCGAGCATTAACAATGCGCTAGGATGGAATATTCTTTCGTCGATCGGAATAGCCCCTTGGCCGAAATAGCCCCGGGTTACCCTAACCCCAAAGGAAGAAGTCACAGGGTGACAGGTCACGTGACCTCGCTGGCCAGTTCTGGTCGCCGTTGCGCGAAAGGACTCGGCCCGGGAATTTGTCGTGCAGCAAGGCAATCGTCTCGTGGGAGGTGTGACAAGTAGCGCCATCCTGTTGGAACCACAAGTGTTCAATATGCACACTAATAAACCACATGTAAGAACAGTGTCGCCAACCCAATAACAAGACAATGGCGCAATTCAAAATCGGCCGTTCTTGTTGGAACACTCTTAGTTGTTTGGATTCCATTTTAAACTGTAGGTCCAGTTCCGATTAGCTTATCTGTTAGCTTGTTCTTCACACGGCTGTAAATCTGTTAGATTTCATTTTCAGCCTTAAGCCTGGTCCACACGAAATGTCTTGTTATCAGTCTTGCATGATAAGTTAAGTTTGACAGATAAGACTGACACAAAACACACGGCTACACTATTCAAGCTTTCTGTCAGTCGTTCCAAAGATACCATGGACGAAGTAAGCACTATTGGTAAATATAGGGCATTCCATATTAACCTCAATTTTTAAAATTTAATGCAATGCTGCATATCTTTATCCTATCTTGTGAGCGAGCAATCTAAAATTATCATCTGTATAAAAATTCAATTAACTTAGAAAGTAGTGGTATTTTACGTATTGTTCGGTTATTTTAACCTTTTTTATTTTTGTTTTCTATTGTGTCCCACCCGAGACACCAAAAAACAATTAATTTCTCGTTTAACTGTTACATTTTCTCCTTAATGTCACTGGAATATTCAAAGGTCAAATACCTTCTCTCTCTGTCTTAATTAATTTATATTTCATCATTTGACAATTCACAGAAATTAAATTAAATTTCTTATTAAGTGAAAAGGCAGCGTTTCCTCTGTCCCACTCGTGACACAAAATTGTTCACTAGCTACAAATCTGGGAAACTACTTTTAGGATAGTCATGTTTAATCAATTGTGTTAAATTTCATATTTCATTGCGCATGAAAATGTTGCTCAACTATCAGTACAATAGTTACTTTAATATAAAAAATGTAGTCAGCGTGTTGCACCCTTGGCTATGTAATGCCCTATATAATTTCAGTGTATACGGTGAGATTAAAAAATAAAATAATTTTTCACATCGCTCACAGTAGTCTCGAAAGTGGTTTCTTGAGGGGATAAACTTTGACATTTCAATTTGCTTTGTGAATTACGGCAGGAACACAAAGACTGGCGAATTAGTTACGTGTTGATATGGACACGTACTGCAAATGACGCTAGATATTGGAAAACAAGAGATTTCTCGTCCAATATGAAGAGAACGCAAAATTGAGGGAAGTTGAACCGATTAGACGGATCTGCGTCTACATGCAACGACTTGTCTTCCGCTTTGCTCGAAAACAAAGCTCCGTCTTTTGAGCGGTCGTGAAGCCCCATTGGTAACACTTTACTATAGGGGTGACGGATTTCTTACTTTTTACAGGAGAAAGTACTTACGCAAATCATTTTCTGTAGCGTTGTGGAAGTTCGTGAATGTAGTTTTGATCCATTTTAATGCGAATGCATGTTGTTTTCTGCGAAAATCTCTATCCGACACGCTGTTTCTGCTGCCGTCATTTGCTTTCTGCACGAGAGTACAATGTTCCTTGTGTTAGATGACGTAAACCCCGTAGTCAGTGTTTCAAACTCGACATGTTTTCACTATAACATGACGTGTCGAGTATTTTAATTTTTTTTTTTTAACTATGCTTGCCTAACCTAACCTAACCTTACGGAAAATGGTTTGTGGGGCTAACGTGAATGGTTTTTGGGGCTAACGTGAATGGTTTGTGGGGCTAACGTGAATGGTTTGTGGGGCTAACGTGAATGGTTTGTGAGGCTAACGTCAATGGTTTGCGAGGTATTAACATCATTTCAAATCCGGGCACGAAAGTAGATATTTTCCGGTGAACAAGGTTGCAACACTGCATAAATCGACAAAACACTCTCACAACGCGCGATGAACCAGTACACTATCGCCATAATGTGTGTTACAGAATCGAAATAACGAGTATCAGTAAGTACTCGTAAATGTAAGAAATAGACATTATTTTCGTTAGAAATTCATTATTTCACCTAAAGAAATGCTCCGTAATGCAGAATAGTACGTTAGCAATGTAAAAAAGTGCGAAATAAATTATTTATAGGTGACACCCCTAACGTAAAGTAGTACCGCCCCATTCATGCAAGACTGACTAAAAAACATTACGTGTGGACCAGGCTTTATACTTTCAATTCTTTGTCCTTTTCCAGAAGGCTATCCGAGAGACCATGGTCTGCTTCCAAGGTAACCGTCAAGGCCAGCACGGACACTTTGCAGCCCACTAGCGACACGGTACAGGTGCGGAAAGGTTCGAAAATATTCATGTATGCGCCTTTTTCGTTTGAATCAGGAACTCATGACATTGCTATCATTCGGGTGAGTAAGGGGTGTGCAAGAGTTGTTCGTTTGTGTGACGTAGTGGCAGGACGGTTACTGATATTGTTGCAGTGTTGCACAACGATCGGGTACCATGAAATTTTATACTTTTTGTTAGTATTTTATCATTGTTTTTCTATTAAATATATTGAACATAAAGAAATAATTGTATCCTAAATTGGTTCACAAAAGGAAATTCCATTATGATCTGTTAAAAAGAAGGAGGCAACCTGCGAGATTTCACAGGACATGAATAGACGTGCAGGTGGACGTTGCAGCACCGAAGCAACGCCCTGATCTCTACAGCAAGGAGTAACGGAGCGAGGTTCATCGCCGTTGTTCCCATTCTCGTGCCTAAGCGGCTCGGCGTTGCAGATACTGTGCAACAAACCAAGGACACCAGGGGTCCGTCAAGTAATATCTAAGCGACGCTTACTGAGCAATATTTTCACTCGTTGAGCAGACAGAGCTTTTACTTGACGCTGTATTGATCAAAATATCAGTGCCTTTGAATAATCTGTGATCAATGAGGCTGCGTCGAGTGGACAAGATTTCGGTGCTGTTAATTATGGAAATAGAATAGTTGATGTGAACAAAACTATCGAAATTTTGAATTTCACACCCTTGCAGAACTTTCCAAAACTTTCCAAAATGCAGTCCAGGGTATACTGCGTGGAAGTGAGGTTGACTTTTGACATAGTTAGAATTAAATTTCAGGGGCCTCAACCCTTAGTAATATCCGTCAGGGAAGATGAATTTCAGCTTTCCTCCATTGGTTGTATCGACGCCATGTAATCAAGAGGTCCAGGGTTCGATACTCGGTGGGGGAACATAGCGGTTCGAATTCCACTTTAAACTGTAGGTACAGTCCCGATTAGCCTTTCTGTGCATAAAGTGGACTTAAAAAGCAAACACGCAAACTGAAAAACAAGATGATCAATCCTACTAAGGAAGTGAAATTACTTACCATTATGCTCTATTTCCAACGAAACATTTGTAGGAATTCAGGGGGGCGGGGCTTCAGCCCCCAGAGCCCATCCCTTGGCTACATGCCTTGGAGAACACAGTTGCGTTTGGAATGATGTGCTGAAAAGTAACGTAAATACGTATATCATATAATGTCACGTGTGAAATGTCTCAAAGGGTAAAGAAAGGCTTAGAGCTTGTCTAAACTTCTTGCATAACGAGAACTTGCATTCCTCTAGATGATCACATCACAAATTCTTCCTTCCAGGTATCTCGGCCTTTCAAAATGGAAATCCTTAGCTTCGTCAAACTTCCTACAGCTGAGATCGAGAAATCTTTCTACTCCAATAGAACCCTTTGTAATATCTTGGGCTGGGGTGTGTTGCAGGTGAGTGTTATAATTTTCGCAATATTACCCGAACGGGAGCCATGCTTCTCAGTTGAATTACACTGCCTCTGTATTCACTCATGGGAACTTACCTTTAGTATATGTATTTCGTTGAGAGCGAAAACTCGTGGAATCAGCCTGGTCTAGTATGTGCCAGATCTGGACCATAAGGTGGCTGTTAGTATAGACTTCGGGTATATTGGGAACTGTTTTTTTATGAACTCCTTCGGTTGTATTTTTTAATATTTTTCGACGTCGGTCTTCTGCCAGTTTTCACTAATCGTGACGATGAGAACGAATATAGATTAGAATTAATTGATGATGGAGACTCACAAAGGAAAATTCACGTTTCCACGACTTGAACCTATAACTTAATCAATTATAAGCACCAAACTAAATTAAATTCAAAAGTACCTGCTTTCGGTAAAACCTTAAAAGCTGTCCCTCATTCCGTCCTCTTTAAAAAATCCGAAAAATGAAGTAATTACGATTTTCAAGTTATTTCTTTTAACTTTAATATGCATATTTTCAAAAAATCATTACACTATTAGTGGGATGTAGTGACTTAATACAAACTGTTATACTTATAGAAAATTTAAAACCTAAATTAGCAAATTCCAGATAATATTAGGTTTACTTAAAAAATATATAACCTTATCATTAGATGAGCATTTAGCCTTACAAGCAAGTATGACAAATAAATTTCACTTGAAATAATTCTTGAAGCTTTCCTGGCGGCGGATATTGAAGAGGTCTTCAAATTTCACGTGGTTTTTGGCGCCGAAGCATGTTTAATAAAACCATGTGAAACGTATCGTGCACCGGATCTATTTTCTCCATCTATCTGCGAGATAGACAGACTAGACAGTCAACATCATCATCCTCTGTTACTGTAGTCAACTGAGTCGTCATGTTGAGTAGTCACTGTTCTCCACTGAAACCTTCTCTCTTCTTGATATAATCTTTCCAAGTTGCTCCAGAACCATTGTGGAGTTCGCTGGCTGCTTTATATCTCGCCTCCTTACTGTCCACTGCAGCAATCGCCCTCTTCTTAGCATCCTTACCCCACGTTTCCAATGCCCCATTTTCAACAAAAACGAAAAGTATGAAGAGACTAAATTTGGAACAGGAAGGGGGACGAAATGAGGAACAGGAAGATGGACGAAATTAGGAACAGGAAGAGGGACGAAATTATGAACAGGAAGAGGGACGAAATTATGAACAGGAAGAGGGACGAAATTAGGAACAGGAAAGGGGACGAAATTAGGAACAGGAAAGGGGACTTAATTAGGAACAGGAAAGGTGACGAAATTAGGAACAGGAAGAGGGACGAAATTATGAACAGGAAAGGGGACGAAATTAGGAACAGGAAGGGGGGACGAAATTATGAACATGAAGAGGGACGAAATTATGAACAGGAAGAGGGACGAAATTAGGAACAGGAAGAGGGACGAAATTAAGAACATGAAGAGGGACGAAATTAAGGAAGAGGGACGAAATTTGGAACAGGAAAGGGGACTTAATTAGGAACAGGAAAGGGGACGAAATTAGGAACAGGAAGAGGGACGAAATTAGGAACAGGAAAGGGGACGAAATTAGGAACAGGGAGGTGGTCTAAAATAGGAACAACCCTCAAACTAACATGGCTGCTCCTACCTTCTCAACAAGTGAACCTGACTGCACACAACTCACACATCCTTCTATTGAGAAAGTACCCAAGCCAATGACATGCGAGCATAAAAACAATGATTATACTAGGCGTAAAGGACTTGTAATAATAGCATTGCAATAACCTATTGTAACAAGAAAGGAGAAATCTTCGTAAAATCGGAACAGAAGCTCCCTAGATCACAACTAGCTTGGTTTGCCTTCCCTTATGCACACAAATTCGGCGCAGGGAAGAAATCCCCCCATATATAAAGTGCTTATTCGAAACATGAATGAGTGAAAGATTTATTTTTGAAATATTAATTAATAACAATATAATTTCGTGTCTATCTACGCAAGTGAACAATCAAGACTGTTAAACCTATCGATATGTATGGCGTAACGATTTGGAAACTTATCCCGTGGCAACGTATGGTTGCTTATTTGTAGATTTAATTTGATGAGAGTAAATTCTAAGGTCAGATGAATAAAATTCAGTCTGACTTAGCTCATGGGCGACTTTGCTTTTAGGATAACGACGAGTCCATCTCCAACTCACTGATGATGGCGAAGGTGCCACTCATTCCCGATGCCGACTGCAAGGAACGCGGAGCCTTCGTCCCCAATGGACACACGCTGTGCGCCGGATACCAATCAGGAGGGGTGGATGCTTGTGAGGTGAATCAACGTTCAGTTCCTTTACGTTAGATGGTATACGCTGTTTCATTTATCTCTGGAGGAAGGCCACGCATAGCGGCATAAAGGGGGGTCGGGATCGATTGGGCAGATCGAAGCAGTACACGCTGGTAAGTGCAGTCGCTTTCCACCACTCCACGCAATTCTGTCCCTCTGACGTGTTCAGTGGTGGAGCCGTCTCGCGTCACTACTTGTGCAGACTTGTTTTCGTTCGTTTGCTCCAGAGATAAATGGGACAGAGTGTAGTTTTTTTTCTGTTTCCTTTTCATCCTAATCTTCCGTGTTTCCATTTAATACTTCATATCCGCAGCTTTGCATTATGGCCCTTTACCTAATTTTTCTCCACCTTCATTCGCTAATCTTTCTTTTTGGAAACTGTTTCGTCTGACCTTTACTTTATTCTAAATCATTCAATTCTTAATCGTTG
This sequence comes from Lepisma saccharinum, assembly GCF_977018435.1. Classification (NCBI taxonomy): domain Eukaryota; kingdom Metazoa; phylum Arthropoda; class Insecta; order Zygentoma; family Lepismatidae; genus Lepisma; species Lepisma saccharinum. The sequence continues at coordinate 22,633,856 of NC_139249.1, read as the reverse complement.
CATTCTTTTCAGTTCATTCGCTTTGATTTTCATTCGTTTCTTTTCTTTTTTAATTTAGTACACATTTATTACTTACTTCTAGGCTCTCTTCCTTTACTTCACTTTTATTTTTTACTACTTCTCCATTGAATCTTTACATTATATTTTTGAATCTCCCGCTGGCGTAGTGGTGACGTCGTCACCTTGGAATTAAAGGCCCTTGGGTTCGGTGGAGGCACGTAGTGGTTCGGATCCAGTCCTGATTAGCTCATGTGTGCATAAAGTGAACTGAAAAATCTAGTTAATCTTATTCTTTATGCTTTGTGATTATTTCCAAATTGTATCCAGTATATCCCATTTGTTTTTATTGTTGTTCATTTTTGTATTCCGTTTAAATCTCTCATCCTTATCGTTAATTTTTTGATTCAGAGTTTTCTGGAATGTGCTGTCATCAAGCGTACCAACCCCCCCCCCCCCCAGCCATTTCATCGTATTAGTCCTTTATGCGATTTTTAATCATACCAATGTTTTCTTAATGTAGATGAGCGGGGGTGTTAGAGTGAGGTCCGGGGGTGTGGGTGAAGGACTGATTACTGCACTTATGTATAAAACAAATATAAATTATTTCCCATTTCCTACCGCGGCCGTTAGGGCCTACCATGCGAGAGGCCCGGGTTCGATCCCTGGCGGGGGATAACCGGGACTTTTTCTACCTGTTCAAGCGGCTCTGGCGCCCACCCAGCGTCGTATAGAGTGAGTACCTGGAGGAAACTCTGGGGGGTAAAGGCGGCCAGGTGCGTGGTTCTGATCACATCACCCCCAGCTTGGCCGAGATCAAGAAAGTGTGGGGCCCTAACCCCACGCCCCCTATACTCCTTCATGGCGTGGTGCAAAGCACAGGGGAGCACTTTACTTTACTTTACTTTATCCATTTCCTGAATTCTATTTATATGTAGTTTCAGTCTTCTCATATTTTCGATTTTGAGCTTCATTCAACCAGTATCATTGAATAACGATTAGTGTCATCAATCAGTTAAGTTACAATAACTTCTCCTCAGAGGTAACTCGGTTACAGTTACTCATTTAAGAGAATAACCCTTACTTCAAAAAGAAAGGAACTTACTTTCACAGTTACCTGATTCCAGTAAGATATAACTCGTGTAAAATATTTCTTGCATTAATTGCAACCAGGCTGTTCTATATCATATAATTCACGACAACAAAAAGATTAATTCACTTTTATTAAATTATTATTAACCTCGTATGTTTAAAAATATAATAGATATAGACGTAAAAAAAACGAAACACACTTCAAAACTCGAAGACATCGTTTAGGCACTTCGTCGAACAGAAAACTGTAATATTTTCTTACAGTTACTTACATTACATTAAGTCGTTCATTTCTAAAAGCGACTGTTTTATTCAAGACATTGCAAAATTTTGGTGAATTAATTTTCGCTTAATGCGAAAATGTAAAGAACAATAAATATTCATTTTGTTTAGTTACTTGAAAAAAATAGCTCAGTTAGGCTACAACTCGAAAAGTAACTAATTTTCATCCGCTGCAAAAACGAAGTTAATGTAAACAAAAGCACGTGATTTATGATAAGTAGTTCCTTTCCTGTGTGTAAGTTTTGGTGCTGTTGGTTTTTTGGCTGTAGATGTACAGTCATGGAAAGAAATAATTCCCCCATAAGACTTCTGGCATTAAGGCTCTATGGGAGAAGTACTTTTTTTCCATGACGGTACAGCTTGAATAGAGTGATTGAGTTAAGTGGTGTGGCTTTATCATATGAACTATACAGGGTGTACCAGAAGTGATAGTGCAAACTGAAACGGTGAAAAGTACACCATAGTAGAAGTTTAAAAGTCTCAGTAAACATGGGTTCGGAAACGAACAGTTTGCGAGAAAATTTCGAGTGTATGGTTACGAACCGCCAGTGACTTGATTATGGACGTAATGCTTACAGGGTAAGGTAAGCTTCTTGGTACAAGCTTGCAGCCTCCCGTGAATTGCCGTTAGCCCTTATGTACAGGGTGTTCATAAAGTCCCGGTACCACTATAAATAAACATATCTCGGAAACTACATGCAATAGAACAATTCTGTTGATTGCAAAATAAGCTACAACTCTCAATGTTTTATATGCCATACACCTCAATGTGCGCCCAGTTGCTCTCAGAACATCAAGGCGGTACTCCACTTCTGCCCAGGGAATAGATCCATCACGGTCTGTGCACCTGCCAGGGAAATGCCTATCCAGAAAACCTCATACTACATCCCAAATCTCTTTTAGTGTTGTCATTTTGGTCAATCGCACGTGACAGTGACGGTTATGCTTTTCGTCCTGTACAGGACGTATGGTTTTCTTATAACGCCACCTTTCGGCACTGTTCAGTTTTAAACAAAGAAACCTCGGAGAGCGAAAGGAGAAAAGCGTATGATCTGTTTCCGACTCCATGCTTACTCAGACTTTTTGCTTCTATACTATCGTGTACTTTTCACCGTTTCAGTTTGCGCTATCAGTTCTCGTACACCCTGTATATCTACGCGGAAGATTGCTGAAGAGTTGCCATTGGAACAACCAATAGGATTTCTCAGAAGCTGCGTAAACTTGACTTCGTTCTTAACGTGGACGGAGAATAGTCGCCCTTAATCGATGAAAGTAAATGTTACTTTCGAAGATTATTCAACCAGCGGCGATGGTCACTATCAACTTTCTTCTTGCAGGGAGACTCTGGAGGTCCACTGATTTGCATGGGTTACCTCACGGGGGTGGTTTCTTGGGGGAAGGACTGCGCCAAACCGAATACACCAGGCGTCTACACCAGAGTCTCCAGCTACGTTCCTTGGATCAGGAAGGTTCTGGCGGACGATGGTGACTCCAAAGATGCTATGGACTCTTCCTTTTGCGTATCAGTCAACCGCTCCTGTTTGGATTCTCTGATCCTCCTTGGACTGATCTTTCTCCTGCGATATATTGCTTTGTAATAATAAATGTTTGTCTATAAGGTATGACGATATTCATTTCCTAATGATTTCAGCTATCAGTACAGAATTGTCAGCGGCAAAATTCGCTTCATCTCGCTCATTCAGACAGAAACTTAAACTCTGTCCAAGGATTCTCTGGAGCGAGGAAACGAAAGCAAGTCTCTACTCAAGTACTGACTCAAGAGGGCTCGACCAACGAACACGTGCGAGGGATCGGGGAAAGCGACTGCAGCTAGCAGCCTTTGCAGCAGCGTATACTGCTTCGTTCCGCCCACTTGTTTTCTCCCCTTCTCGACCCCTATGTGTGGCCTTGCTCCTGAGATTCCCTGGATAGAGTATAGATAGGTCTGCGTCTTTCGAGACGGTGGAAAATTTGTTTATGCGATCACGTGCCAGACACGCACACGCTCACTCAAAGGTTGTTCAAATAGTGATGCTCCACATTTTTTTGTATTGCCAAATGTTCATTCGTATCATTCTGACGAATGACGGGATCGAACATGCCACTCCCAATTGATTTATGGGTGATGCAGCTTAATTATTATTAATCCTCAGATGGTGAGAGCACTTGTCATGAGGACAAGTCTGATGCTAAGCAGCAAGAGGTAATCCTGAAACAAAAGCACTAACTAAATCAAAATGAAATGGCAAATAGTCACACTCTGGTTTTTAGAACTTTCGAACCTGAATCATAATGGTGAGGTTAGGATAAATACCTGTCTAGACTTAGAAGATAGATGAGCAAATCGAAGATCGGTAAAATAATACTTCTTCTCATCTAAGTCAGACTGACTACTCTCCTTCCAAGACTCCCAAACGTACTCCTGACTGTCTCAAGTCAAAACCAAAAGTGTATGTCTACCAAGCCTCACTTCTCCTCTAATCTTCTGTCAGAGGAGACTTCCACCACGCCGATTCGTCACGTTTTATTCTTCCCATTCTGTAAGCAGATTGCTACATGTTTGCTTCTTGTTACTCCAATGTTTCAGGAAGTTTGTACACACTTGACTCTGCATAATTAAAATACCTCAGAGAAGCAGCCAGCTGGTGAAAACAAGTGAATGACCCTCGGTCAGATTGAAACTTCTAGAGAAAGCATAATTCTATAATTCGTTACGCATTCAACGTAAATGAAATTCAGACTCAGCCAAGGTGAATGTTTCAGCAACATATGTTATTTTTCTACAAACTCTCTTTATAGCCCCAACAAGGCTTCAAAGCTTGTTCCGTGCCTTGCGTCCTTTCTTGGGTAGAAATCTGATGGAACAAGATCCGGGATATAGGGTGGATGAGGGAACACATCGAACCAAATTTAGCGATTGCTCCATTGTCTTCAGACTTGTATGTAGGTGCTGCCTTTAGATGCGACAGTTAACTCCAACGCTTACATCAGCAGCCTCAACAAACTCCAGAAGCAATTCCGGTGAATGGGACATAACAAGGATCCTGGAGACACCTTGCTCCTCCATGACAATGCCCGCCCGCACACATATTAATATAATTTCTGCAGGGTAATGCTATTCTTCTAGGTCATTTTCTTATAATTTTAAGGTCATTCTTTTGAGAATTTTAGGTCGCCAATTTCGAAGCTCTGATTATAACCAATATTTTAGTTCATTGTATTGTATTATGAAATATGGTGTGAAAAGAAATCAATTATATTTAGTTTTGCTCTACACTCGATTTATTAAATATTAAAATTTTCAACGAGTGAAATGTGTGGACTGATAAATTCATCTCTCTAAAATTTCACCTTAGTTCTAACATGTGTTTTACCTACAGTAGGTACATTCATGACGTTCAATCATTCAGCAGTCAATAAATTAAGAACCAACAAACACATATGTTAAGCTACTATTTATTCACAAGATATAAGAATACAACGTTAAGTGTCTTGTCACCACACCTGTCTATATTCACGACCGTATGGGAAGAAAAAGACGTTACGCCCAAAGAAGTTTTACTAGTTCTTGTAGTTGTTGTTATTATTATTAGTATTGTTAACGAGTTTACAGTTAAATAATTGCAAGTAATGTGAATATAAAGGATTGATATATATATCTATAATTCTAATGTTCATAATGTTCTTGCATTAACATTCAATTTATCTATCACTATATATACCGTGCGTCCATTTCGATCTGCAGCCGAGAGATCGGGAGAAGCGTGGCGGGCGGCACTGACGGAGATGCCGACATTTGCGGCCTGAAATGCCCGCTTATTTTTATGGACATATGCAGACATTTATATAAATATTGCAAAACGAGCACTAACCTGTGTTATAAGAGTATGGTTTTAATTTTAGTAGCTTAGTGACTGTATGTGCCGATGATTTTGACACGCCCACCTCTTGTGAAACACGGCGTAGAGGTTTGTTTGGAGAACGTTCTAACGCTGCACCAATATCATCGAGTTTTGCTTCGGTTAGAATCCGTCGTTTTTGCTTAGGTGTTTTAAAATTTAACGATACAGTTTCTCGTAATTTAAGGACAAGATATCTAACCGTATCTCTGTGTGGAGTTGAAACGCATGGGAATTTCTGTACAAATTACCTACACACGTCTCTACACGAGTTTGTTTTCACGTAGGTACGTGTCATACATAAAAAATCTTTGTTCTAACGTGAATCTTGCGGCTGGCATTCCAATCGTCTCACTGACACGTCACACATACACACTACAATAACACAAACAAGTAACTGCAAGTAACCAAGAATAACACTCTTGCGCACAGTACGAAATTAACACGCTCTTGGTTTACATTGCTCGCCACTATATTTACAACTCTGTCTTCATCTAGTCGCGAAGGAACAAAAAACTCGAGCTCGGATATTTCGGATTGCGAGGAAGCTCACGAAAACCATTCACTTTTATCGGTTTCGTCTGCAGTGTAATCCTGATACAGTGTTGCACATTCGAAACCTCCAAACGATTCCCATCGCCACAAAACTCTTTCAAGGATATAAACTTAAGCAGGACGTTACTGATCAAAACCATGATTAAAATGCTTTTTTATCTGTGGCTCTTAACATCGTTTCTATAGCGTATTTATTTGTGTATATAAGAGCAGAACTTGGATGAATTACAGAAGAACTTTTGCGTGTTATAACACAGGTTAGTGATCGTTTTGCAATATTTATATAAATGTCTGCATATGTCTATAAAAATAAGCGGGCATTACAGGCCGCAAATGTCGGCATCTCCGTCAGTGCCGCCCGCCACGCTTCTCCCGATCTCTCGGCTGCAGATCGGAATGGACGCACGGTATATACATATTGATGAGATTGTGATATTGAAGATATCACATTTTTTTCTAAAATTTGTATTTCAATGGTGCAAATGTAAGTTCGATACTAAATTATTAGATCTAACTAGATCTAATTATATTCGCTGTATATAACTGTAGATCATCTACTAAACCACGTATAAAATGTTCAGATTTCTTTTGCACATTGCAGTATATGTCTAGTTTTTGTGTTCTATTATAAAATTAGTGTAATATATTTAAATCATTGGAAAGAGTTTGGGCCCATTATACCCTCCACTTACATTCGGTGATGTTAGTATTTAAAAGTTTCTTACATATTATAGTAATACGGTAATTATATAAATAAAAAATTATACGCCGGTGTTCTCCCGGATCCAATCCCGATGATAGGAAACCTCTGTATATACATCCGGGTATCCAGGAGTTGCACATCCGGAAGCGCTCCAGGATACGATTCCAGCCTGGTAGCCACTGGCGTACAATGGACCTCCAGAGTCACCCTTTAAATACAAATAAGGCTTTCAAGGTTCAAGATATATATTAAACAAGAACATTCAATGAAAGGTTGCCGAACGAAAATATCAAATAGAAACTTGAAACAGCTCCTCAACCAGAGAATCATTAGTTCTATAACTTGACTGTTTATTCCGTGACTAAACACATCTCGTCGTTGTGTTGTAATAAAGGGGTAATAGGTTCGATATCCACTTTAAACTGTAGGTCCAGTCCCGATTCGCCTTTCTGTGTTACAAGATGAACTTAAAAACAAGGTAGTGATTGCTGCTACAACCTTTTCAAGCATTCCCATTGGCTGGTAGCTTTTTGGGGTAGTAAATAATCTGTGGTGGTTAGGTTAGGCAAGTTGGGTTTGGTTCTCTTAGAAGAAGAAGATGACGAAAATGGTTGTAGCAGCAATAACGACCTAAAAACAAAACTGAACGCAATATTTATGCACAAGCGTGTTCAAGAATTTTGTAATCGAGGTGAGCATTATACTTTACACACACACACACACACACAGGCATATATACTTATATGTATGTACAGCGCCACATTCAACCTGGTGGCGGAAAATTTAACTATTTTTTATCGCCATCCTCTTTCCCATAGTCTGCATAGTGGATTCACCAAATTTCAGAGTTCTACGATGCCTCAAACAGGCTACAGAGGGCTCTGAGTTGGGTAACTTTAATTCTGGCCACCCGGTATGAGAGCAAGTTGGGTCAAATGATGGGGGAGACTTCTATGCGAGAATGAGAGAGATGACAGTACCTTTAATTCAAGATTGTACAAAATAATACTTGAAACCTAACTCTACTCACATTGCATACTCCTATAAGACCCTCTGGAAAAGCTGCACAAATCTCAGAGGGGTACGTTTCACCGTCGTAAGCCTCACTGCAGTCGGAGTCACTGACTATTGGAACTTCGGCGAACAAGAGAGAGTTTGAAATAGCTCCGCCAGCCTGAAAGAAAATACAACAGATTAATTTTGTAATGATGTGTTGCAGAGTTCAATATACAGTATTGGTCAAATTATTGGACTCATTGTAAAAAAGAAGTACATTTCCTTACTTTGAAAGTGTTCTAACATATTTGACGATTGGTATAACTTTTTATGGAATTAAACTGTTTGTCTGCTTCGATATAATCTTGTTTTCAATAATCCTTTCTTTTACGTGTCCCAAGAACATGTGGTAACACGATTCTTTGCAAATTCGCAAAATTGCCTGGAACAATACGTATATTGTTTACTATGTTATTTATACTATTTGTTTGGTTATAACAAAGAAAATAATATTAATACTGATTGTTGTAAGGGTGTTCTTTATTTGTATTTCCGGAGCAACATGTAATTTCATAAACCACGTGGTTTGAAGTTTACAAATAAGAGTGATGAAGGATTGTACACAAGAAAATATTAAAATGGGCTCAAAAAGAGCCAAAGGTGGTCATACGAAGTACTGACAGTACTTGCAGTGTGTATAACAATGCAATGTGTATCACAAAACATTAAATCTATTTAATTTCTATACATAAAGTGTTAATATGTGTTCAATTTTTTCAACTAATGAGTCCAACAATATTGCCAATACTGTAAGCTAAAATCATGGACACCTGCAAATAAATACTTGCTTGCTCTTCCATTCTTTCTATTCCTATTTATCTCTATTTTCCTTCTTCTATCGGAAATAGGTTGGAGCTTTTCAAAATTTGCCACAATGGCACTTAGATGACGGTGAACTTCTTCACAACTCTATTTGTTGGGAGGTTTAGGACAATAGAGTCTGTGTGGTCTCAACGACAACAAGACAAGGTTTCAGTTCCAGCTTACGAAAAGTGAAATTCCTGATTGTGCGTTGTTCCTTTTTGTAGACGCTGGCAACACAAAACTGATACATCCCAATCAATCTTTGCTTTCATGAGGAAATACATAAACTTCATATCATGAAACAAAGTAAATGCAGTATGGTTCCTCTCACAACGAGCGTAATCCTTTCCAAAACGGCGTTCGTTATGCGGGACGCTTTTTTCTACAGGTTACTGTAGCAATGAATTTAATCCTTTTTAGAGTTCGGCCCGAAATCGCGAAACATAGTAAAATAAATTGCAGAGAATATAAAAAAATCACCAACTATGTTGGAAATCCAAGGAATTTACTAACTTATAAGTTTTGGAAAGCTTAGTACGTTCAATACAGTTATATATATAAAAAATACGTTCTCTGCAATTTCTATACACATAAAGTGTCTTTCGTTCAATGTTATTTCGGTTTTCAGCACTTTGTTTGGTCTTCCTTTTAGTGTATTTATAACAATCGTTTTTTACACGAATTGTAGCCAGGTAGCTGCTTGTGTATAAAGTTCAGTACCACACGCGCCAGCCCGTGTAAGATAATGAAGTGCCTCTGCTCAGTGGTTAATCATATGTGCGGTTCGTATTGCGGGGCGTTCGTTATGCCAGGCAACACTGTACTTCAATTTTTGATTGCATAATTCTAGTACTTGTTAACCATTTTAGGAAGATTCTCTCCTCCTTCAGATACGTTCTTGGCTATTTCGATTCTTACCTTCCTTAGAAAACATTTTTCGAGTTACCAATGGCTAGAACTTTATTATTACTATACTATATTTATTTCTTAGATCTAGACTCGTACCTTGACATGGTTTATATTATTTTCGTAACATCTCCCGGCTGACAGAACGAGCTTAGCTAGCCAGCCAGCCTACCATTAGCGTAGAGCGTGGGCAAGAGGATTAGTGATAGGTTGCTGGGTTGAGATGACGTCAGAGTTTGCTTGCTGATTGATAACTTCTGGAGTTACAACTCTCTCCCAAGATGCAAATGTGAAACAGTCAGAGATGTTACGAAAATAAACTACAGCTTAATTTGGTCACTGGAAATGTTTAAGATAGGTCTGAGTCGATGCTTCCATTCTTGTGACTTTACTTTCGTATCCATTGCGGAAATAACTTACTTCTATCCTTCCGAATCCGCTAACAACTGCCATCGTTCCTGCTGGCGTGTCTTGACCTTGATCAGGTAGGCTCACTGGCTGGACAAAATCGGAGAACATGAATGGCGGATCAACCTGAAATGAGTGCGAGCCTTGTACATTACGTCATCTATACACAGTATTGGAAAACAAGCTTGGTCTGATTCAGTGGTTTTCAACCCGTGGCCCCCTGGTTGTAATTTAGCGGCCTGCTAAAATACATTAAAACCGTTTTAAAGCTTATAAATTAGGCTACAATTTTTATTCGAAACAATTTCCAGTCATTGAAATTGTTCAAAAGTTAGGTACAACACAAAAAACTTTAAAAAAATATTGAAAAATTCCACTTCTTAAAAATTATTTTTTAAATTGGGCAAAACCACCGACATTATCGAAAAATTAAAAATAACCTTTTTTGTAACTCATCTAATGAGAATTAAGACTAAAATAAATTAACTGCCTATGACGTAAAAAACTCAATATGCTGACCAAGGCAGAAATTTATTTTATTATAAAACATAAACTAAACGTAACGTTTCAACCTTCTAGCAAGATCTTCTTCAGACTCTGTACCAAGTACAAATGTAACAAGGTACAAAACAGGAAGAAATATATACACAAACATTACTCCCCTCCAGACTATTAGAAAGTTGTTCTGGGACATTCTAGCAGGTGGCTTTCCCTTGTCAACTGTACTTTCACCTAAAAGGCTAAACATATTTTCTTCCATCTAGAATGTGGTTGGACTCTTTTTCCTTCATTCTTCTTCCTTCTTCTCTCCTCTTTCTTTCTTTTCCTTTCCACTCTTTCTAACACCTTCTTCCATTCTTTGTTTAACTATAGTCTCCCATTCCAGTTCATTGTGACTTCTTCACCTTTCTTCTCTACTTCCTTGGCCTCCTTCCATTCTCTCACTAGTATTCTCTTCCACCTTCCTATCTGCTTAGCCTGATGCCACTCTATGACATGTCCTGTTTCTCTCGTGTGTTTAAAAATCGCATTTCTCTCTCTCTTAAGTCGTACATCATCTCTATGTTGTATCTACCCGTCTTTCAGCCTCTTTCTAGTTTCTCATATGTACACACACTGACATTCTTTACATTTCACTTCGTAGATAATCCCTTGCTCTTCCTCTTCTCTGTTTTCCTTTTTCTTGTTTGCATTCTTCGCTATTCTTAAGATGCTTCTCCCTCTCTTCCTGTAAGTTTTAATTCCCGCTTTAAAATATTCGACTTTTTCTGTCCTTCGTTGACTGCGCTAAGCATTTTGCAGACAATTTTGAATGGGTTGTGAACCAGTGGCTTTAGGGTTTGAACTGTCTTGCTTGACAATGGAGTTATGACCGTTGCAAAGGGGTTGAACGGTACAAGACGGAATGGTTGCTGTATAATTGGCAAAGATATACGACGTTCTAGGAGTTTGTGGAGCAACGCGCGCTGCGGCAAACCGCTGCAAACCCTTTCCCTCTCTCGCGTTCATTGGTCGAGTTGCTACTTGTGCGGACAACTTGTTTCCTTTCGCTTGCTCCGCAGACTCCTGGAATAGATTATAGATGTACAGTCAACGGCAAAGATAATAGAATGTAAGTTGCTCATCGCTATTTTCATTACTGTTTTATTATCCTGTGCTGTTTTAAGATTGTCCTCTGCTTATTGACTTTTTTTAAAAACTTCAGTTCATTATCACATTGTGTAAAACAGACTAAATGTACGTGGTGATGGCAGTTCGCCTATTGTTTCTTTTGCCGTTGGGTGTACAATATACCAGAGGTCGCCAAAATACATTTCGTTCACAAGTATTAGGCTATTCATATTATTTCTGTAACAATTACGACTATGCCCTTACCTTTAACACGGCGACGTCAGCTGACAGGTCAGGATTATTGTAGTCAGCGTTCACGATAGATTGGACAACTTGGTGGCTGTCCCCATCTGACAGGAGGCTTGTAGTATTGCACACAAGGATAAGGTCGGACACATCAACGCTACGGAAACGGAGAATGCGACTCAGCAATGTAAAATACTTTAATTTGTCAATGTATAAACGTAAAACTGAAGTTTGGAGAAGAACGGTTGTTTTCAGATTAAAACCGCAACATAGAGTGCAGCTACTATTCTGAGTGCAGGGGGCTTTTCTTTCGTCTTATCGTCATCCGTAGGCCCAGTCTGGATTAGGTGCACGGATCAAGTGAAATTACGCTTCTTGAGCCTCATTTCGGGCAGGCTTAACAATTTACCACCTCGATAATGCGTTTCCGAGTAGTCATGTCAGTGACGTCATTGATCAGTAAATTTTTTACTTGTACCAAATAACGCTCACATAAAGTTTGTTACTGCACTGCCCTGCCCTGCTCTCCAGGTGTCAGGAGATTATAGAATTACCGAAAACATTCTACATTATTCCAACGATAACCTCAGAAAGGACGGGGACTTACTTGTATTATGAGCCGAGCCTTATTCGGTACCAAGGAAAATGTACAATTTTAGAAGATGTGATAATTAGACCTTGGATTTTTAGGTTCTAAAAATTGTGCTTTTAGGTTCATAAAATAGGCTCTAAAATCCTAATATAAGCTCTAAAATCATAAAATAGGCTCTAAAATCCTATAATAGGTTCGAAAAACCTTAAAATAGGTTCGAAAAATCCTGAAGTTAGTTAAAGAAAAACTTAAAATAGTTAAAAATTCCTGAAAAATGCTAATTAGGTATAGTCACCGGCAATGAAAATTGAACACCTATTTCCTGAAATACGCACTATGTTGCATAACGTTATGTGTTTTGCCTAACCCTACGGCGATGGCAAAACTTACCATTGGAAATTTGCCATTTAAGTCCACTCTTCGCTTTATAGTTAGGCAACAATCTTTTTTCATGTTATTCACAGTCAAACTCAGCAATTTTGTCTGTGAGAATCATCTTATATGCTGAAAATAATCTTCCAACAAAAACATAGTCAGTGGTGCAAACTTCAATGCTGAAATGTTAGTTTGCAAGGCGTGAATGCCACAAAGCACCGAAGTGACGTGAAAGTGAGCAAGACCACACAGATCAGACCACTTTGGATTGCACAGGTAACAGTGGCGCGAGACAATTTGCTTCGATTAGAGCTTTGAAAAATCACCATGGACTTGGAGGAAGGGAAATCGACAGAGAGTATGTTTTATACACGTTTGTCATTGAATTTTTTCGAGACTAAACAAAGCAAATGCCTGTGTGACATAAAAATCCTGTAAAATCCTTTAAAAATACACAAAAACCTAAAAAAGGCTTGATTTAGGCGCATAACCCTAAAATAGGTCCTGACAAGCAAAATAGTTTTTTTTTAGGCACTATAAAACTTCATCAGTTGTGTTTCTTAATGAAACGCTGACATAACTTATTATTTCTTACATACCTGCAAAGAGACTGAAGAGTTTTAGATTTTTACTTGAACGTGTGCTCAATTTTCAACCGTTAAAACGATGCAGCTGCGACAAGATTCATAATGGAACATAAATATTGACGTGATGGATGATTATATAATAACATGCTACATGAAATGATTAGACATACGAAGATACCGAAATATGGCAATGTGAAAAAGTGACAAGTTGTATTTCGGAGCATTTGGTGCAACGATGAACTTCCAAGCGTCAGCAGATGTGGACTCACCCCTGGACGCAGTGAGCGGCCGTTAACGCCCAATCCTCGCTCAGTACGGACGCTCCACAACGAAAACCGCCATTGTACAGCATTATCACCTTAAAGAAAAGCAAAAACACTAAGTTGACAATCCACACTTTGTTGTTTGTATTTTTCACACCAAAACGATCCTTTTCTTTCTGGATGACCCTCGTATTATAACTAAACATTAAATCCAAAGGAAAATAGTCCATTCTTCTAGTATTCGGTTCTATAGTGAATAAAAATGGAATGTACTGATGAAAGTTGTTCAAATCTCGTTATTGTGTTTAGTAAATTAAACTAGTAAGTTATCTTAATAAACAATATTTTGCTACATGCACTTTCATATGTATTTGTGCACGTACTACGACTATTACTAATACTACTCTCTACATGTGAGTATTGTGATACATAACTGTAAGCCTTGTTGTGTTGTGTGATTTCTTATATATACATGCACAAGACATACAAAATACGTAGGTTCAAATTAAACAATATAACTTTAATACATGGAAGCTATTCACGTACATCTTACACACTGTTACTATAACAACCAATCAATAACATGCTATAGAATACAAATTCTTCTTCTTCCTCTTATCATACGTCTATCAATAACAATATAATATACCGGGTGTCCATAAAATCCCTTTACAACTTCAAAAATTCACTAGAAATGCAAATGATGAGAGATTTGAGTGAATGTTTTTTATTGTACTAGTTTACTATGAAAGTTTGTACTAATAGTCAATTTGTGTATGTCAGATAACATTGTGAAGAAAGAGAGGTCCTCGAAAGAAAAATGGCTACTCCGCAAGAAAAGGCACAATGTGTGGCGTGGTTTATTGAAACAAAATCTGACACTCAGACTCGGCGAATCTTCAGGACTAGGTATGGGAAACAACCACCAGCACGTCCATTAAATTTGTGAATGGCACAGGAAATTCATGGAGATCTGTACAATTTTTGATAAAGCGAGAAGTGGAAGGAAACTAGTATCAGAGGAAGACATGAAACATGTAAGACAAGCCTTTGTTAATTCTCCGAAGAAATCTATTTGCACTGCTGCCAGACAGTTACAGCTACCACGATCAACAGTGCACAAGGTCCTACACCACAACCTGCGATTGTATGCGTATAAAGTGCAAATGTTGAATGCCATCGAGCCCAATGATAAACTGAAACGCAAAATGTTTGCAGTGGACATGCTTAATTGAATATCGGAGGATGCAATGTTCCTCAACAGAGTGTGTTTTACTGGTGAGGCAACATTTCATGTTTTCGGTAAACTGAACACGTACAATGCGAGAATCTGGGGCTCAGAAAACCCCCATGCGACAATGGACACAGTCCAAAGGTGAATGTGTGGACTGATGTTCAATTGAATCATTGGTCCATTTTTCTTTGCGGAGCAAACAATTACTGCAAATGTTTACCTTGACCTTTTGACTAAATATGTGACACCACAACTGGGTCATCTTCAACCAACCGTCCTTTACCAACAGGATGTTAAACCACCACATTGGGGATTAAATGTTCGTGACTTCCTGGACCAAAAATTTCCCGGTAGGTGGATTGGACGGGATGACCCTATTCCCTGCCCACCTCCTTCACCAGACATAACGCCCCTAGATTTCTTTCTATGGGGCTACGTTAAAGACACTGTGTATCGAACAAAGGTACGGAACATTACTGACCTCAAGTAAAGGATCACTGACGCCATTGCCACCATTGATGAGGCTATGCTAGAGCGGACATGGCACAAAATCGATTTTCGCCTTGACTTCCTACGTGCAACCAATGGTGCCCATATTGAGGTTTATTAAGTTAAGAAAAAAACTTCAATATATACTGCTACTATGTGACAAATTTCATTTAATTATCTCTTCATATGTGTTTGGAATAAAAGTTTGAAGTTGTAAAGAGACTTTATGGACACTCTCTAACTAACTAACTAACTAACTCCCTAGCCTTCTTAAACCCGAAGGTTCATGGCTGCAGCAACACAGGCCTTCCATCTTTCACTATCTTGAGCAAGTTCTGTATACTCTTTTCCATCCCTACCGATTTCCCTTAGGTCCATCTCAACGTTGTCCCTCCATCTTCGTCTTGGCCTTCCTTCTTCCTACAGGTCTCTTACCATCAGGTTTCCCAACAAGAATCCTGTAAACTCCTCTTTCCTCTCCCATTCGTGCCACATGGCCTGCCCACCTAAGTCTTCTTGATTTAATTATTCTAATAATATCTGGACATGAATACAAATTATGTAGTTCTAAATTATGTAACCTTCTCCACTCACCTGTCTCCTCATCCCTTTTAGATCCAAAGATTTTCCTAAGGATTTTATTTTCAAATACACTCAATTTATGTTCCTCTTTCAATGTAAGGGACCAAGTTTCACATCCATATAATACTACAGGCAAAATTACGGTTTTGTATATTTTAACTTTTAGTTTCTTAGATATTGAACGAGAAGACAAAAGTTTATGAAGAGAGAAGTAACATGCATTTCCTGAATTAAGCCTACTTTTTATTTCCTCTTTAATATAATTTTCATTTGTTAATATTACTCCTAAGTACTTGAATTTGGAAACTGGTTCAAACGAGTTGTTATCAATAATTAGATTTTGATTATTACCTAACACTTGGTTTCGGCCTGTAAGCATATATTTAGTTTTCTCTTTGTTAACTTCCAAACCTATCTCTTTAGCAGTTTTGAAAAATGTTTTAGCATTATTCTTAATTGTATTCACATCATCCTCCAGTAAGTCTACATCATCTGCATATGCTAACAACTGAGTCACACCATTTAATTTTAGTCCTTCTTTAGTTTCTTTTACCTTCCTTACAGCATATTCTAAGGCAAAATTAAAGAGCAATGGAGATAATGCATCTCCTTGTTTTAACCCATCATGAATTGTAAATTTGTCAGACATATTAATACCCACACGAATTTTACTTTCTGTTTCACTGGTGCATATTTTTATCATACTAACAAACTTCTTAAGTATTCCAAACTCTACTAATATATTATATAATTTATCTCTTTTGACCGAATCATATGCTTTTTTGAAATCAATGAATAGCTGATGGACATTTTGATTATATTCCCACTTTTTTTCAAGTGTCTGTCTGATGTGAAAAATTTGATCTGTAGTTGATCTGTTACGTTTAAATCCACATTGATAATCACCTATAATTTCATTAGCATATGGGGTTAGTCTTGTTATAAGAATGTTAGACAATATTTTGTATGTTGTTGAGAGTAGAGAAATTCCACGGTAATTATTGCAGTTCATTTTATCACCTTTTTTAAACACAGGAACAATTATGGATTCTTTCCACTGTTGAGGGATTTCTTCTTTATTCCATATTAAACAAATTAATTTATGAATTTGACATATTAATGAATTTCCACCATATTTAATTAACTCAGCTGGTATTAAATCAATGCCAGGTGCTTTGTTATTCTTTAGCCTTTTAATAGCATCTTTAACTTCAGTCAAGTTAGGTTCTGGAACTAAAGGTTCTGCTGTGTGGACTTCATTTACTTCTGATTTATCTCCTACATGAACATTTAAAAGGTCATTAAAGTAGTTCTTCCATCTATTTAGAATATCGCTTGGGTCCGCTAGAAAATCACCGTCTTTATCTTTTATCAAGTTTACTTTAGGTTGCCACCCCTTTCTAAACTCATTTACACCTTTATATAAATCTCTGATCTTTTTATTTTTGCTGTTTATTTCAATTTCGTTAATTTTGCTTTTCAAGTAATCTCTTTTTTTACTTCTAAACGTGCGGTTAACTTCTCGCTTTATTCTATTATAATTGTTTAGATTTGTATCATCAGAGTTATTTAACCACCTAAGTCTAGCCTGATTTCTTATTTCTATTATATTATGACATTCATTATCAAACCATGGCTTACTTTTTCTCGGTTTATGGTATCCAATACTTTCTTTAGCTGCTGATTCTATTGCATTACGTATGGGCTCCCAATTCTTATTTACGTCTGTTTCATTTATATTTTCATCATCATTTAAATCCTGCAAAACATCAAATCTATTTGACAGTTTAATTTGGTAATCTTTCTTAATTCTTTCATCAGTAAACTTTCCTGTATCAAATTTTATAACTTTTAGATTTTGTTGCTTATGATTTATCACTGAGAGTCTTTCTCTTAATTTAGCAATTACTAAATAATGGTCACTGGCACAGTCAACACCTCTATGTGTACGAACGTCAATTATACTAGTATGCCTTCTCTTATCAATGAGAATATGATCTATCTGATTATGAGTTTTACCATCTGAAAAAGACCAGGTATATTTATGGATATCTTTATGTTTGAAAGTGGTACTTTTCACAATTAAATTCTTTGAGGTTGCAAAAGTAATCAATCTTATACCATTATCATTACTTAATTCATGAAGACTTTCTTTACCAATCGTGGGTTTAAATGTCTCTTCTTTGCCAATCTGTGCATTACAGTCACCTAACAGAATTTTCATATCATACTGAGAAAATTTGTCAAAGACCTGTTCTAACTCTGTATAAAAATCATCTTTAGTATTATCATCTTTATCTTCCGTTGGTGCATGTATGTTTATTAAAATAATTTTACACCACCTACCCTGTAAAACTGCATATGATATCCTATCATTAATAAATTCTACTGTTTTAAGAGACGAGATAATTCTATTATTTATGAAAAAGCCTGTTCCAAAATTATGATTTTCAGTACCACCATAGAAAAAAGTATAATTTTTAGTTTTACAATTCCCTTCTCCTGGCCACCTAACTTCCTGGACAGCTACTACATCTAATTTATACTTAACTATCTCATTAACTGTACACTGAAATGCCCCAGGCCGGTAAAGGCTCAGAACATTCCAGGTGCCTAATTTAATATCCATATTCCTAACGTAGATCTTATCCTTAGTCCAGGGACCTCCCAAAGTAGTCCCCACCCGGAGATCCGAACGGGGGACTATTTTACCTCCGGAATATTTTACCTTGGGAACATCCATGGCCTTATATTGCTGTTTCTTGACATTTTTTTTTACAGTGCAGAGTTGTCAGCTCTACGCCTAACCCCCAATATGAATGGAGGAACTACTACACAAGACAAACACAAACACATTAGACAGCACAATTACTACACAAGACGAACACAAACACATTAAACAGTACAACTACTACACAAGACACACATAGACACATCACAGCTATAACACAATATAAACACAAACACACCACAACTACTACACAATATAAACATAAACAAACTACACACCACAACTACTACACAAGACACACATAAACACATCACAACTATAACACAATATAAACACAAACATACTAGACAGCACAACTACAACACAAGACACATATATACACATCACCGATACTACACAAGACAAACAGAAATACATTAGACAGCATAACTACTACATAAGATAAACACAAACACACTAGACAGCACAACTACTACACAAGACAATCCCAACCATACTAGACAGCACACCTACTACACAAGATAAACCCACATACAAGCACACCACAACTACTCACAAGACAAACACACCTTTATATATATTGTCACGTACACAAACTGCATTGCTATTCTTTGAAATAAAGGACCATAGATGGCAGCATGCAAAAGGAACAACGGTTATATGAGGTGATGCATATTCAGTCTAGAAAGTGGGTAAGAGATGGCACCACCCAGGAGAACTTATACGATTGTAAATAGAGACAACGGAAAGAGTAGATATGATGAAATAGTGATTGTATATATTAATACTAATTATGAGGAAATAAATAAATAAATTTAACATAATAACAGGATATAAATAAGGAGAAAAGGGGAATTATCATTCAGTAACGGCATAAGTTATTAATATACAAAAGTAATGAAGTCGAATTGTAATTTCGATTGGTACTATTATCGTATGGGTGAAACACCTACGAATCATATATTTCGGAATTATTTATATTGCTAACGTGTTGCGGAACATTTCTTAAGGCGAAATAATGCATTTCTAACTAAGATAATGTTTATTTTCTCTATTTACGAGTACTTACTGTTACTTGTTGTTTCGAATCTGTAACACATTATGGCCGTGATAGCATACTGGTTTAGGGGGCGTTCTGAGAGTGTTTTGTCGATTTATGCAGTGGTGCAACCTCGTTCACCGGAAAATATCTACTTTCGTACCCCTACTTGAAATTATGCTAATACGTCGCATTTACGTGTAGAACTTGTAAAATAACCTTGCGATTTACCACGTTCATTGTCCATAAACAGCAATTCGGAACCATCTTCCTTTCGCAATTCGGAACCATCTTTCTTTCGCAATTCGTTAATGCTCTTCCTTTACGCACAACACTCTTGCAACCTTGAATATTGACGTCAGACGAGGAATGCCTACGTGGTTAGGTTAGGCCTGTTAGGTTAGGTTCCATTAGCATAAATACAAAGAAAAAATAATATTTTCGCTAAGAGACGCGTTACCTTTGTATTGCCTAACATGAAAAAGGTATCCTGTGACGTCAGAACACAATGTTGCTAGAGTGTTGTGCGATAAGTGACACCCATTCGGGTCGGAACCATCTTTCTTTCGAAATTTGTTAATGCTCTTCCTTTACGCACAACCATCTTGCAACCTTGAATATTGACGTCAGACGAGGAATGCCTACGTGGTTAGGTTAGGCCTGTTGGGTTAGGTTCCATTAGCATAGATACAAAGAAAAATTATTATTTTCGCTAAGAGACGCGTTAGCTTGTATTGCCTAACATGAAAAAGATCTTTCCTGTGACGTCAGAACACAATGTTGCTACAGTGTTGTGCGATAAGTGACACCCATTCGGGTCGGAACCATCTTTCTTTCGTAATTCGTTAATTCTCTTCCTTTTCGCACAACAATCTTGCAACCTTGAATATTGACGTCAGACGAGGAATGCCTACGTGGTTAGGTTAGGCCTGTTAGGTTAGGTTCCATTAGGATAAATACAAAGAAAAATTGTAAAAACAGCTCTCTCCTGTGACGTCCGAACACAATGTTGCTACAATGTTGTGCGATAAGTGACACCCATTCGGGAAAAATGGCTTGTTCCGAACTCGACAGGTGGTTCTAGTGAAAACACGGCGAGGCTGAAACACTGGCTACGGGGTTGCATCGTCTTAACACACGGAACATTGTACTCTTATGCAAAAAGCAAATGGCGGGAGCAGAAACAGCGTGTCGGACAGAGATTTTCGCAGAAAACAAAACGCATTCACATTAAAATGGATCAAATCTACATTCAGGAACTTCCAAAACGCTCAAGAAAATGATTTCCGTAAGTACTTTCTCCTGTAAATTTGAAGGAAATTTGAAGGAATCCGTTTTGCCCATACGATAATGTTACCTTTCGATTTTGTGTCTATTACAGTTCCCACGAACTGAGAGTTTCGTGTGGCTTTTGGGCTGTCTTCCCCAGGTGTAGCGCCATTTCACGGCAGCACCCAAGCACATTTGGAAGCGTAAAATTGGATCGACAAAGAAAAGGAAGAAAAAATATTATTGATTACAAGAAGGAGAAGCCTTAGCGATTATAAGAAGAAGCCTTATTAATTGCATGAAGAAGGCACCTTAATCATCATAAGAAGAAGATACTATATTGATTATAAGAAGAAGATGCTATATTGATTATAAGAGGAAGATGCCATATTAATTAAGAGGCTATAGGAAGAAGATGCCAGATTAATTATAAGAAGAAGATGCCATATTAATTAAGAGGCCATAAGAAGAAGATGCCATAAGAAGAAGAGGCCATATTGATCACAAGAAGAAGAAGCCTAAAGAAGATTAGAAGAATAATATTGTATAAAAGGATTTACAAAGATATTAATATTTGTATATAATTATTCAAGAATATAGTACGAATTGTACCCTCCGTAGTGGGTTAAATCTGTTGTTTCCTTTCATATATGCTTAGCGTTAGTAACCTTGGTCTGTGCCCAGAGGTATCTCATTGTTTCTACCCTGTGCTAAGCTGGCAGATGCTCACGCGAGGGACGTGGCATTGATTAATGGCGCCCAACGTGGGGCTCGATACAGACCAGAGGTTGAAATAACGCGAAGAACAAGAATTTGGAAAGATAAGTAAAGCAAATATGGAAGAAGGAAAATATATATGTTGTGGCGAAGAAGGAAATAAGGAAGAAATAATACAGTGTAAGATATGTGAAGATATGAAACACTGGTTATGTGAAGGAATCCGCAAAGAAAAATATGAGATGATATGTGAAAGGGGAGAAGGATACGAATGCAAGGAATGCAGGAAAGTAAAGTTAAAGGAAAAGGAAGGGAAGAAAGAAGAACAAAATACTATGGAGATGTTGATGAAAATGATGATGGAAATAAAAGAAAGTCAAGATCACAACAGCAGAAGGTTGGGAGAGAAAATGGAAGAAGTGGCAGAAATATGTGAAGAAAACAGGAAAACATTTGAGAGAAAGAAGAAATGATGAGGATGTCAGATAAAAGATATGAAGAGACTAATAGAAAGATCGAATGGGAAGCTTCAAGGGTGAGTGAAGAATGTCAGCAGAGGAGTACAGGTTTAGAAAACAAAATTTTGGCAAATAAGAAGCAGATAGATATTAACATCTCCAAAATAGAAGAAGTAGAAAGCAGAGTAGAAGAAATGAAAATTGTGACAGAAGAAACAATAGTAAAAGAAACTTTGAAATTCAGAGAAATGATAATTAGAGAACGATAAGAAGTTAGGGAAGAATTAGAGGAGAGTAATAAGAAAATACAAACCCTCGAAAGTAAGATCGACAAAGGAAAGAAAGAGAGTAAAGTACAATGGAGAGAAATAATTTCTAAAATAGAGGATATGAGAATACACGATAAGCCAATATGTTTCAATAGAGAAGGAAATGATGGAAAAGGAGAGTACGAAAAGAAAAGAATAAAAAAAGGAAAGTAGTAGTGATGAATCGAATACAGAAGAGGAAATAAAGCATGAAAGGAATCATCAGAGAAAGAAAAGGAAATGGAAAGGTAGTGAAGAAGGGAGCGACAATGGAAGATGGTTGGACAAGGTAAATGGAATTAATTTGGAAGAGGAAAGATATAAGACAAGAATCCCTAAACCTAATGAATTACAACACTTGCCCAAGTTTAATGGAAATATATCTGACAAGTGTCCACAAAAATTCCTGAAGGAACTAACAACTAACTTGAAGCTATTGAGGATACCAAGAAATATGATACTAGACTTAATTGAAGGATGTTTTGAAAAGTCTGCGGCAGGCTGGTATCAGTTAAATCAGCACAAGTTTGGAACATTCGAAGAGTTTAGTAAAAGATTTTTGGAATAATATTGTAGTGAGGAAATTAAGGAAAGGCAATTGGAGACATTGAAAAGAAAATATATAGATTGGTCCAAGGTTGAGAGTTTGGAAGCACACACATGGGAAACATTAAGGAGCTTCCGAAATTTGAATGAAAAGTGGAACGAGGAAGAGTTGGTTAGACAAGTGATACAAACGCTACCAATATGGACACAAAGAGCGGTGGCTGTAGTAAAGATAAGGAAGGTGGAAGATTTGATAGACTACCTCAGAACAGATGATATGCTGAGAAAGACTCAAAGGTCATGGGATAAGGAAAAGGAAGGTAGATATTATCCTAAGAGGCATCATCCTGAAGAAGAACAAGGTCCAGAGCAGAAATTCCGGAAACAAGAATTCGGGATTAGGAATATTGAGGTCAGAAATGCATATAGAGGCAGAGGAAGAGGATTCTTAGAAGATAATGGAAACGGCAGAAGGCGAAATAATGTTCAGGAAGAGCAAAGAAATTATGATAGAAGGAATACAGGACCGTGGAGAGGAAACCGCGGATATAGAGGAAGAAATGATTATTGGCAAAATGTGAATCAAAGAAACTCAGAACGAAGGACGGAGATAGAAGAAAGGCAACCTAGAGGAAACAATCACAACGAGAGGAACGAGAGGGGAAATTCTTAGTTAAATGAAGAGCGAAGAGAAGCAGTGGAATTAGTCAGAAACCAAATGCAGAACGAAGTAGGAAATGCTGGGAGGCAGCAGGTAAATGAGGAGTCGAGGAACATGGAATCGGTCGAGAGGCTAAACTTGTAGAGCTCTCGCAGCAACTCCCAGGTGTGAGAGCGAAGGAAACTGATAAATATATGAAGGGAGAACATAAGATAAATGAAGAAGGAATTATGAAGTTATTTTTAATTGGAGAGCCGAGTTTTGAAAACTTAAAACCTGGAAGATCATTGTATGTGGAAGCAGAAATAATTGAAATTCAGGTTAAATGCTTGATCGATTGTGGGAGTGTTGTCGAAGTAATGAGCTATAAATTTTGGCAGAGAATTAAAGAGAAATACCCACGAGCAAAATTAGACGCTTCTGAAAAGGACAAAGTCAGATTAGTTATGGCTGCGGGAAATGAAGAATACAAAATTCAGGGCACGGTACGCATCATGATGAGCATCAGAGAAGCTAATTTCGAAGTAAAATTTTTGGTGATAAAGGGTTTGAGGTGTGATATAATCCTAGGAGTACCTTTCTTAGAAAATTACAATGGGCACATACACATAAAAGAAAAAAGGCTAAATATAGAATCAATGGAGAACATGAAAGTAGATATCCCTATGGAGGATGAAATAAAAGGTTCCGAGAGCGAAATAGGCATTAGGAAGCAAAGTCTTGTATATCAGAAACATGATGCAGTGTATAAGAAGAAAGACTACGATGAAATAATTGATATTGAAAATGTAAAATGTGAATATGAAAAAGAGGTCGAAATAGAGGACCATAAATACAAGGCATCGAAAGAAGAAATACAAGCCAAAGTTGATGAGTGTCATTGGATCTCGGAAAAGAAAAAGGAATTTTAAGATATATTTTGTTGAAACATAGGGGAATATTTAGCCAACGCCCAGGAGTGACGGATGTGGACACCTATAGGATTGAGGTAGACACAGCGAGTCCAATAGTGTCAAAGCAATATCCTATACTCTTTGCAAAGAGAGAAGCTGTAGAAAAGGAATTCAAGAAATGGTTAAGTTGGGGGATAATAGAGAACTCCAATAGCGTACACGTAAGCCCAATGCACGTGGTAGACAAACCGGACGGAGGTGTGAGGCCCGTACTGGATTTAAGGGAGCTAAATAAACACGTGCTACTTCCCAGAAATCAAGTAGAAAGAATAAATGAATTACTACACACTTTTTCAGGCAGCATATACTTTACATCATTTGATATGACTTTGGGATATTTTCAGGTAGAAGTAGAAGAAGAGTCTAGAAAATATACAGCGTTTCGATATGGATCAAGGTTATTTCAATTTAGAAGGCTTCCATATGGTTTAAATTCATCAGTGTCAGCTTTTATGACGGCTCTAAATAGAATATTTAGTATAGAAACGAGAGAATGGCTTGCTATATATGTGGATGATATGTGTATACATACGAAAGATTGGGAAACACACATCGAAAAAATAGATTGGGTATTAAGTAATTTGGCAGAAGCAGGATTGACTGTCAAATTGGAAAAATGCTCTTTTGCAAGGAAGGAAATACGTTTCCTAGGACGTAGTATCTGGAGGTGAAATAAAGATGTGTCCAGACAAAAATGACGCTATAAGCAAGTTCCGTAGGCCAAACACAAGGAAACAACTCCAAAGATTCCTGGGAGTATGTAATTGGCGATCAAAATTTATACACAATTTCGGAAGCAAAGCCAAGCCACTATATGAACTTCTCAGAAAACACATAAAATGGAAATGGGAAGGAGACGAAGAGGAGGCTTTCCAAAGACTTAAGCAAGACCTTATACAAGCACCAGCCATAAGCCAACCTGATTTTGGGAAAATGTTCTTTTTAGGCACAGATGCATCAAACATTAGATTGGGAGCATACCTATTTCAGAAAAACTAATCCAATGAAGATAATGTAATACAATATGCTAGCAGAAGCTTGAAGAACTTTGAAAGAGCGTATACTATAAGTGAGCTAGAGTGTTTGGCGATAATATTTGGAATAGAAAAGTTTTCTGCATATCTGAAAGGCAGAAGATTCAAGGTGGTATGTGATCACAAGAGTCTAGTTTGGCTAAATTCTGCAAGACAGTGGAATGCAAGGCTTACGAGATGGGCAATATTACTGCAACAGTACAGTTTTGATGTCATAGATATAAAAGGAAAGGAAAACCATGTTGCAGATACTCTAAGTAGAGCACCTTTAAAGGGAAATCAGGAACCAGAGGAAGTGATTAGGCTAGAAATCAACGCTATCGCTGAGGAAGAAGTAAATGGTATTAAAGAAGAGGAATGGCGAGTTGGAACAGAGGAAGATGAGGAACTAAGGGAGATTATCAAGGTGTTGGAAGGAGAGGAAGGAAACAAGAAAACAAGGATTTCTAAGATAAAGAACAGATACAAAGTTATAAATGGCATCGTCTTCCAAGTTAGTTATGAGAATCCGAACCAAGTAAGGATAAGTGTTCCACGAACCTTGATAAGAAGAGTACTCGAGGTAGTGCATGAAGGATCTGGCCACTTCGGAGTTGACAAAAAGTTGAGATTAGCTAGAAGATTTTACGTATGGAAGACTATGAAGAGTGACGTTGTTAACCATGTTAGAAATTGTACAGTTTGCGTACAAACTAAACCATTAAAGATAAAATTCAGGAAAGAAGGATTACATATTATCGCGAAATGGCCATTAGACATGGTTTCTATAGATCTAATAGAACCATTACCTAGGTCTAAGGGATTTTTGTATATATTGACGTGTGTGGACATATGTAGCAAGTTTATCATGTGCTATCCGTTAAAGAAAGCCACAACCAAAGAGATAGTCAAGAAGTTGGATGAAGGATTCATCAAACATTATGGTAGTCCAAAGAAAATGTTGACAGACAACGGAACTCAATTTACTTGAGAGTATTTCAAGGAGTATCTATATTTCAAAGGGATAAAATTGATTAATGTAACAAGATATCATCCAAGTTCAAATCCAATTGAGCGTTACAATGGAGAGATTGTGAGGTTACTCAGAATGTACTGTCATGATCATCATACAAGATGGTATGCAGTAATTAACAGGATAGTTCGATTATTAAATAATTCTATATCAGCTGAGGCAAATATGAGTCCGACAGAGATTTTCTTGGGATATGAAGCAGAGCCGATGATTTTTGATGATTTAGAATGGCCGAAGAAGGTTATGGAAAGAGGAACAAGGAAAGAATTTTTCAATGATCTGTATAACAAAAGAAAGAAGAGGACGTCAAAAGAGGAAGTGAGAGGAAAGAAGATAGAAGTAAAGAGGGGTGATATAGTTTATTGTAAAACACACCCAATAAGTAAGGCCACTGACCGTACAATTAAAAAATTGTTTTTCAAATACGAAGGTCCGTATATTGTATTAGAAACGTTTAGAAACACTATAGTTATACAAGATATGGTGACAAAGGAAGTAAGAAGAGAAAACTTAGATAATGTAAAAAGATATAATTGTACGGAAGACGTTAAACAAATGTTGAAAAGTACACATGAGAAGTGAATAGTAAGAATGGATGTTGAAGAAAATTTTTCCTTGCATACGAAACTTCTCAAAAGGAAAAATTTTGCCCAGAGGAGGGGAATTTTGTGTCACGTACACAAACTGCATTGCTATTCTTTGAAATAAAGGACCATAGATGGCAGCATGCAAAAGGAACAACGGTTATATGAGGTGATGCATAAAGCAGTCTAGAAAGTGGGTAAGAGATGGCACCACCCAGGAGAACTTATACGATTGTAAATAGAGACAACGGAAAGAGCAGATATGATGAAATAGTGATTGTATATATTAATACTAATTATGAGGAAATAAATAAATAAATTTAACATAATAACAGGATATAAATAAGGAGAAAAGGGGAATTATCATTCAGTAACGGCATAAGTTATTAATATACAAAAGTAATGAAGTCGAATTGTAATTTCGATTTTGTGTCTATTACAGTTCCCACGAACTGAGAGTTTCGTGTGGCTTTTGGGTTGTCTTCCTCAGGTGTAGCGCCATTTCACGGCAGCACCCAAGCACATTTGGAAGCGCATACATTGTAGCTCCAAGCTAAGGTTAGCGCCGGCTAGGCGGCGATCTTTAACTAACCGCTTTCTCTTTGTTTGTTTGGGGGATTGATTTTATTAATATTTCCGTAAAATTGGATCGACAAAGAAAAGGAAGAAAAAATATTATTGATTACAAGAAGGAGAAGCCTTAGCGATTATAAGAAGAAGAAGCCTTATTAATTGCATGAAGAAGGCACCTTAATCATCATAAGAAGAAGATACTATATTGATTATAAGAAGAAGATGCTATATTGATTATAAGAGGAGGATGCCATATTAATTAAGAGGCTATAGGAAGAAGATGCCAGATTAATTATAAGAAGAAGATGCCATATTAATTAAGAGGCCATAAGAAGAAGATGCCATAAGAAGAAGAGGCCATATTGATCACAAGAAGAAGAAGCCTAAAGAAGATTAGAAGAATAATATTGTATAAAAGGATTTACAAAGATATTAATATTTGTATATAATTATTCAAGAATATAGTACGAATTGTACCCTCCGTAGTGGGTTAAATCTGTTGTTTCCTTTCATATATGCTTAGCGTTAGTAACCTTGGTCTGTGCCCAGAGGTATCTCATTGTTTCTACCCTGTGCTAAGCTGGCAGATGCTCACGCGAGGGACGTGGCAATATGGACACCCTGTATATAATATAATAATAGTACAGAGCATAGCAATGAACAGATACAGCACCACGTCCAATATTTCAACAATTAGTTCACAACACATCACTAATTATCTACAGTTTAACAGCTATTGTTGTTAAAATTTAACGATAGCAGGTTATTCTCTCTAGCCCTGTATTTAGGAACCTTGTAGGCAAAAGCTCTTAAGAAATAGTTTATCATTCTCTGATGAAAGCATTTTCTTACAAATACAAATACTCCTATGTATACAAAACTTGTAAATTAAGAGATTACAACCACTCCACAAATTAACATGTCACATAACAACTTTTAGTTTTCATGCACAGTAATCAGGCAAATATTTTCTGAATTGATTTTACTTTGACTTGCTGAACTCCATAATTCACAGCAATATTCAAGTATGTATATATAAACGCAAAAACACATACAAGTTATGCACTTATTCTATGTACAAAGTTATATGTAACCTGTATACTACAAAGGCTTATTGGAGAGAACAGCATATGCTGAACCTCACCCACTCAAATAAAGGACAACAGCCAAATCTCCAAAATTTCAAAGGTACCCCCTGACGTCTATAGTCAGACATCTCATTCGCTCAAAAAATTGAAGTAACTTATAGCCAGAGCTAGGAATTTTAGGTGCTGCACCTAAAATTTTTTTGTGTGAAAATGGGTAAAAAATGACTCATCCCCAAAATAAGCACTTATTGAACTCTACTCATGGTGTTTCGGTTGCACCTTTTTGCATCTTTTTCACAATCTCAGAACCTTTTCCACCTTTTTCACAATCTCAGAACCTTTTCCACCTTTTCAGCCTTTTTGCATCTTTATCATTTTTTTTAAATGCAACTCGCGCGCTGTTTAACCCCACCCACATTCGAGGCACGGCTTCTTGGCACGCGATTCTTGTTTACAGCACAACAATGAATTGGCTTTCTTCAGTTCTTGGACGTTAATGTAGTGAGAGTGCGGACTTTAAACAGTGCTAACAATTGCTAGAAGTTGTGCTCTTTTTGTCCTATGCTGTATTGTTTACGAATTGTTGTAGGAAACCTGTTTTGTTTTCCTTCTCCAGTCTCAGCGAGCAAGGTTACTGCAGTCTGTGATCGACTGATTGATGCATAGGATTGGCCTGTTCACCATGCCAAAACATAAAGAAAATGTTGGGAAACTGCAGGACATTGTTAAACAGTTTAGCGGTGACTGCATTCAGAGTGATGGATCTGTTCTGAGGTGTGATGTGTGTGATATTTCTATTGCTGTTGCTGACAAACGCCAAAGCACTTGGGTTGTGCAGAAATAAAGCACGTCAGGAATAAAGAACTACGAGATGGTAAAGGTGGCAAGCGACAGCAATTCATTGGTGAAGCGCTTGCATCTTCGAGTTCCAGAAATACAAATGGATTTTTTAGTGAGACAGCAAGGACATTTATAGTGTGTGGAATACCTCTTTCGAAACTTAACAATCCTGTCATGAAATCATATTTGCAAAGATATACTGGGAAGTCAGTTCCAGATGAGAGCACCTTAAGGAAATCTTACCTTCAATCTCTTTATGAAGCTAAAATCTAGCAGATCAGGCAAGTAGTAGCTGACCATCCAGTCTATTTCATACAAGATGAAACCACAGATAGGCAAAACAGGTACGTTTTGAACATTTTAGTAGCACCTCTCAATGGACATCAAGTGAAATCCATGCTTTTAAAAACTTATTTTCTCGGCAAACCAGATGATGTAAGTGTAATGCAAAGTTTCAATGATGCATGTTTTGTATTGTGGCCGGAGGGCGTAAAATATGATAGTGTGTGGTTAGTTCTTACAGACCAAGCATCTTACATGTTAGCTGCATTTTCTAATCTGAAGAATATGTATCCTAACTTAAAACATGTGACCTGCATTGTTCCTGCTTTGCATCGAGTTTGTGAAGCTATTAAAGATGAATATACATATGTGAACGAATTTGTTTCTAGCATTAAGAAAATACTGAAAAAGGCTCCTTCTTGAATACAGAAGTACGTAGAAATTAAGAAACTTCCACTACCACCCTCTCCCATCCTCACTGGATGGGGTACATGGTTAAAAGCTGCATTGTTTATTTGCAATCATTTCCAGTACAATATCGAAATTTTTAGATGCTTTGTCTAGTGATTCCTCAGCTGTAGAAAAAGCCAAAAAACTTGCACTTAAACAGGAATTGCAAGATGAACTCTATATTGTACATGGCTTCTCTTTCCTTACTACTGCAATCACAAAACTGGAGGGGCATTGTCCTGAAAAAGAAGCACAGTGGGCTGTTTTGATGGATGTGCAACGAGAGCTCCAAGGGGTCGGGAAAGAGAAGTTAGAACAAAGTTTAGCCAAAAACCCTAATGTTCAAGAAGTCGCAACCAACAAGGATGTGGATTACCAGTTGAAAACAAAATACGCACCACTTGTGTCTGTTGACGTTGAATGTTCTTTCTCAACTTACAAGTATCTGCTTAGTGACCGCAGATGTAGCCTCACTCAGAAGAACATAGAAATTTTGAATGTAATCTGTTTTAACAGTTTTCTAGATGACTAATTCTAAGCAAGTAAGAAGAAGCATATTTTCCTTTATGTCGCTTTCTAATGTATCAGAGAATTTTATTTGCTTAGTTATATTAAAACTAGAGAATACTCTATGTGTTAGTTGAATCATATATGTAAGCACTGCTAACAATAAATTTTACATCTGAAAATTAGCACCTATTTTAGCACCTTTTTTGTACAAAAAGTGGCACCTTTTTTGCACCTTTATTGGCAAATTTTTGCACCTAAAATTCCTAGCTCTACTTATAACGTTACCTGATAAGGGAATTGTCCAAATGTGGCTTCAGTACCGTTGACAATTCGATTCTCGGAATTCCTTACTTCGTCGTGGATCTGTTGGGAGAGGTTCCCTGCAAGATGGAACGTAACATTGTTCGTTAGCCACATGATACAATATCTCGTCAACCAATCACGTTGATTATCCCTAATTGACTTACCTGTATGTTGAGTCAAAATAGTGTTTAAGCAACTATGTACAAACGGCAAAAGAAACAGTACCACCACCATTTTCATTCGGTCCGAATTCCACAATATGATGACAATGAATTGAAACAATGACTTCAATAAGTAGAGAACAATGCCTGCTTCGAATCAACATAGTTTCATTCCTTAAAACAACACAGGATGTAGAATAAAAAAGTAATGAAAGTAGCTCTGGACAATTTGCCTACCATTACCTTTGCCGTTGACTGTACGAGAGAAATGACATCAAGATTGATGCGATGCAATCTAATTAATTGTTGTGGATGCAGGCCGTAGTCAGTATTTTATTTCTTGAGGTGGGACTCATCCCTTATCAGCAGCCGCCATCTAAAGGCGAAAAAGTGAGGAGGATAGAAGCTCTGAAGACGAATTTCTCAGTATATTACAACCTTAAGATGCTTAATCCTGCTAATGAAGTAAAATTAATTACCACTATACACTATTTAAATTAGATGTTTGTAGGAATTCAAGGGGCTACGGCCCGCAGAGTCCCCCTGGCTACGTGCCTGTATAGATGCATTTTCCCTAAAATACAGTGTCCTCTGATTGGCTAATACCAACAAACGCACACCAAGTGATATCATAAAGTGATAAAATTGACGGATCTGTTCAAAGAGAAGAAACGAAATCCGAAATCCAACCAGAATATATTGATATTGAACTGAGTTTTCATAATTTTCTCATTTTAGGCACTCAAAAAGGCCTATTGTCTTCGAAATAGGTACTTAGGACTAGTATAGGCAAAACAGGCACTATAAAACTTCTGCATTCCTCTCAGAAACAGTATGAATCAGGTTTTAAACATCTGGCTAAGGAACAAAAAAAAGACATTGTATTTAGGGCAAAACCTCAGCAGATATGCCATCACTTTATCATCCAACATCTTCATAGCGTTTAAGGCACGGAGAATGAAAATGTAAAATATGTGATTGATTGATTGATTTTGTTTATTTAATGTCCCATTTGACTAATCACAACGATGGTGATAAAATAAAATGGATGACGGTACAATGACAAAAATATTGACGAGCCCCACAGACGCTATAGCCTCGTTAGTCTGCAAAGTGCAGTCCTAGGTGTACTACTTGCAAGGGATTATGACATTTTGGGTGTCTTCTTCAAGGGACGCTCTTTGGCAAGACGTTACAGATGCGAAAATACTTATTTCTGTGTCTCACCTGAGGATCCACAAGAGGCGAAGAAAAACAAAACGATCAACCGTCGCAGCATGTTGAGTCTGCACAGAACTTGGGCCCAGTGTGTGCATGTGATGATTTGACGCCACATGATACCACTCATCACGTGTCCATCACTACAATCTTTAGATAAAATCAAGTGGCTCGCTTTATTGTTCGAACACAATTGAAGTCCGATTATGTACAAAGTTCGCATAACAGCCAGACATCTATCTTTGGGTACATACAGCGTGTGTTTTAAGATTTGAGTCATTTATAAAGCGAGAATCAATTGTAAAGGCTAATAGGAAACTCGAAATAAGGGGAATTCCATGTGATTCTTACGTGGCAATGGACTCTTACTATACCTCAGTGGCGTACCAAGTTTTTTCGTAAAGGGAGATAACACCTCAAAAGGGGATTACTTCTTTTAGCTTAAGTTTTTAAATACATCTTAGCCAAAAAAGTTAAATATATAAACAGACAGTCTCCCATCGCAGCACGCCACTTGATTGGAAGATTGCAGGTTCAGACGAAAACGATGAACGTAACAAGACACCTCGATTATCGAATACCCCACATATCGAAGCGTATATCACGTGTACACTGCTGCCACCTTTGGTCAAGCGCGGAACCAAAATAAACCGGAATTTTGTAATAAAAAATGTGTATTTATTTTTAGGTGTTACAAATTTGATCTCCTTCAAAGTACTGTCCATTTGATGCACGTGTTTTCCACTATTCGAAACAGTCCTGAAACTCTTGCAAGGTGATACATTTTAATGCCTCCAGTCGTTTTTTCTTCACCTCTTCTACATCCGCAAAACGATTTCCATTGAGGATTTTTTCATTCGGAGGAATAAAAAGAAGAACGCGATAGGATGAATGTGGCTGGTGGATAAGCTGGATTATGCTGTTTTTGGTTAAAAATTGGTTCACACTCAAATTCAAATTCAAATTCTTTATTTGCGTGGGCGAGGTTCAGCCTGAGGCTGTTCTGCCACCTAACCCGTGTCATGGATTACATTTAAATTTACATGTCTTAAACATATGTTATTACAGTATTAATACAGTGTACACTATACTGTATGATTTAGTTACAAAATCTATTGATACAGTAATTGTAATAAATGTATGAATAAAATGATACAAAAATTGTGAAAATACAACAACATAGAAATAAAATAAAATGAATAAGAAATAAATTTTAGAAAAAGATTTAGACAAAATACGAGCGTACATATCATTAACATACAAGTTACATCATAGTATTTGAACACAATCTCTGCTCTGCCAAAAGAAAATTCTTTACTTCATTTCGAAAAGATTCTATTTTAGATATGCTCGACATGGTGTTAGGTAGGGCACTCCATATTTTTGCAGCAAAATATGAAAACAACGACTGATATGCCTGTGTGTTGCAGAGTGGAAGGTTAAATTAGAAATTATTTCTTGTATGGTGGCTGTGAATACTGGTGCGAGGGATCAACATGTCTGCCAGATACGACGGCTTGCCAGATGTAATAATTTTATGTATAAGACAATATGTATGTAGTAGTTGCCTACGGTACATATTGAGGATATTCTTATTATTTATTGAAGGTAAAATATGTTCACGCCTCGGGATGCAAAATATGAACCGCATGCACGCATTTTGTCATTTTTGAATTTTTGCATGTAGAGTTTTATTTATTCTACCAGAGTACACTACGTTCGAGGCTTTGTGCGTTGGAGCGTTGTCGTGGTGAAGCCACCACTCCGCATTTTGCCACAACTCTGAGCGTTTCCGTCTCACTGCGTCATGCGAAGTTTCAGAACTTGTAGGTAAAACACCTGGTTAACAATTTGACCGTTAGGAACGACTTCTGAGTGAACAATGCCGTTTGCATTTAAATATACATACATATATATATATATATATATATATATATATATATATATATATATATATATATATATATATATGTATGTATGTATATAATTCCGCATCGTCTTTACATGACGCCCTGAGCGAGGTTGATCTATAAGTAATAATTCATCATTCCTGAAGTGAAAAACCACTCGTAAACTGGTGTCTTCCCCAGAGCAGCTTCCTTGTAAGCTGTTTCAAACATTACAACTGTTTCCTGTGGCGTTTTCCCTAACATTAAACAGAATTTCACAGCCGCATTACAATGCCTTGAATAACGTAGTGTGGAAAACGGCACTGTTCTGGGCGCTCTGGCTGGTTCCACTCGAATATGATACCGCTAGAGGCGCTGGTGTCGGTACAGCTGCATGGTATTCTTCTGCTTATAATGGAAGTAAATGGAGTTTTCGCTGCAACGGCCGATTCTTTTACATGAAGCATTTCTATGAATGTGATACTTCCTATGATATTTGGTACAGTGGTCGCGAAGATATTAACGAACATTCTAGACAGTCGACGACGTCCTGTTATCGTTATACTTTCATTAATAATACGGGACAAAATACAACGCGTGAAATTCTCTTGGTAACGAAATTTTTGTGTATGAATTAGGTTCATTATTATTATCATCATCATAATTTGTTTTAAAGAAATACACACTGAAGCATTTGTATTTTTGGTCTCTTTTCTTCCGCTTTAAACTAATCGCGGCGATGATGATAATGATGATTGCACGAAACGACAAGGGAAAACCCACAAAACCAACCCACAGACCAATGGGTCAAGCGAAACGGGATGTTCACACATGTGACTAGTGACACAGACACTTCCAGACTGTAAAATAGCATTCATTGCGCATGAGGGTCCAAACAGCAAACGACACGTTCATGTGGCGTATTCGCATGCTACATGTTACTTCAGTCTGAAAGCTCCTTAAAGGAAGGGTGCTCAGACCGAGGCGACGCGCCACAGTGAGAGTTCCCAAGTGACAAGCGACATGGTACCTTTAGTCTATTAGCAAGCGTTTTCTGATAATTATGCGAACAGCAGATCTAGTCGACATGATAAACCGCATGTTACAACAACAGATCTAGGCGACACGATAAGCCACACGTGTTGCTTTGTCGCTTGCGTGTCGCTCATAGCTGGGCCCTTATCCTCAATAGCTTGCAACGTGTTGTCGTGGTTTGTTGTTCGCGCATGTGCGATGCAATGAGTGTCTTGCTTTAGGGAGATTGAACACCAAAGCGACAAGCAACACGCGACGTTTATCGTTTGGGGATTTCACCAACCGAACGCTGGCTTGTGCTGTCCGTCATGCCGCTACGATGTGAAATGTTGCTCTTGATTGGCTCGTTTCCAAGTGACATGTGTCGCTTTTCGCTTCGGTATGGAAGTTGCCTTGGACAGAAGAACCCGTGTCGCTTTGATGTGAAATCCCCGTGTCGTTTGTCGCGTGTCACTTTGATCTAAAATATCCTTGAGAAAACGGTGCAGTCAGAGCTTGTGTCCGTACGGTTCGAAATGCTCGCTTCCAAGTGATACTTGTGATTTGTCGCCTCCAATGAAATATATCTCAGGGTACTATTTATATTGTAATAACATAGAAAAATAAACTCTAGTACACAATCCAACACCTGACGTTCGGAATCACATTGCGATGTTTCTTCTTGCGTTACGCATGCTATTTATTTATTAATTTTATTTTACTTTTCTTTCCAAATTAATGCTATTTCGTGACTGCAAATCTCTCCACAAATATAACTGTTTCCATCAATTCACGTACCGCCTTTCAAGACAAACAAATCTACACAATATATTCCAAAAACGAACTAAGCTGCATTACTTGCATAAGAAAATTAGCAGTTGTGCTGATCGCACTGCCATCTATGTTGTCATCCGTCTCGGGAACAAGTTTCTTGAGTCGTTTTCCACACTACGTTATTCAAGGCGCTGTAGCCGCACGTCATTCGAACTTTTCAACCATCACAAAAATCGACAAACAACCGAGGGGCGATTAACAAGAAAATTTACTACGTGGCACCACGACTTCACTCGACGACGCCGGTCTGCAATCTGATGCAGAAGAGGCATCTAGCGGCGGAAGCATGCTACAACGAGCCTGCCCACCAGAGAACGATTCCGGTTTCGTAATTCCACGCACTTCGCGGGAGGCTGCTTCCGATTTACTCAAACCTTTTAATTGTGATTGGCTGATACCTTTTATCAAGACGGTATGACTTCCCCACGTAATTTTCCTCTATGTGGGAAGCAAGTTACGTCCGAAAATCTTACTACGCACAGGATAAACGAACTGGGCCCCCATTTTCCTACAGCCATAAAACTACGTATCTTAGTACTGAGAACCGTAGACCTCAGAAAATAATTATAAATTACAAGCAAATGTGTCTTTTCAATTTCAAGTTTATTACAACCAAAGCCGTAACTAGTAGCTAATAGCAAGAATTCTAATATGACTAACATTTAGATAAATAACCAGTAAATAACTATAACCGATGTACCAATTACCAGTTGCCA
This sequence comes from Lepisma saccharinum, assembly GCF_977018435.1. Taxonomy (NCBI): domain Eukaryota; kingdom Metazoa; phylum Arthropoda; class Insecta; order Zygentoma; family Lepismatidae; genus Lepisma; species Lepisma saccharinum. The sequence continues at coordinate 22,596,985 of NC_139249.1, read as the reverse complement.
TTACCATCGGTCTTCCTACGCATTCCCCCCAAGATTTCACTTTTCTGCTCTCTGAGAAAAGACAGCTGTCCCAAGAAACCAGCATTCTTTCCCATGAAGCCCCGCATATATCACCGCACCTACTTCGAGATAAAGAAACCAGAATGTTCCCGGAATAAACTCTCATATCCATCCAGTCCACACGGCTCACGTCAACATAAATTCAAGCTCAGCCTGATGGCTGAAATCTAGAGATGCAGCTAATCACGGAACTTCAGGCATTTTAAAATTTAAAACCCTAAAGGAGACTCTCGCCCTCGTCCCAAACAAGGACTCTCTGTTCTCAAGGGAGTTCACAGCTGGTCAGGCTCAGAATCGAGACAATTGCTCTACACATAGCAGGCTTGAAGGGACGTCATAACTTCTACGATCGCGCCGACCAGTCTGGCTCAGTGACAGTGAAGTGACAAGGGTAAATAATATGGAATCTTGAACTACAACCCTGCCCGAAAATATCTCTTCGTATCTCTTCGCCTCAGTGAAGTTTAGACAGCCACAGGAGGCATAACTTTAAGGAAGTGTCCGAGTTATGAGCAATAAAAAATAATTAGAAGCATGTACTTTTCGTTCTCGAGATCAGCTCTCAAACAAGGTGTTATTGTGTTTTTGTGCTACGCGATTATCACCCTCCACGCCCTTCAGAGTATGCGATTCTCACCCCTTCAGTGTAAACATGACCACGTGTGGGAGGAGTTAAAAGTTCGACGACCAATAGAGAAAAGGAACAATTCTTCCGGGAACAGGAACTCGAAGGAAAAGGAAGAAGTAAGAACTTGAGAGACACAGTTTAGAACATTCACAGTTTAGAGACACACAGTGCAACATTCACAGTTCAACATTGAGATTCAGACTCTCGTTTCAGCATCTTTGCAGGTCGGAGAGGAAATTGTTTTTCTCCTCTCTTGAAAAGTCTAGATTCTTAGCTTTGAGATTTCAACCTTAACTTTTAACTTGATAGACAATGGTGCTCGAGTAAAGTGTTTACGTGCAACGTCGACCATCAGCGGTCTGCGCTGCTAACTTGTTCCGACACAGAGACTTATGGGTCGTCGATAGTGTTTTGTCTATAATGGTGCTTGTGTAGGCGAGCGACAAGGTGTTGTAAGTATGTCAACAGCAGTGCATTAAATACTATGTCATAACATGTTTCAGTGTTCAGTGTCTTGATTTCTGATTTCTGATTCCTTCTTGTAGTAATCATTTTGGCTCGTAAATGAAGACCAATGTATTGGGAATGTATGCGTCCCAATCCATCGGCCGAACTCTTGGACCGTCGACACGACGTACAATAGCGTGTCTAATCATTGTGGTACATTTATTTTTATTTACATAACTGAACATCCATGCTTAATAATTACGTAAGACCCAATTCGAACCGGTACGCGCTCCCCATACTTTGTTTTATTTCTATTATATAACCTTGACTTGGCATGTAAATTGTCTGTACCCCTTGTATATGTTGAATAGTCATAGGACGATCTTAATTCTTTACTTTACCACACGTAACATTATCGGCCATAGAAAAGTTGGAAGTTTAATTTTTTTTTAAATAAAAAATAAACCCCCCATTTTAAGTAGGTTATTATTAGCCCTAATGGCCGATATGTAGACTAACGCTAATTAGGTAATTGATTAATTCATAGGTTAGTTAGAATACTTAACTGCAGTAAAATTTACCCAGTGTGTTTGTAACTTCGCTATCCGAGACCAAGTGGTCGAGCGATTCTCCTTGCTCGGACACTACACCTCGAGATTACGTAGTGTGACGTCAGAGCATGTAATGAGAGTCGGGCCACAATGGCCGCTACTGCGAAAGGACTAGGAAAGATGCTCTATGTCGTATGTTAACAGGCACGGCATATTGGCAATTAACGTTTTACATTTTTGTGCTTAATACCAGTTTCAAAACAGTTCGAAACGGATATCGTAGAATAACAGAACTTCCATACTACGTATGTTATTCCAGCAAAACTCATGTCCTGTGGTTTTTCACTTAAGAAAAAAATAAAGAACTTTGAAAAAAAGAAATTCAAATTTTGATTTTTAATTTTAGACTTGAATAAGGTTTCATAAATAAACGTTTTGGAAATACTTGAACAAGTTTTTAAATAAAGGAAACCTCAAGTCTTTATCATTTTCGGTTTTAGATTTATAGTGGTTTGAAAATTGCATTCTTTTTCTTGAGTAACATTTTTTACAAAATACCGTGTTTCTTGTGAGCCTTCAACATTGTAACAAATCAACAGAAAAGGAAAATATTTTATTTTTCGTCATGTGCCATTTTTGGACATGATCTGTATGATCTGAGATGAAATTAACCAACATGCTTCCTGCATATTTTTCATTCACTTTTCTTTCGCTCTAACGCGTATTAACTTTGCTATACTGTTAAAAGTGAAACTAATAAACTTTTTTTGTTTTATAAATAATGCAAATAAAAAGCTTTGTGCTTTTTTGTAACCTGAAATGAACTATGTCATTTTTCAATGCGAGTCGACGGATCAGTTCAACCCTTCACTCCCAACGTCCATGGCTTGTTCGTAGCTCTTGTAGTTTACACACGCTATAATGTTGTGTATCAGGGAAAGCCTTTTTGATCACCCTGTACTTCGAATTATTTTATGATTGTGTATTATATACATAAGGAAAGCATCACTTCAAAAGTTTTACTCACTTTAGATTTTCTTTCAAGATAATTTATTTTACAAAATACATTTACATATTTTCAAAGTATTCTACATTTATATTTTATAATAGCAACCCAACTTTTGCAGTTCTTGTATTCCTTCATTGAGGATGTGTATCTATTACATCCTAAAAGTTGAACAAAACAAATAAATCTAGCTACTGCAAAAAAGGAAACTCAACTAATTAATACATGGTGACCCAGAGATGTATACCCATTTTGGAATGAACATTACACAGTTAATTGTACACCAAACTGTATTATTTTTTGTTGTATAATATGTGTGATGTATTGCCATTTATTTTACACTTATTTATTTAATTATTGCAGTTACCATGGAGTTGTGGTCGGTGGAAAATCACGTGTTCATGTATGATGCCTATGTTGCAGCTCAGAGGTTCAGCACCTGGTGGTGCTTTTGGAGTTACAGTGCCTGTACTTCGAAACTGCTTAACCCATTTTAAGATTGTTTTGCATGTTGGAACTGATCCATGCCGCCTTACGTGGAAGTGCCGGCGGAATAACCTCTGAGCTGCAACCACTGAGTCGCCGTTCCTCACATAGGCATCATACGTGAACACGCGATGTTCCACCGACAACGACTCCATGGTGACTGTAATAAATAAATAAATAAATAAATGTAAAATAAATGGCAATATATCACACACATTATACAACAAAAATAATAGAGTTTGGTGTACAATTAACTGTGTAATGTTCATTCCAAAATGGGTATACATCTCTGGGTCACCCTGTATTATTTGTCATTGAAATAGTACAAAAATAATTCACAGTAAAACAAGCTCCTAGGATGGAAGTATATACAAGGTGGCGTCATCACCTGATTTTCTTAGCCTATAGATTGGGTTTTAAATTTAACAAAGTAGGTTTTTTTGTGTTAAATTTTTATTGACACTTGTAAGTTTTATGTCCTCAATTTTTAAAGATAACATCCAATAAATTACCACCATTCGAATTGATACAAATTTGGGCTCTTTTTATTGCGTTGGTGATGTTGGAAAGAATCTGCGGGGAAATGTTTTCAATTTCATGCTGAATATTGTCATTTAGTTGCTGTAACGTCTCTTGCTTATTCACATAAACCAATGACTTCAAATATCCCCAAAGGAAAAAATCTGGAGCGGGCAAATCGGGGGACCTGGCCGGCCATGGCAAATCACCAAAAGGGGATCTTACTCTGCCCGGAAAATTGTCACGCAAAAGAGCTAATGTTTCGCGGGCTGTGGGTGGGGTATACTTATTCATTTTCGCACACAATAAATTTCGTGAGTATCTTCTATTTAACTGACAAAACACTACTGATTTAAACAACAACATGTCAAAGTAAAGGCCAGTTCAAATATGTTGTTTCCATAACTGCTTAGAAGAGCAAAATGTATTTTGATAGCTTTACAAAATTACGAATAAGTTCGTATGATTGTTACAATATTTTCTTATGTATGCCCTATTACGTTTCACATTTATTACGTTGCACATAAATTCTGAGAGCTGCCATCCTGTTTTCAAATAAACATGTAACTGTCTTATGTACTGCTTGTGTTATCCCAGTTTAATAATTCTGCAAAGCATCCTTTCTCATTATATGTTAAAACATAGTAGTCTAAGCTGTATGGTGGATCAGCTTGGGGCAGGTTCGTACAGCGGAACGTGAAGGTGTAGATTCCAAGCAAACCTTCGTCCATGCCTGGCCCGTCGCAAATCAACGGACTCCCTAGGTCTCCCTGGAATCAAAAGAATTTCCACCGTTCACAAAACACATACACAATTAACATGTATTATTATTATAACTCGCTTTGGTAACTCTTTCTGTTCTATACACATTTAATTTAGCGTTGACATGTTTTACGTTTCATTTACATTTCTGCAACTTCAAGAATATTTCTTATCATGTAAACTTACAATCTCAAAGCAGAAAATGTAGAAGACTGTAAATGGGCATTCGCCTGTTTGTGTTCAACAAATTCATAAACAAATAAAGAAGTTCCATTTTCAGTCAATTACAGTAAAGTCTCGTTAATCCGGACTAATGACCGGTTTAACGAAAGCCCGGATTAACTGAAATAACCTAAAAGAACAGTAGAAAGTGCATTAAATCTCCGTTTATAGCAACAAAACACGTTTATTATGGTGTATTTAAAGGGCATAGGCCTAAATACACTATACAGTACAATACAAAGTCTGCGGGAAACAGAATTTCGTCAGTGGTTGATTGCCTTTTCTTCGGGAAGTTCTCTTGTTGACTTCTAGCCACATTTCAAACCTTTCATTCTTTTTTTTTTTTTTTTTTGCCTTTTGCCTGTCAAGATTAAGCGAAGCCTGGCTTATCGGGGCCCGTATTAACGAGGTTTTACTGTAAATATACTACAAGGTTAATTGCTGGATTCGAACCCGGCGTGGACTTTCATCTCGAGTCTCAACATTTAGATACAAAATTGTGAACAATATTCTTTAAAACAAAGTAAAAATATAAGTTTCTGCGTAGTAATCAACACATTTCAGTCTGACCCAAGACTCTTTGGAGCAATTCCGAGTGTAAGGGCAGAGAAGGATAGAAAGCGAGGGGGCGGGTCAAACCGGCTGGTAGCTGCAGTCGCATATTCCCCTCCATGCACTCAGTCCTCCTCTAACACCTTCATCAGTCGAGCCCCCTCTAGTCACCACCTGCGCAGAGAACTTATTTCGTTCGCTTCCTCCACAGACTTCTGGAACAGACCGTGACTTGGCTTATCTTAAGAAATCGCATAGCAAATTTTGATTATGTGCAAATTTTTCATTTTGTCTACTTGTAAAAATATTTTCTCTTAACGAGTTTATACTCTATCCCGGGAATTTGTGGAGCAAGGCCGAGCATAACGGTAGATAAGGGGAGAAAGCGAGAGGATGGTGCGTAGCAGTACACGCTTCTGCAAACGACTCGCTTCCCTTCTCATGATTTCGTTGGTCGAGCCCTCTACTTGCGGAGAGACTTACTTTCGTTCGCTCGCTCCAGAAATACCCGGGACAGAGTATAGTGACTAGGTGAACTTTTTATCCTTACCAGGCCAGCCCCTCTCCTCGGGGGTATGGGTTTGTCTTCCACGCTCGCATTGTAGATTTCAGCCAAATTTCCCACGCACAGTACGGGAGCGGCTTTGTCGTCGCAGATCGAGCAGTTAGGGAATATAGGCACGTCCACATAGTGCAAATATCGGGATATACCGTCACCTTCCTGTTAAAGAGAAACAGAATTGATAAAACCACCGTGCATCAAGTACAGAGGCCGATTATAGGCTGATGTGCCACACTACGTTCGTGTTACGACTGTGTTGCATCTAGGGATGGACGATATCGGAAATTGGATATTGATATATGTCGTCAAGAAAATATCGTCACACGATACGATACGATATTTTTTCAGTATCGTGATATCGGCGATATATCGTCTCCATGATATACATCGCCAAATATCGTGAAGAGATATCACCGACACGATATATATCGCCAAATATCGTGACGATATATCGCCGACACGATATATATCGCCAAATATCGTGACGATATATCGTCGACACGATATATATCGCAATAATATCGTGACCATATATCGTCTAGTTGATATCGCCTGGACGATATATGTTTTCAATATCGCGATATATCGTCTGGATGATAACCTATATCGCCCAGCACTAAGGTCTAAATCACCATCCCTGAGACCTTCTGTAAACAAACGGTCTCACCGATTCGATGTATCACTCCACGTCAGCTGATCCATGACCGCAATCATCTGCTGTTACACTCATAGTTCGCCGCACCTATTCGTTTTATATAAGAGCCTCTGAATGTGAGAACCCGTTCTCAAAACATCAGACGAATATGCAGCCGCATACATTGTTACTCTCCCGGTCATTCTCTCTTTCATAACCCTTAAAACTGCAGACACTGACACACCACTGCACTGGGATACCAACTTAACCACTTCATTTACTGGTTTCTCAGGATACTACTGACAGAACGTTACATAAATATTGAGTAGAATCTGTTTCTCGCCCCTTTTCAAAGGCTGTCCTTGCTGGTGTTTTGAAAACAAGCTCGGAGTAAACGGAGACTTTCCCTCAGGCATAGAACTCGGCATGTTATTTTTCTAAGGCTAAGTCAGGCAATATTACTAAGTTGCACCACTTCCTTGCTGTTCACATGATTATTTTTAGAAAATAACCAATGTTATAAAATATCATTATGTACACAAATCTCTAAGCTCATTGAAAGTTATATGACTACAAAATGTTCACACTTATCTTGCCTTGCCATGTCACCAAGTTATTTTACGAAGTGCACTATATTTGGCGGAACAAAAATCGTTATTAGGATGCTTGTCAAAGTTTCGAACCTGCGACCTCCTGGTGTCGTAGCACTCTGTGTTAACCACTGCGCAGAGCGACGTCTTGAACACCAGGGTAGGGCCCCTCCGATGGCACAGTGGTAATTTCGTCGCCTTGTAATCAAGGAGTCCCCGATTCGATACCTGGTGGAGGCACATAGCGGTTCGGATCCCACTGTAGGCCCAGTCCCGATTAACCTTACTGTGCCTAAAGTGGACTTGAAACACCAATTCAATCAAAACCACCATGGCGCATAATTTCAAAGATAACATTTATACAAAGACAAGTGAACAAGAAATATGGATTCGCTAATAGTTGTCTTACCTGAACACCTCCCCAACCTACAAGGGTGCAATTTACTAGAGTCACGTTGTCCGGAGGACTTTCGACTATTGATACATTACTTATACTTCCATCGTAAACAAATGGTGGGTCTACCTGTTAGCAAACAATTAAAAAATATATATAATTACTTCAGTCAATTTATTTTTCACATTTTGTGTCTTCCAGTTTCATTTTATAGCATTTAAATATTTTAAAATGAATTTACTTTTGCACTTTGACGTAAATCTAATACAGCTGAACAATTTTATTTACTCATTTTAGATTATAATTTAACTTTGTTTTTAGTATGTGTATAAAATCAGATTTTGGACAAATATAAGAACTCAAAAAGACATTGAAACACCAAAGACAGTTATTATTAAAATATGTATTTAAAAAAAAAGTTATTTTGTTGAATAATGAACTACTACAATGTTATAATTAAATTAACATATTTGATGTAAAACCTTACAAGTCTGTAATTTTTCAGCTCCAAATTTTTGGTTCCTCTATGGGGAGCAGAAGAATCGTATAATTTGTAATAAGCTGTCATGTTTTTGCTACGAAATTGCTACGAATTTCAATCTATCACACTTTATATGTCAAACCACACAAACGTGCGTTTATCTGTGGTCAAATTCTAGTAATGTTTGTTAGTTGCCCCTAAAATATATGACTGCTAGTATTTATTGACAATTGTTCATAATTCGCTATTGTTGTCGCTACTGCAATTATTATTTCTGGATATTATCAATTAAATCGTTGAATTTGACTGAAAATGAGAATAATTATTGAAATATGTTGGGCAAGCATGTGTTTATGATAGTAAGTGCTAGAATCAATAAAGCGGGGAAATTGTATTACTGGGACGTTTTGATTAAAATATAGAAAAATACATAAAAATAAAACTGAAGATATTTATTACCAGAGAAGTTTACTTTTAAATTCGTAGCGGATTGTTTATTTTCAAGAGTTGAATTTAAGCTGTGAAGTGTTTTTATTATCAAATCCAGCACACATTGTTGTTTTCTCCTATCTTCTACGCTTCATTAACTTTGTATAAAATGCTGTAAAAGTATCATTAATTTTCTAGTTTTGTGACTTTTGTAACAAAAGAATAACTATTTGTATTGCCATCTATGAAATAAAAATACCAGCTTGATATTTTTGCGACGTAATATAATCTCAACAAAGATCGGATTAATGGATATTTTGAACGGCAATGGTGTGTAGTATAGGAAAGGTACTCACCTTCATTAATACAATGTCAGCCATGTATTCATGTTCCAGTGGGAATGGTGGCAAACATAGTTGTAGCTCATCTATAGTAGGATATCTGAAGTTAGTTACTTTTTTTCTCTCAGCACTGGAGCCATATTCTAAATCAGTAACTCCTGCTACCACAGATAGTTTTTCCATCTCGTTTTCAAATCTATTGAAAAATTAAACATTGAAAATTCTCGGCAGCCGCCGTTGCTAGATATTTTGGCGCACTACCCCGCACTACCAAGTACCGACATTTATGACATGTTTTGCGATATTAACATCCTACAAATGTTAATGAAGAAAGAAAGAAAAACTCAATATAGGTTATATTTAAAGATTGATAGTGCGAATTTTTTTATTTTAAAAAAGTTTAGCAAATTTAAGAATATTTCACTTAGGTCTAAGTGTCTGAAGAATCCTTAAAAAAATTACTATTAAAACTACATTGAGAAACAGAAAATTCTAGCAGTGTGTTTCCAGAACATAAGCCTACTAGTAATAGAAGAAAAAAGTTAAGATTAATAATTAAAATGAATAACACATTGTACAGTATGTTCTCGGTAAAGAAATTGTAATTTAAAATTTTTCAACTATGCTTAAAAAAACATTGTTATAAACCACGTATTACATGTTATTCTAAGTAAAATTTACAAAATATTTTTGAAACCCGTCTAATATCTCAGAATAAAAATAGTTAGAATTTAACTTTTCTTCGTTTCAATGAAGCAAAATCGCCCAATTATCCTTTCAAAATTGACCATATTTGCCACTTCTTTTTCAACAGATGCAATGCTACGTGTAACCACTCGTAACTCCAGGGTATGGAGATCCGAATTGGCAACACACCGCTCCTTGCTCCGGCTGGTCAGTTGGGAGCACCAGTTCTCACCCAGGGATCGGGATTAAGACGATCCACCCTTCCTCCAGGAAGGAAACCACCGAATTGCGACACGTGACAGTAAATAAAATTCCAAATACTTTATAATTAAAATGTCCAAAATCTTTAATCACGAATCGCGCGCGTACATACTGATTCGCACAATTTAAAAGTTATAATTTGTTGGGTCATGCACGCTCGCAGGCAGTGATAAGCAATTTACTAAACACGAAAGTCCGCGCACCGCCTTCACAGTTAATAGCAAGACCTCAACTGCCTACCTCAAGCGCGAGGCGCAGCATAGCAGATTGTTCTAACTTACAATACAAATTCATAACATAAAATAACACAAGAAAAACTGATAATTTATATAACACATCAATGTTAATTAGCGATAGTAAGCTAAAGTTATGGTTGGCAACAATTAAAAATGCCAACGTGGAAGTTTTTACATCGCCAAGAACACGAAGCGTGGTTCCCCCACTTCTTACATAAACACCCAATAGGAAAACGATATTTTATTGAAAACGAGGGAGAAATACTTTGCTATAATATTACAATATTAAACTATATAGAAATAACTAAATTGATTTTATCAAATAAATCATTTGCTCTTGCACATAAAAATGATTAAATAAAGATTTAGTTTATAACGAAGGTAAATTACTTCAATCTTGTACATTGTTGAACAAAACTCGATATTAAAAGCAATGTATTTAACTTGTGCTTGAAAAACAATGAAAACGTTGCATATATTATTTGGGATAATTATTAGCCTATAAATTCTGAATGTTGCAAAAATACGCGAATAATATTATAACGTAAGATAAAACGTAAATATATACATGAATTATAAAAATAATTAAGTATAAATAATTTAATGCAAGTTCTTAACTTGAAAGTATACGAATAAGATAAATGCTAATATACGACTGAAATCTGCCTAACATGGCGGTCGTTACACAGACAATACTTAAATTTGAATTTTTGTTTTGACGAGTCCACTTTAAGCACTTTAACTTTTATATGTAACAATATCTAAAATATGTCCTAAAAGCTAATACATGTAAAATTACGAAAAATATTAAAAGTGGGTGTTTCATAAAGTGCGCAGTTTTTAAATTGCTTGTCATTTTTTTGAAGGTTGGCAACACTGTTCTTATCATTTTCGTAATCTCTGATCACTCCGATTATGTCATTTGTTCAGTTCAGTTGCCACGGAGCGGTTCACTATCGAGGAACGTGGCGTTATCTTGAAAACACATTACAGAAGTCTTATGCACAGACAGTTCGTAATCTTCGCGCGATCTTCGGACGTAACTATGCCCCCACTGTAACAACAGTTAGGAGGTTGGTGAAGAAATTCGAGATATCCCAGTCAGTTGCAACCATAAATTCGCCTGGGCGAAAACGTAGTCGTCGAACAGATGAAAACATTGTAGTAGTGCAAGACAGTGTGAATGTTAGTCCCGGGAAGTTACTCGCCGTCGTTCACAACAGTTGGGGATGTCAGTATCCTCAGTGCAAAGAATACTGAAAGAACCCTTACAAGGTTCAGTTGACGCAAGAGATCAAATCAACTGATCATGCGAAACGAAGAAATATGCCATATGGACATATGCCAGACATCCTTTTTTAACTTTTAAATCGCATACGGGCATATGCTGGACACTTTTCAAGTAGTATAAAAGTATATAGGATGAGGACACTTATAGCGTAGAAAAGAAGAGCTCATATGATTAAACAGCCCGATTTGCCCACACTTAAAATTATGCCAAGATGCCTATAAGCCCCAATTCTTCAAGTGTGATATGCTCTTAATCCTAAGAATTTTGAATCCTAGTGTAGAAAAGAAGAACCCTCCTCAGACAGATTTGCCCACACTTAAAATTATGTCAAGTACCCATATGATTTTATTGTTTATAGTGTGTTATTCTGTCAAAATCCCAAGAATCTTGAATTCTAGTGTAGAAATGAAGAACCCCCCTCAGACAGATTTGCATATGTGTGTAAAAGCTGCATCTGCCAGATTGTTGTCCATAAACTTGTCAAAAATATGCCCCCCTCTTGATATTGTTTTGGTTACACTTAAAATTAAGGCAAAAAGCTTATATTCCCATGCTCTGGAACTTACAGATCAATACAATGTTTCATGTTCTTTCTAATCTTTGATCAGTTTCATGTCCCGGCCAGCAATAAATTATGCATGCCTGGGAGATTTTATATGCTAGCATGCAAGAGATTTAATCTACACAGCTAAAAGGGGAAATTATTGTGCATGTATGGGCTTTCATGCCATTGACTCCAATTCTGTATTAGCCTCTTGCATGTTGCATGCCTGAACCCAATTCAGGTTTTGCCTTGTTCTGTTAATATATACACGAGTCAGATATTGAGAATATTTATTGCGCAGTTAAAATCCAATTTTGACTGTATTTAGCTGATATATAGCTTATAATTCCTGGGTTTGAGGCCTGGTAAAATGTGAGGTCTCCTCTGATGGCAAAGTGTTAATATTGTTGCCTTGTAAACAAGAGCTCTGGGTTTGAGCCCTGGTAAAATGTGAGGTCTCCTCTGATGGCAAAGTGTTAATATTGTTGCCTTGTAAACAAGAGCTCTGGGTTTGAGTCCTGATAAAATATGTAAGATTGAAATACATGTGGCAAAATAATATCTCCACACGTGAGATTTTGAGAATATTTACTGCTAGCTGATATACAGCTGAGGTTTGAAACCTGGTAAAGTGTGTTGTACAACAGCATAAAAGAGCAAAACTATTTTATATTGGGGATCACCAGAGCCTAGTTATTGCTGTTGTCTGGGTATAAAAGCACCAGCTCAGCCACTAGCTGCTGTTATAATTGTTTTGGCATATTGTCCATAGTTCTGTTTTTTTTGCACAAAAAAATTTATATAAATAAACAATAAAAATGCCAAATCAAAAATATTGCAATCAGTGTAATAAAAATATATCTAGTTCTAATTGGTCTAGACACCGGCATATTTGTGACCCTAAGAAATGCAGAAAGGCCACAAAAATGTGTCCAAGATGCCATAAAATATTAAGCAAGGCTTATTACAAATGGCATAAGTGTATTTGTTATGAACAGTCATCAACATTGCCCCCACAACCATCTACATCTGGTCTGAATAGGAAGCATGAAACACCTGTTAATGCTGGACCGGCAAAGCAGCCATGCTATGCACCACCTATCCATAGCAGTTTTAATGGCTAACTTAGGGATTACCGGTTTGTATCAGAGCCAAAATGTGACATTAAGAATTTTTTGAACAGTATAAATTCTGATGTGCAGGCAATTCTAAATGCACAAAATGGCTCTTATAAGCTGTCCCTCAAATTGTTTACACAATATAAGAAGCCAAATGGCACAAAATTTACACAGCACCACATAACAGAAACTGTACCTGTATATTCAAATGCAAATTCAGACAAAATAATAAGCAGTTTGATAGATCAATTGAATATTAAACACTCTGAATTTGCTGGAAAAGAGTCTGGATGGAGCCTATGCGGATCTCCACACAAGATCTATGTTAATATTTCTGAATTCAGCCCATTACAAGGATCTACATATTTGCCATTACCTGCCAATATTAAAAACAAACAAGCCGTGGTTAATATAAAAAATAATGATGAGAAATGCTTTTTGTGGTGTATTTTAGCTGCTTTGTATCCAGTTTCAAGGCATCCTGAGCGAATAAGTTATTATAAACAACATGAAAATGATTTTGATGAAGCAATGGAGGGTTTAGAATATCCAATGTCTGTTCAGAATATTGATAAATTTGAAAAAAAGGCCAGGAATATCAATGGTAAACAATTATCTATTAATGTATTTATTTGTTCTACTGGCCGTGGCAATTGCTTGATAGCACCTCTCAGAATCAGTACATTTGATGATGATTCTGCTGTTCCGATTGATCTGCTCTTAATTGAAGGGGATGATACACACCATTATACTCTGATACGCAGTCTTGAAGCTTTAGTCAGAAAACAACTAGGCAAATCCAATACAATATTCAAGTTGTGCAGAAGATGTTTAACTGTATTTGATGGTAAAAAAATAATAAATGGGGTTTGTGAAGTGAATGCAGAAATTGCTAAAAACAAGTTAATTGAGCATCTGAAATACTGTGGCAACCATAAACCTGTTCATATGGTGATGCCTAATCCAAGTGAAAATGCCAAATTCAAAAAATTTGAAGCCTTGTTGGAACACCCAGCATATATAGTCTGTGATTTTGAATCAAATCTCAAACCTCTTGCATTCTGTAGCCCAGATCCTGAGGAATCTTCAATTACACCATACCAGTTACATGAACCTTCTAGTTTTTATTATGTTGTTGTACAGGATGGTGTTGTTAGTAAAGAATATTTATACATGGGACCAGATGCCATCAAAGAATTTGCACATAGAATAGAAAATGAGTGCCATGACATAGCATCTAATATCTTATTAAAATCAAAACCCATGTTGCCTTTAACAGAGAAACAGATTAAAGATTTCAACAATGCAGAAAAATGCCCGGTATGTGATTCTGAATTTTCAGATACAAATATCAAGGTACATCACCATTCTCATACAGATGGTAAATTCTTAATGGCCCTGTGTAATAGCTGTAATATTAAGATCCAGAGACCAAAATTTGTCCCCATATTTTGCCATGGTGCATCCAATTATGATTTTCATCATTTGATCAGGTACGAGGGGTTTGACAAGCAGAATTTAAATATTTTAGCTGAAAATAATGAGAAATATATTGCCATTAGCAAAATAATTAAAGTTAATGGTGTTCCTATTCACTTAAAATTTCTTGATTCATACAGAATTCTGTCTGCTAGCCTGGCTACACTGGCCACTCAATTATCTGATGATCAATTCAAAATCACATGTGCTTTGTTTCCAAATCAGGAGCTGAAATTAATTAAGCGGAAGGGTGTATATCCATATGATTATGTTACAGATTTTTCTAAATTTGATGAGTGTTCTCTGCCACAACAACAAGAGTTTTACAGCAAAATCAGAGGATCTGGAATCACTGATGAAGATTATCACCATGCCCAATTGATGTGGAACAATTTAAAATGCCAGACATTTGGTGATTATCACAAGGCATATTTAAAACTTGATGTGACCCTCTTAGCTGATATACTTCAGGCATTTAGAAAATCTTCCATGCAAAATTATAAGCTGGATCCAATGTATTTTTACAGTGCTCCGGGCCTAGCATGGTCTGCAATGTTTTTAAACACTAAAATGCAATTGGATCTGATCCAGGATCAAGATATGTATCTGTTTATGGAACAATGTATAAGAGGAGGCATGGTGCAATGTTCTCAGAGATATGCCAGAGCAAATAACAAATATATTCCTGATTATGATCCAGCACTGCCATCAAATTATATACTGTATGTAGATGCCAATAGTCTCTATGGTTATGCTATGATGAAAAAACTGCCATATGCAGGGCTTGAGTGGGTTGAAGATTTCAATATTGAAGATCTTAAGGATTTTGATGACAGTAACTATGGCCTGTTCTTAGAGGTTGATCTGACAATTCTTGATGATTTACACAACACATTTTCTGATCTGCCCCCAATTCCTGAGGTTGAGTGCTCACCTGGCTCTAAACAAAAGAAATTGATGATGACTCTAGAGCCAAAACAGGGTTATGTCTTATATTACAAAAACCTCCAGTTCGTAATAAATCATGGTGTCCAAGTGACCAAAGTTGGAAAAGTTTTGAGGTTCAGGCACTCAAGATGGTTGAAACCATATATTGATACAAACACAGAGCTTCGAACATCTGCAATGAGCCAATTTGATAAGACTTTGTTTAAATTGATGGTCAATTCTGTGTATGGCAAAACAATAGAAAATGTCAGAAAACATACTGATGTTAAATTAATTACTGACCCCAGCCGGAGCAAAAAATTGATTGCAAAGCCCAACTTCAATTACAGAAGAATTTATGATGAAAATATGGCACTTTTCAACATGAAAAAAACAAAGATTAAGTTTGATAAGCCTATTTATGTAGGGGCTGTGATATTGGAATTGGCCAAATTACACATGTTAAAATTGTTTTATAATGTGTTGAAGCCTTTTTATAAGGATCGTGTAAAACTGATGTACATGGACACAGATAGTTTTGTTCTTGATATTCAAACAGAAGATGTTTATCAAGATATAGCACAGCCTGAATTGTTTAAATATTTTGATACCACTGAACATTCAAAAATTAAACACCACAACAAAAGGTGCCTGGCAAGTTAAAAGATGAGACACTTGGTGATGTTATTGTGGCATTTGCTGGGTTAAGGGCCAAGATGTACACTTTTGAAACATGTAGTGGCGCTGTTGCCAAAAAGGTCAAGGGCATTGGCAGAGTGACTGTAGACAAAGAGCTTGAATTTGAAGATTACAAAAATTGCCTCAAATTATGTAGCACAATCAGAAC
Source organism: Lepisma saccharinum (assembly GCF_977018435.1). Taxonomy (NCBI): domain Eukaryota; kingdom Metazoa; phylum Arthropoda; class Insecta; order Zygentoma; family Lepismatidae; genus Lepisma; species Lepisma saccharinum. Next base: position 22,580,931 of record NC_139249.1, on the reverse strand, counting down.
ATCAGAATCCAGAATTCAGAGTGTGGATCACTTGTTGACTACAAATATTGTAAGAAAAGTGGCTCTGGATCCACACGATGATAAGAGATGCATTTTGTCATGTGGCATACATACTCTACCATGGGGTCATTGTGATTTGAAAAGTGGTAATCAATGCCCAATTACAGAGCATGATTTGAAATAAATAAACATGCCTATGAACTTATTTGGGTTCAAAAAACAGGCTATTATGGACCTGCCAACACCACAACCCTCTTCTGATATGATATCTAAACTAAGTGCTTTGTTAATTATTCATCTGAACAGCATACTTACAGATGTTGATGATGAAACAGGTAAAACATTGTACATATTTAACAATAATTTAAATCATTACCAATTACCTGTAGGTGGTCAATTGCAATTTATTATAACCCCTGAGGGTAATGTCAAGATTTCAGTAGGGAGAAATATTTATATAATTAAGCACTCAAACATGATTTCTGGCACTGTATATACTGTTTCTGCTGGTGACTGCTTATATATTGAGGTCCCGGGATCCTATGACAAGCTTATACCTTTTTTATAGAATTAAGAATTAGATATTCAATAATAAATAACCACTAAAACAAAAATGCCTAATGATATATTTGGCATGAAGATCACAGTGATGAGATTCTGATGCTTGATGTCAGAGTCAAAAAATTAAGAAGTGATTTGCAAGCTTTACAAACCACACTGAATGCCAGTCTTCAACTAGAAATTACAAATTTGCAATCACAATGCATGGACTCTCTTCTTAAAATTGATTCTGAACTCAAATTGCTGCTTCAAAAATATACTGACTTGGCCACATTGGATAATTTTCAAAGTTCTCAAATTTCTCTTAAAATATTAAGAGAGCAGTTTAGAAGAAGCTGTAGCAGCTCTTCAAACCAAATTTAAGACCCAGGCCACCAACTCTGAGCAATTGAAACAGCAATTGGAAGAGCAGATAAATAATGTCCAGACACAGCTCCAAACAATTGTCAAAAGCATAAAATCACAAGAAAATTTTGATCTAGTGATTTCCACTCTAAAGGAACAGATTCAATCACTCCAGATACCTAATCTGGACCCCTTGAACAATGCCATAGCCGAGGTTAAAGAAAAAATTGAGACACTTGAAAATTTTATGAACAACTTGCCATCTTCTGATGCTTTGAGTGCAATAACTCGGAGTGTTGCCAACATTAAGCTGCAACTTGAAACATATGAAGATTTTGGAAAAATTCAAAGTACCATAACCCATCTTGAGGGTACAATAGCAGCAGTGCAAAGTGATTTGACAAATGTACAAGAATCTCTAGAATACCGCCTGCCTGCTATTGTAGACACACTTGTCAGTGTCCAGCAACAGATCACAAAGCTTGAAAACCTCAACACTGAATCTGAGCTATCTCATTTTCATCACTTGATCGATGATATCCAAACAAAACTTGAAATTTTACAAGAATCAACACCCACTCAGGCAGATATAGCCCTGCTCCAAAATGCTATGCAAAATGTGGCTGATGCTTCTGAATTAAATAATGTGAAATTGGCACTTGAATCCTTGCAAAATACTGTAACAAATCTGCCTACATCACAGGAACTTAAAAATATTAAGAGAGCAGTGAATCGCATATTGAAATCAGAAGATATCAAGAATATCCAGACAGAGATCAAACAACTTACTCAGGCACTGGCCACTCTACCAACTAATCAACATATTAATGAACTGCATGCCCTGTTTGAGGATATCAGAAGACAGGTCCATGATCTTACTGCTCAAAATTCAAAATTGGCAGTTATTGAAAATTTGCAACAAATTGTAGCTAATATCAAGCAACAGCTAGGGACCATGGAATCCAATCAAGCAAATGCTCTGTCTGTTTTTACCACCCAGCTTCAAGAGATTGTGCAACAATACAAGAAACTTGTTGTGGACATAAAAATCAAGCCAGGCCATGATGATGTTGTTAGGACCATCAATGAGCACCTTGAATCTGTAACAAGCAGATTGCTTACAGCAGAAAAAGAAATAACAGGCATAATCGAGAATCCTAAACATACAGTAATTCTTGAATTGTACAGCATCCCCAACAAAGAATATGATTCACCATTTACACCAGGTGGCAAAATATATATGTTGTCCCCTGCACAATTTTATTACCAGTTTTTTGTTGGGGGCACACTGAGACCAATCAAGATCAAATATTGGCTTCAACCACAGGCAAACCACTACCCTACCTTATCAATAACAAATGCTGACAACAAACCAAAAATCACCAGTGTAGAGGTAGAGGATTTTACAGATCCCAATACATTAGAAACATCTTATGCTGAAGATGATGGCTCTCTGGAATTTCATATACAAATAGGAGACAAATTATATTTAGAAAATCCTGTAGTATCAGCTGCTGAACACCCCATAGTTGCAATATTCCTTTTTAAATATTATGTCTAGACAAATTATTGTTGATGAATTACACAGACAAGCCAGACATAATTATAAGAGACTGCCAGTAGTTACAAAAGGCATAGATGATTTATGGCAGAGCGACTTGATTGAGATGGCAAGTGGACAGCTGAAAAACTTAAACAAAATCAACAAGGGCTATAAGTATCTACTTACTGTAATAGACACATTTTCAAAATTTGCGTGGGCTGTGCCACTCAAATCCAAGACTGGAAAATGTGTTACAGAAGCCTTCAGGACAATCATCAATCAGAGTGGAATATCACCGCGCTATTTGCAAACAGATAATGGCAAAGAATTTTAAAATTCTGTGTTCCAACAATTTATTAAAAGCCAGTCAATACAACATTATTCGAGTTACAGTGATCTCAAGGCCTCAATTGTAGAGAGATTCAACAGAACCCTAAAAAATCTTATGTATAAACAATTTACACTTCAAGGTAATTATAAATGGCTTAATATTCTTCCAGAACTTCTACATAAATATAACAACTCGGTCCATTCCACAATCAACATGAAACCCTCTGAAGTAACTTCATCTGATGAGCAAAAATTGATCAGGACTGTTTATTATCCTAGATACCAGCCAACAACAAGAAAAGCCAAATACAAGGTGGGTGATCAAGTAAGAATCAGCAAATATAAGCACTTATTCAAAAGAGGCTTTACAAGAAACTGGAGCACTGAATTATTTACAGTGGTTCAAATTAAACCTGGGACCCTTAACACATATATAATAAAAGACCACCGAGGAGAAATTCTCAAAGGCCGGTTCTATGAAGAAGAACTCAACAAAACTAAACAGCCTGACACATATCTCATAGAAAAAATCATCCGCAGAAAAGGCAACAAGTCATTTGTCAAATGGCTAGGACTTCCAGAACACAGCTGGATCGATGCAGACAAAGTGATAATAGGAGCACCTGGGATGTTATAAAAAGGCTGCCAGAACCTGAACAGCAGATTAAGAGAAATGGCAAGTTGCTGCCTGATAATATTAGATGTCTTATTGTTGGGCCATCAGCTTGTGGTAAAACTACACTAATGATTGATAATTTTTTATTGGCACCCAACTGGTTAGACTGGAAAAACAGGCACTTGTATGTTTTCTCTAAGAGCTTGGAACAATTAAAATATCAGCAGCTGACGAAGCTATATGATGGACTGGATATTGCCACTTTTGAATCAGATGTTAAGCCACTTCATGAATGTCTCGATAATTCTGTTGTTGTGTTTGATGACATTATACTGGATAATCAAAACAAGGTTAGAAATTTCTTTACACAGGGCCGACACAAAAACATTGATTGCTTCTACCTGGCACAGACTTTTTCTAAAATACCGAAGCAGCTGATCCGAAACAACAGCAATTTTATATGTGTGTTTCATCAAGATCATACCAACCTCAAACACATACATGATGAATATGTAGGTGGGGACTTGAGCTACAATGATTTTTCCAAGTTTTGCAGTAGGTGCTGGAATCAAAACAGTTATGGGTTTGTCACAATTGATATGACAAGAAAACCCAATAGTGGCAAATACAGAAATAAAATCAACAATTTTCTAGACATTGAAACATATATAAATAACCATGAAAGGGCCAATCATTGATGATCTTAAATTAAGAGATTATCTTGTAAAAAGATTTAAGGGATGGAAATCAGAGAACCGAGGAATTTATGAACAACACAAACAAACAGAACAGCCTATTATTTATGCTATTAGTGAATTAGGTAAAAATATCAAAACTGTTACAGAGCAAAATCAAAATTTGATCACAGAGCTTGTACCTGTAGCTGCAAGGAACATATTAGATTATCCAATCACCCCACTTTCCAGTATTCATGCACCTAGTCCTGTTGCTCCTCGAAGAATTGAAGCTAGTCAGGATCCTATTGAATTGGGTCTTCTTGCTCAAAAATATTTAAGCACACCTAAAGACAACAAAGATGAGGTCTTTGGCTTATATGCTGACACAGAGCGTGATGGTAGCATCATACATAGAATTGGCAATTTCAGAGTAACATTTATGGGAGATGATATAATTGTATATTCAGAATCTCATCTTGGAGAAAGAGGTGCTTTTGTTAAATATCCCGGCACACCTGGATTGTGGGAACTGATGACTAGGAAGAGACCTGGCAACTATACAGATCAAGATTATGAGCATTACAAAGAAATATTAATAAAATCACATGCTCTATACCAGAACAATGATCCCACACAAAAAAAGAGTCAAGTCTAGCAGTGGAGCAAAATGTAACAACTTAATCAAGCCCATATGGTCACAGATCAAGACTGGCAGTGGAATCAAACAATACAACACCCTGCCTAAAGAATTTGTCTGGGTTGATGATGTCAGGAAACTTGTAGATAGGTTATTGATGATAGCTGTGGAGGAAAATGCTGGCAACCACAATTTTTACAATGAAAAGGTTGGAATTATGGACATGATAAGCACAAAATTGTCTAATTTTATAGTGAATGACACTAAGGGGATTGGATATCTTATAAAAATTATTAATACTCTACCACCTAAATTTTGGAATATTTCTGAGGGTCGGGGGTTGGTTAGTGACATTATAAACAAGCTGCCATTTGAACTACACATTCCAGGCTATCAGTATTGTGGTCCAGGCACAAAATTGGAGCATAGAGTAAACAGAGGTGATCCTGGTGTTAATCCCCTAGATGCTGCTTGTAGAGACCATGACATAGCATACAACACACATTCTGATCTTGACAAGAGACATGTTGCAGACAAAAAATTAGAAGAGGCTGCATTTGGTAGATTTGTAAGCAAAGATGCTTCTTTGAGTGAGAGAATAGCAGCATTGGGAACCACCATAGCTATGAACACCAAACAAAAACTGGGGTGGAGGTTGTGAATATATATATAATAAACCTAGGATGAAGGCCAAGGGTGTTATGTATCAAATACCTTATGCAGGTCTTAAATCTCTTAAAACTATTGATAGCCTTTTAACCAAAAAGCAGCGCAAGAAAAAAATTCTTGTATTGCCAAGGGCCATGGTATGAAATTGTTGCTTAGTACCCCCCAATTAAAAAAATTACAACAATCTAGAAAAAAATCACATGTGGGGGGTTTCATATTTACTATCCCGGCCATCTTAGCAGCACTTGGGGCTGTTGGGAGCTTGGCTGGGGGATCAGCTGCCATAGCAAAAACAGTAATAGATGCCAAGAAAAATAGGGCGGAATTAGATGAATTGAAGCGCCATAACCTGGCCATGGAGAAACAAGGCAAAGGTGTTAAGAGAGCCATGAATAAGTTTTAAAAAAACAAGAGCCGCTTACAAACCAAGATATTGAAGCTTTAATCAAGCCACTGGGCATCAAAAATTTTAGAGGTGTGTACATGTCTGATTCTTTACCAGAACAACCACTCAACAAAGAGTGTGGCATTGTTAATTTGGATAAGTACAAAAATCAGGGCACTCACTGGATTTGTTATCTTAAATATTTAAACAATGAGGCATTTGTGTTTGATTCATTTGGAGGTATTCCACCTGAAAATTTAGTAAAATATCTAAAATCAACTAATCTTTATTACAATAATGCCCGTGTTCAAAACTTCAAAGATGTTAATTGTGGACATTTGTGTTTATCTGTTCTTAGATATATGTCTCAAATAAATAAACCATAAATTGAAAATTTTCAAAAGGCCATGTGGTATTTAAAACATCATGGGGGTATTCCATCTCACCAGCCAAAATTCAAAATTGAAACTCAAATTACATGATGATATAGTGTATCCCAAAACAATAGCTCTCAGAGCATTTTATGGCATGTACTTGATCCCTAATATTACACACCACAACAACAAAATTGCAGTAGGGGATCAAAAAATTGTCATCACTCCAGGGCAATATAATCTGTCCACGCTAAATGCTCAATTACCCAGAGGTATAGTATTAACTCAAAATTCTGTCACTCACAGAGTAGAGATTGTATCTGCTACAGAAACAGTGGATCTGGGTACTATAGGAGAGCTGTTAGGCTTTGAGAACAACACAAAACTTGAACCAGCCATCAAACACACTGCTATTAATATACCTAAATTCTTAGCCATAGAGACTCTGAATATTCACTGTAATGTGGCCGAGAGTATGATCACCAAATCAAATGGCATAGGCACTCACAAACAAACTGGCATCATTGCAACATTCAAACCTAACTCTGAATTTATGGAGCCAATCATCTACACTCCATCCCCAACATTATATTTTCCTGTGTGCCATAATAGAATAGATTATATTGAGTTGATGGTCACTAATGAAAAAGAAGAATTAGTTGATTTTCCGGGAGCCACAACAACTGCTATCATAGAGATTAATATTTAAATAAAAATACATACAAAAAAAATGGAAAATATTGAGAGTTATGAGCTACAATCATTCACCCCAAACAGGAGACATTTGCAAATTTAAATCAACCCAACACAGAAATTGAGGTTGATCTTGATGTAGGGGATGGCTTTATACTCCCCTACAGAGCAGATCTATACATCAAATTTGATGTTGTAAAGCTCGATGGAACAGATTATCCGGCAAATTCAAATATAAGATTGGTAGACAATTTTGTGCCGCATCTGTTCTCTGAAATTGAGATCAGAAAACATGGTGTTGTTATAAACAGAGTGGATTATCCCGGCATTACCTCCACAGCTTTGGCCACACTAAAATTATCCAAAACCGAGGCTTCTTACTACAAAATAGGTGGATTTGAGGCTGGTGATAAAATTATATCTAAGAGCCTCACAGTGCTGTTCCCTATGCGCCTGTTGCCAGGATTCTTCTCAGATTACAAAGATATTATGTGGAAGGGTGGTTTAAGAATCACATTTATAAGAGCTGCCAATGATAATAATGCTTTGATGAGGTACAGTTCATTAAACTCTACAGAGGAAGCTCTGCCTAATACCCTACCTGATGAAGGCAAATGCTTTATTCAGACTATGGAGCTAAGAATCCCGGTTGTTGAATATGAAGCCAGTTATGCTCTTAAATACAAAGCTGATATAATAAAAAATCCACAGATTCCTTTACGATTTTATACATATCAATGTGTACAGAAGCCTGCCGCTGGTACTTATTATGAGTTTGATGCTACAAATTCATTCTCCAGTATACAATATGACATGCCAGATTTTGTGGTGGTACTGTTTCAAACTGGAAGAAACAATAATCAGGAAAAAAATTCAAGTAAATTTGATAACTGCAACATCAAGAACATATATCTTAAAAATGGCAGAAATGAGGTATTTCCTAGAGAAAATTATAATTTAGACATGTCCAAGGATGATTTTCTGAAATTATATGAAGCATTTACAGCATACAAAAGGGTCACTACTGGCAATACTGACATGTATTACACTCCAGATGAATTCAAAGCACAGAGACCCATGTTTGTCATCAACACTTCCAAAAGGAAACAAGTTGTGGTTAATGACAGGACAAACATTAAAATTATCTGTGAATTCCACGATACACTCCCTGATGACACCACATGTAGTGTTATTCTTATAGGTGAAAAATCATATGTTTATGATGTAAGAAATGAGAGAGTCACAGAGCAATTCTAGAAGATTTTTGCATATTACCGGACCGGAAATAAATATAAATGAGTGTGGGTGGGTGAGAGTGGCTTTTTGCCTTAGTTTTAAGTGTAGCCAAAACAAAATCAAGGGGGGGGATATTTTTGACAAGTTTATGGATAACAATCTGGCAGATGCAGCTTTTACACACATATGCAAATCTGTCTGAGGGGGGTTCTTCATTTCTACACTAGAATTCAAGATTCTTGGGATTTTGACAGAATAACACACTATAAACAATAAAATCATATGGGTACTTGACATAATTTTAAGTGTGGGCAAATCTGTCTGAGGGGGTTCTTCTTTTCTACACTAGGATTCAAAATTCTTAGGATTAGGAGCATATCACACTTGAAGAATTGGGGCTTATAGGCATCTTGGCATAATTTTAAGTGTGGACAAATCGGGCTGTTTAATCATATGAGCTCTTCTTTTCTACGCTATAAGTGTCCTCATCCTATATACTTTTATACTACTTTTTCACTTTTCAATTATTAAATCGTAGTGAATGTGTAAAATAATAAAAATAAAAATGTCAACTTTCATGCAATTTTGGCTTAGTTATTGCATTTTCAAAAACTGCGCACTTTATGAAACACCCTTATTTGTCGACCTTATATACCACGATTCGCAAAGATAATACCAAACTACGTTGATTTTATCATATGAAGATTTGTATTTGCATACAAATCCTTTCCCTGCTGATCGCAAACGAAACACACACCGATTAAAAAATAATTACATTTTTCATTGTGGGTAAATATATCGCCCAGCAGTCTTGTGTAACCATTATGCAACTTATGTATTTGTTCACTTACACATACCAATTAAAAACTAATGCTATTTTTCAATATTGGTAAACATATAGCCTGATATGACAGTCTTACGTAATCATTCTACAGCCAATGCGTTCTTTTACTCCCAATTATGTGTTGAAAACGAGAAATCAAAAAAGACTAATCACGAAGATACTGTTGCTCTACACCACTAAATACAAGAATAAGAGCTATTGGCTAATAGTTAGGGCTCTAAATTTTCAAGATTGGGGTAATTCACTTAACGACTTCCCTTCCTTGTCGTCTGTTGGGGAGAGCAAAGGACTCTGTGTCCCCAGTTCGTCATGTGTCGCCCTGTAAAATGACGTGGGCAAAATGACAGTGCTATCGAACATGCAGATCAAAAATCTGGAAGTTGACATGGAGTTCCCCACGTGGGTTACACACAGAACCCGAAACGTGTTCACACTGACTCCGAAAACACATTAACGTGCATAAACTGCAAATGATGCACTTTTTAGTGTCAAAATTAATGCATAAAAGGGGAATTTTATCAGATTCTGCTCCGTGTGATGCACCAAAATGCATTAATTGGAAAGATCACACACGATCTTCCAAAAGATAACAATAGATAAGATAAAGATAACAAAATAACATAGTGTCAATTGATGCAATGAAAGTACATCAACCTTAATTTGATGCAATTCGAGTTCTGTGTGTTACACCTAAAAAAAAGGGCTATTTTCTCACGGGAAGCCTCATTAAAATTACCGAAATATGCAATAATCACTGAAGATTTACGCAATAATAATAAAAATATGATGCATGTTATAGTAGTAGAAATTGATAATGATGGAGACAGCAATTTGTTTTCGGTTAAAAGACAACAAATTGAGAGAAATCAAATAGGAATGAAATATAATGAGAGCTTTCTGCCTCTATTGTCCACTCTCTCTATCTATCTATATATATATATATATATATATATATATATATATATATATATATATATATATATATATATATATATATATATATATATATATATACTCTCTTGCATATATCTATACACACACACACACACACATACATATGTATTCTTTCAAATGAAATCAATATTGTGACAGAGAAACAACTGTTACTATTACAAGAGTGAATGAAATTAAATAAAAAATATGGTGTAAGAAACCAATAACATGAATTACCTATTACAAATAAATTTAATATCAGTCTATACTTACTCAGTACCGCATCGTTTAGCAGTGATCACCGAGTTTTCATCGAGAATCGTAAGTGTACACAAATGACCCAAGACTTCATGTCGCAGCGACGCCTGCAATGTGGAAACTTATGTTGTTATTAACTATACATGCGCACAGTCCTCTAAGGACCAGGGCTTGCTTCAGCGGCTTTTTCTTTGAACACGTGGGTCAGCGCATCGAGCACCATCGCTGCTGCTTTCTGGCCTTCAAGATAGAATCCCAGTAGTAGTTGAATACGATAGTGGATGTTGCTATTTAATATTCGCAATTCATTTGTATGTACTTATAACTAATTTGCACGTACTTAGAACTAATTTGCACGTACTTAGAACTCATTTGCATGTACTTAGAGTACTTTACATTTATGTATTTGCATGTTTATAACTTTTTATGAATATATATTTATTTATTTTATGAAAAATATGTATATAGAAGGTAATTAGAGGTACTAAACGCTATGCATATGGTTTTATATTCATTACTGCAAAGTATGTAATGTATAAAATGTTAATATTAATGTTTATAATATTGAAAATAAGTTTTCTATGGTTTATGAACCGCTATGAACGGTGGTAATGGCTGTAGGTACAGGTCCAATTACGATTGGGGACGGTCCCGGTACTCGAACCCGCGATATGCAACGTTAATAATTAGTACTATGTAATAATGTATGTTATTATGGTATGAAACAGATGGTACGAGATGCTGGACACAATACTGTCTCAGAATCTCGACTCGGCGCAGGTAGAGGAGAAAGGAATTTGGGGGAAGTGCGTTCAAGGTCAAATGACGTCACAACGTCAGAACAAACAAAGAACCCGATTGACCAATCAGAACCGGTTTTTTTCAAGGTTAACCAGTACGCAAGAACAGGGGAAAGCTATGCAATACTGTAGGGCAGGGGAGGGATTCAACCAGACAACAAAGAATGTCTGGAAATGCGCAGCAAGGGTCAAATCTCTGAAGCTATGCGTCGCTTGTAGAACCGGTTTCCGCCGCCAATTAATATTCCGCTCAGGTTTGCCTTCAAGGCACAGGACGCTTTAGCGCAGGTTTTTTTTATCTGTACTATGAAGAAGGGAGAGCTATTAGGGACGGGGCCTACAGTTTTCACCATTTGCTTTTATCACGGGGTAACGAACCTAGGACCCTTTGATTATTGATTTAGGTAGTAAATGTATGTTACTGTGTGCTATTTAATTTAATTTTGAGTTTATTTTTTACCAAACTTTGACTTTATGTCAAACATTTTCACAGCTTATTTTTATTTTTACAAAAATAACACTATTTGTACTATTCAGGCAACATTTTTTATTAAATTTTGGACTCGCAAAGATATTTTTTCTACGTTTAACTTATTATTTTACAACTTTATATTAATTTTTTTACCAAAATAACACTATTTGTACTAATCAGGCAATATTTTTTATTAAATTTTGGACTCACAAAGACATTTTTTCAACTTTTAACTTATTATTTTACAACTTTATGTTAATTTTTACCAAAATAACACTATTTGTACTATTCAGGCAACATTTTTTATTAAATTTTGTATTTACAAAGAGATTTTTTCAACTTTTAATTTATTATTTACAAGTTTATGCCTATTTTTTTACTCAAATAACACAATTCTATCTGTTCAGGAAAGACTTTTAGTTACATTTTCGACACACAAAGTGTGTGTTCTCAACTTCTATCTGTTTATTTCACAAGTTTAGGCTTATTATTACCAAAATAACACAATTCAATCTGTTCAGGAAAGACTTTTAGTTATATTTTCGACACACAGAGTGTGTGATCTCAATTTCTATCTGTTTATTTCACAAGTTTAGGCTTATTATTACCAAAATAATACAATTCAATCTGTTCAGGAAAGACTTTTAGTCGCATTTTCGACACACAGAGTGTGTGATCTCAACTTCTATCTGTTTATTTCACAAGTTTAGGCTTATTATTACCAAAATAATACAATTCAATCTGTTCAGGAAAGACTTTTAGTCGCATTTTCGACACACAAAGTGTGTGTTCTCAACTTCTATCTGTTTATTTCACAAGTTTAGGCTTATTATTACTCAAATAACACAATTCTATCTGTTCAGGAAAGATTTTTAGTTACATTTTCGACACACAAAGTGTGTGTTCTCAACTTTTATTTGTTTATTTTACAAGTTTAGCCTAATATTTACTCAAATGACACTATTTATATTATTCAGGCACCATTTTTATTACATTTTGGACTCTCAAAGACACACACACACACACACACACACACACACACACACACACACACATACACACACACACACACAGAGAGAGAGAGAGAGAGAGAGAGAGAGAGAGAGAGAGAGAGAGATATTTTTTCCAAGTTTACAGGATTATTCTCTAGTTTACTCAAATAACACAATTTAGATGTGTTTTGAATTATATTTTGGATGCAAAAGTAGGTTTTGACAAGTTCTACCCTTTTATTTTACAAGTTTAGGCTTATTATTACTCAAATAACACAATTTAATCCAATCAGGAAGGATTTGTATTATATTTTGGATGCACAAAGAGAGGTTTTGAACTTTTTTATTGATTTTTTGCAGGGTATGTATTAATTTTTATTTATTTTGTTTTGTATCATATATACATTTACAAATTTTTAACTTAGAGTTTAGTATTTATTTAATTTTTTCAAAAACACTAAAAAAAAGTATATTTAGCTAAAATGTAAGCCACAGAATATATTATTATTATTATTAGGGTTTACTGATTTCTACTATGCTATTTTTGGTTCTGTATTTCTATATGTATTTATTTAGGGCAGGTTACGCCTGCCACGTAGGAAAGTTTGTTTATTTTAGAGTTTGCTGAGTATTTTGTTACTGCTATACTAGGTAAAAGTTTTCTAAATATACCAGATAGAGCTCTATATACTTTTGTTTTTGCTATTTTGGAGATGATGCGATCAGCACCACTCTCCATTTGCTTTTTATTTTATGTACCCAATATTATTTTGAGGCTTAGTGAATTCTAGAGCCTATTTATGCAGGAGAGAGGAGAGAGGACTTGAAAATTTTGATCTCAGACAACCCACAACTATTTGTCAGAGTATTTTAAAGGATATTTTATACTTATTATGTGCCACTAGAATATCAAAGCTTGCTTAATTTTTATGTCTGTAACGCATTTATTGTATTTCTAGCTAAGGCTTACTGGATAAAGTACACGAAATGTTTAACATTTCAACTATTTGCTTTTATACGAGGGAAATTTTTTAGTGTAACGAAAATTATGATGTGTCTATGAGGTCTGAAACCCCTTTACCGAGGGACGCTTACTAATATTGTTCCTTTTTTTAAAAAATATATATAACCATTTAACAATATAATTACAATACGAAGTTAACAGACGGCTTAGGGGCCTAGGTCCACTTTCCAAACTTTTTTACTATTCTAGAAGAATTATTTAGCTTTATAGCTTTTTTCAAGGTATTTTTGAAGTATTACTGGTGTTTGGGTGCATCAACATTTGGGTTATTTCCATTTGGTTTATTATACGAGGCTACAATCACTAGCTGAACACTGAAATCCTCAGATTGAAACTTAAAGCTTAGGCTGTAACTAGGGACTTAGTATGTATATCGACAATTTATAGGACAACACGAACCTTACAAAGGATTGTAGGTGACGTAGGACCAGACGCCAGAGCTTTGTTAATCTGCAAGAAGCACTTACAGCTAATATTACGAGGAAATGAGGTTGATTTTTACTGTTTCACAAGAATGCTATCTTTTATACACCCAATATTTGCTTTTTCAAGTAACTACATGTGCCAGAAGCACTTACAGGCCAACTCTAACTAGACTTCGACTTATTTTATATCAGGTGCTAAATTTATAAAGAACTATGATTGTGTATATTTCTGAGGAAGTACGCAAAAGCAGATTACCCGATTAAAGTATCTGAAAAACAGATTTTTCTATGTAAGTATATTTTAATGACTGGATTATTTAACAGATCAAACAGGAAGACTGCAAAATTCATTAAATGTAGTTCTATCGTATAGGTGGTTTCAGAGATATGAAAAGAACAAATATAAGATTTCGCTTTTTTTGCTTCTGAGGCTAATCGCGACGCTAAGGGTAAATGGCGAGGAAACGTAACGGAGGAGAAACAGTCCCAAAAGTTATGGGCTGCATGTAAGTTAATACCACAGAGATATTACAGTAGGTGTAGGTTCTACCACCAGAACATTTCTATCATAATAATACTGGTTATGCTGTACTGTTAGCTAAAGATGCTGATATTTGAGAAACTTAAAAGCTTATTTGCAAAATTTTAGATAAATAATAATCTGTTAGACTGTAAACATATTTTATATCCATTCTGCAAAAGATCCGATGACAAAATCTAAAATTGTAACAACCCTGCCAGGGACTTGAACCCTGGACAGATAGGTTAAAAGCCTAGCGCTATACAAACTAAGCTACCTGCATTTTTAAAATGTTAGTTATGTTAAGAAATATATTGAAACACCCGAGAACACTCTTGGTCTGGTTCGACAGAGAAGGAGACAACATTTCCAAATTTTTACAGACTGGGTGTATTTTTCCACTATAGAGGCCTCACTATATGTAATTCGAAACGCTAAAGTTCAGCTGGCTTCCAAAATTGAGGCAAAGATTGTGTTTGACGAGATTAACAAGTTACAATTATATCCAGTTACGGACAAATAAAGCTAAAACTCTCAGATTTACTGTACTAGCCAAGTTTTAGTAACATTTTCTTCACTTTAGTACAAATACCAAAGAAATAGGTATATTTTATTTATAATTTGACAAAATGTACTAGTATTTAATTCACAAAGTTAGGTAAAAAACAGTATTTTTTAAAAAATATTGTTACTGCCCTCAAATTTTATGTTATTTAGCCACTAACAACTGGTTTACACTGTTTGGCATCCTTTAAATAAGAAAATAAGGAATTATTTGTTTAGTATTTTTACTACTTTATATTTATTTAAGAAAACAATTCTACAGTTTAACTTAATTTTTAACAAATTGTTACTAATTTATATATCAAAGTTATGTTATTTAGAGTGTATGAAGGCGTATAAAGTTAATATTTGCACTTATCAGCGCAACTAACAATTATATTTTACACAAAAGATAATGTTTACAGTTAAATTACTTGAATCAGAGAATAATATTTTACAGTAATTGATTCATTCAGCACTAGTCAGTACTTTTATGCATCAGAAAGTTTTCTTAATTTTCTATTACGCATGCTATTTTGGGCTATTCTTAAAATGTATTTCTAAGGCAAACTGGTTTAATTTTCTGCTTATAATGCAAAGTTGACATAGTTTTCGCACAATGCATTGTACATTTGTTATATTCTCTACTTACAATCCAAATATTATGCTTATTTAATGTATAACTAACTAACTCTCTAGCCTTTATAAACCCGAATGTTCATGGCTGCAGCAACACATGCCTTTCATCTGTCCCTGTCCTGAGCAAGATCTATATACTCCTTTCCTTCCCTACCAATTTCCTTTAGGTCCATCTCTACATTATCCCTCCATCTTTGTTTTGGTCTTCCTATTGTTTTTTTTCCATCAGGTTTCTCAACAAGAATTCTGTATACTCTTCTTTCCTCTCCCATTCGTACCACATGATCTACACACCTAAGTCTTCTTGATTTAATCATTCTAATAATATCTGGACATGAATACAAATTACGTACTTCCAATTTATGTAACCTTCTCCACTTATCTGTCTCCTCATCTGTTTTAGGCCCAAATATTTTCCTAAGGATTTTATTTTCAAATACTTTCAATTTATGTTCTTTTTTCAATGTAAGGGACCAAGTTTATTTACTGTATTTAACTTTTATTTTTTGTAATTAACAAAAATTAAAAGCGTATACTGTAGTTATTATATTTTTTTCTATCAGCTTATTTTGAAATTAATATTATTAGGTATAGTCTTTGATTTATAACTATATGGCTTTTTATCAATTTATCTAAGAGTACACGCAGACAAACACATGTGTACACACTTTTATGTAAATAGATATGCCTTTTTTCAATATTTTAGTATGAAGATTGCACTTAGCTATTTAAGCAAGGGTAGGAAAAGTAGGATTTCTGAGAATTTGTTGCAGGATTTTGTTGTCCAAGTATAGATGAGAACTGAGCTGGGAGACTGTTTTGAACCTTTTCATGAGAGTTTGCATGTGAACTGTATGCAAATTGAGCACTATTGACTGTGCATGCTTCTAAGTTTTGCTGTTATTTTACATCAACTCTGTGAGACTGTAGTCAGTTTTCCCATTTCAAGTAGTTTTTATTGATTGTATTTGTATATGTTGTGGGGACTTAGCAGTTTTATGTTATGAGGCACTTTGTTGTAGAATATGTTTACATGATTGTTTTGAGATATTGTGTATCTGCTGTTTTACTTGTAATTATTTTCCTTCTTGTGTTGTGTATTTGACTATATTTTGTCCAAGTTCGTATTATTTAGAATAATTGTTATTGACTTGTAGATGTAGGGAGTAATAATCCTTTGCAAGATGCCCTATACTTTAGTCTGAACATTATTCTTAGTGTTCACTTTTGAAGCCTTAGTATTCTGGTAGTATTATTAATGTAGAGGTAAATTAGGCTGAAACGTAGGCATTTTTTCTGATAAATTATACTCACTTAGTTGTTTCAGCAGGTAGAAGTTGCATGATGGTTTACTGCTGATGATGTTTATTTGCTCTTCTTATGTACTACGTATGATGTAGCTTACTTGAGTAACTGGAATTTTCTACTGAAAAAAGGATTGTTTGTCTATTTTATTCCTATGTTGTTGAGTTTGTCCATAAGCAAGCCATGTTTTTACTCTATTCTATGCCTTGGAAGAATCTAGATATATTGTGTTTGCAGTTTTATGCTTCTCTAAGGTTTCAGCTATGTAGTTTTTTAAACTGTGCTATGGCTTAACTATTGATTTCTTTTTCTGGATGCCATGTTGGTTCTGTGTATTCCTTTTGCTGCTTGAATTTGACTTAGGTTGTTTGCTTTTTTTCTTAGATATTTATTTGTTTATTTGTTCAGTATTTTTTATTTTTTAATATTTTTTTTTACATGAAAAATTGAAAGTACATTGTTAAAGTCGAAGTGTGTTAAAATTTAATTTTTCAAAGTTAAAGTTTTAAAAATACAATTTTCTAAAATTAAAAGTTATAATAGTATATTTTTGTTAGTAGAAGTTTTTATACTAGAGCAAATTATTTTGTTGTTAATTTAAAATTTGTTAGTTAATGTAAAATTAAAGTAATTAAAAATCAATTTTTCAAAGTTAAAGTTTTAAAAATACAATTTTCTAAAATTAAAAGTTATAATAGTACATTTTTGTTAGAAGAAGTTTTTATACTAGAGTAAATTCTTTTGTTGTTAAAGTAAAATATGTTAGTTAATGTAAAATTAAAGTAATTAAAATTCAAAAGAAATAAAAAATTAAATGTAAAATTAAAGTAATTAAAATTAAAAAAAATAAAAAATACTGAACAAATAAACAAATAAATATCTAAGAAAAAAAGCAAACAACCTAAGTCAAATTCAAGCAGCAAAAGGAATACACAGAACCAACATGGCATCCAGAAAAAGAAATCAATAGTTAAGCCATAGCACAGTTTAAAAAACTACATAGCTGAAACCTTAGAGAAGCATAAAACTGCCAAACACAATATATCTAGATTCTTCCAAGGCATAGAATAGAGTAAAAACATGGCTTGCTTATGGACAAACTCAACAACATAGGAATAAAATAGACAAACAATCCTTTTTTCAGTAGAAAATTCCAGTTACTCAAGTAAGCTACATCATACGTAGTACATAAGAAGAGCAAATAAACATCATCAGCAGTAAACCATCATGCAACTTCTACCTGCTGAAACAACTAAGTGAGTATAATTTATCAGAAAAAATGCCTACGTTTCAGCCTAATTTACCTCTACATTAATAATACTACCAGAATACTAAGGCTTCAAAAGTGAACACTAAGAATAATGTTCAGACTAAAGTATAGGGCATCTTGCAAAGGATTATTACTCCCTACATCTACAAGTCAATAACAATTATTCTAAATAATACGAACTTGGACAAAATATAGTCAAATACACAACACAAGAAGGAAAATAATTACAAGTAAAACAGCAGATACACAATATCTCAAAACAATCATGTAAACATATTCTACAACAAAGTGCCTCATAACATAAAACTGCTAAGTCCCCACAACATATACAAATACAATCAATAAAAACTACTTGAAATGGGAAAACTGACTACAGTCTCACAGAGTTGATGTAAAATAACAGCAAAACTTAGAAGCATGCACAGTCAATAGTGCTCAATTTGCATACAGTTCACATGCAAACTCTCATGAAAAGGTTCAAAACAGTCTCCCAGCTCAGTTCTCATCTATACTTGGACAACAAAATCCTGCAACAAATTCTCAGAAATCCTACTTTTCCTACCCTTGCTTAAATAGCTAAGTGCAATCTTCATACTAAAATATTGAAAAAAGGCATATCTATTTACATAAAAGTGTGTACACATGTGTTTGTCTGCGTGTACTCTTAGATAAATTGATAAAAAGCCATATAGTTATAAATCAAAGACTATACCTAATAATATTAATTTCAAAATAAGCTGATAGAAAAAAATATAATAACTACAGTATACGCTTTTAATTTTTGTTAATTACAAAAAATAAAAGTTAAATACAGTAAATAAACTTGGTCCCTTACATTGAAAAAAGAACATAAATTGAAAGTATTTGAAAATAAAATCCTTAGGAAAATATTTGGGCCTAAAACAGATGAGGAGACAGATAAGTGGAGAAGGTTACATAAATTGGAAGTACGTAATTTGTATTCATGTCCAGATATTATTAGAATGATTAAATCAAGAAGACTTAGGTGTGTAGATCATGTGGTACGAATGGGAGAGGAAAGAAGAGTATACAGAATTCTTGTTGAGAAACCTGATGGAAAAAAAACAATAGGAAGACCAAAACAAAGATGGAGGGATAATGTAGAGATGGACCTAAAGGAAATTGGTAGGGAAGGAAAGGAGTATATAGATCTTGCTCAGGACAGGGACAGATGAAAGGCATGTGTTGCTGCAGCCATGAACATTCGGGTTTATAAAGGCTAGAGAGTTAGTTAGTTATACATTAAATAAGCATAATATTTGGATTGTAAGTAGAGAATATAACAAATGTACAATGCATTGTGCGAAAACTATGTCAACTTTGCATTATAAGCAGAAAATTAAACCAGTTTGCCTTAGAAATACATTTTAAGAATAGCCCAAAATAGCATGCGTAATAGAAAATTAAGAAAACTTTCTGATGCATAAAAGTACTGACTAGTGCTGAATGAATCAATTACTGTAAAATATTATTCTCTGATTCAAGTAATTTAACTGTAAACATTATCTTTTGTGTAAAATATAATTGTTAGTTGCGCTGATAAGTGCAAATATTAACTTTATACGCCTTCATACACTCTAAATAACATAACTTTGATATATAAATTAGTAACAATTTGTTAAAAATTAAGTTAAACTGTAGAATTGTTTTCTTAAATAAATATAAAGTAGTAAAAATACTAAACAAATAATTCCTTATTTTCTTATTTAAAGGATGCCAAACAGTGTAAACCAGTTGTTAGTGGCTAAATAACATAAAATTTGAAGGCAGTAACAATATTTTTTTAAAAAATACTGTTTTTTACCTAACTTTGTGAATTAAATACTAGTACATTTTGTCAAATTATAAATAAAATATACCTATTTCTTTGGTATTTGTACTAAAGTGAAGAAAATGTTACTAAAACTTGGCTAGTACAGTAAATCTGAGAGTTTTAGCTTTATTTGTCCGTAACTGGATATAATTGTAACTTGTTAATCTCGTCAAACACAATCTTTGCCTCAATTTTGGAAGCCAGCTGAACTTTAGCGTTTCGAATTACATATAGTGAGGCCTCTATAGTGGAAAAATACACCCAGTCTGTAAAAATTTGGAAATGTTGTCTCCTTCTCTGTCGAACCAGACCAAGAGTGTTCTCAGGTGTTTCAATATATTTCTTAACATAACTAACATTTTAAAAATGCAGGTAGCTTAGTTTGTATAGCGCTAGGCTTTTAACCTATCTGTCCAGGGTTCAAGTCCCTGGCAGGGTTGTTACAATTTTAGATTTTGTCATCGGATCTTTTGCAGAATGGATATAAAATATGTTTACAGTCTAACAGATTATTATTTATCTAAAATTTTGCAAATAAGCTTTTAAGTTTCTCAAATATCAGCATCTTTAGCTAACAGTACAGCATAACCAGTATTATTATGATAGAAATGTTCTGGTGGTAGAACCTACACCTACTGTAATATCTCTGTGGTATTAACTTACATGCAGCCCATAACTTTTGGGACTGTTTCTCCTCCGTTACGTTTCCTCGCCATTTACCCTTAGCGTCGCGATTAGCCTCAGAAGCAAAAAAAGCGAAATCTTATATTTGTTCTTTTCATATCTCTGAAACCACCTATACGATAGAACTACATTTAATGAATTTTGCAGTCTTCCTGTTTGATCTGTTAAATAATCCAGTCATTAAAATATACTTACATAGAAAAATCTGTTTTTCAGATACTTTAATCGGGTAATCTGCTTTTGCGTACTTCCTCAGAAATATACACAATCATAGTTCTTTATAAATTTAGCACCTGATATAAAATAAGTCGAAGTCTAGTTAGAGTTGGCCTGTAAGTGCTTCTGGCACATGTAGTTACTTGAAAAAGCAAATATTGGGTGTATAAAAGATAGCATTCTTGTGAAACAGTAAAAATCAACCTCATTTCCTCGTAAAATTAGCTGTAAGTGCTTCTTGCAGATTAACAAAGCTCTGGCGTCTGGTCCTACGTCACCTACAATCCTTTGTAAGGTTCGTGTTGTCCTATAAATTGTCGATATACATACTAAGTCCCTAGTTACAGCCTAAGCTTTAAGTTTCAATCTGAGGAATTCAGTGTTCAGCTAGTGATTGTAGCCTCGTATAATAAACCAAATGGAAATAACCCAAATGTTGATGCACCCAAACACCAGTAATACTTCAAAAATACCTTGAAAAAAGCTATAAAGCTAAATAATTCTTCTAGAATAGTAAAAAAGTTTGGAAAGTGGACCTAGGCCCCTAAGCCGTCTGTTAACTTCGTATTGTAATTATATTGTTAAATGGTTATATATATTTTTTAAAAAAAGGAATAATATTAGTAAGCGTCCCTCGGTAAAGGGGTTTCAGACCTCATAGACACATCATAATTTTCGTTACACTAAAAAATTTCCCTCGTATAAAAGCAAATAGTTGAAATGTTAAACATTTCGTGTACTTTATCCAGTAAGCCTTAGCTAGAAATACAATAAATGCGTTACAGACATAAAAATTAAGCAAGCTTTGATATTCTAGTGGCACATAATAAGTATAAAATATCCTTTAAAATACTCTGACAAATAGTTGTGGGTTGTCTGAGATCAAAATTTTCAAGTCCTCTCTCCTCTCTCCTGCATAAATAGGCTCTAGAATTCACTAAGCCTCAAAATAATATTGGGTACATAAAATAAAAAGCAAATGGAGAGTGGTGCTGATCGCATCATCTCCAAAATAGCAAAAACAAAAGTATATAGAGCTCTATCTGGTATATTTAGAAAACTTTTACCTAGTATAGCAGTAACAAAATACTCAGCAAACTCTAAAATAAACAAACTTTCCTACGTGGCAGGCGTAACCTGCCCTAAATAAATACATATAGAAATACAGAACCAAAAATAGCATAGTAGAAATCAGTAAACCCTAATAATAATAATAATATATTCTGTGGCTTACATTTTAGCTAAATATACTTTTTTTTAGTGTTTTTGAAAAAATTAAATAAATACTAAACTCTAAGTTAAAAATTTGTAAATGTATATATGATACAAAACAAAATAAATAAAAATTAATACATACCCTGCAAAAAATCAATAAAAAAGTTCAAAACCTCTCTTTGTGCATCCAAAATATAATACAAATCCTTCCTGACTGGATTAAATTGTGTTATTTGAGTAATAATAAGCCTAAACTTGTAAAATAAAAGGGTAGAACTTGTCAAAACCTACTTTTGCATCCAAAATATAATTCAAAACACATCTAAATTGTGTTATTTGAGTAAACTAGAGAATAATCCTGTAAACTTGGAAAAAATATCTCTCTCTCTCTCTCTCTCTCTCTCTCTCTCTCTCTCTCTCTGTGTGTGTGTGTGTGTGTATGTGTGTGTGTGTGTGTGTGTGTGTGTGTGTGTGTGTGTGTGTGTCTTTGAGAGTCCAAAATGTAATAAAAATGGTGCCTGAATAATATAAATAGTGTCATTTGAGTAAATATTAGGCTAAACTTGTAAAATAAACAAATAAAAGTTGAGAACACACACTTTGTGTGTCGAAAATGTAACTAAAAATCTTTCCTGAACAGATAGAATTGTGTTATTTGAGTAATAATAAGCCTAAACTTGTGAAATAAACAGATAGAAGTTGAGAACACACACTTTGTGTGTCGAAAATGCGACTAAAAGTCTTTCCTGAACAGATTGAATTGTATTATTTTGGTAATAATAAGCCTAAACTTGTGAAATAAACAGATAGAAGTTGAGATCACACACTCTGTGTGTCGAAAATGCGACTAAAAGTCTTTCCTGAACAGATTGAATTGTATTATTTTGGTAATAATAAGCCTAAACTTGTGAAATAAACAGATAGAAATCGAGATCACACACTCTGTGTGTCGAAAATATAACTAAAAGTCTTTCCTGAACAGATTGAATTGTGTTATTTTGGTAATAATAAGCCTAAACTTGTGAAATAAACAGATAGAAGTTGAGAACACACACTTTGTGTGTCGAAAATGTAACTAAAAGTCTTTCCTGAACAGATAGAATTGTGTTATTTGAGTAAAAAAATAGGCATAAACTTGTAAATAATAAATTAAAAGTTGAAAAAATCTCTTTGTAAATACAAAATTTAATAAAAAATGTTGCCTGAATAGTACAAATAGTGTTATTTTGGTAAAAATTAACATAAAGTTGTAAAATAATAAGTTAAAAGTTGAAAAAATGTCTTTGTGAGTCCAAAATTTAATAAAAAATATTGCCTGATTAGTACAAATAGTGTTATTTTGGTAAAAAAATTAATATAAAGTTGTAAAATAATATGTTAAACGTAGAAAAAATATCTTTGCGAGTCCAAAATTTAATAAAAAATGTTGCCTGAATAGTACAAATAGTGTTATTTTTGTAAAAATAAAAATAAGCTGTGAAAATGTTTGACATAAAGTCAAAGTTTGGTAAAAAATAAACTCAAAATTAAATTAAATAGCACACAGTAACATACATTTACTACCTAAATCAATAATCAAAGGGTCCTAGGTTCGTTACCCCGTGATAAAAGCAAATGGTGAAAACTGTAGGCCCCGTCCCTAATAGCTCTCCCTTCTTCATAGTACAGATAAAAAAAACCTGCGCTAAAGCGTCCTGTGCCTTGAAGGCAAACCTGAGCGGAATATTAATTGGCGGCGGAAACCGGTTCTACAAGCGACGCATAGCTTCAGAGATTTGACCCTTGCTGCGCATTTCCAGACATTCTTTGTTGTCTGGTTGAATCCCTCCCCTGCCCTACAGTATTGCATAGCTTTCCCCTGTTCTTGCGTACTGGTTAACCTTGAAAAAAACCGGTTCTGATTGGTCAATCGGGTTCTTTGTTTGTTCTGACGTTGTGACGTCATTTGACCTTGAACGCACTTCCCCCAAATTCCTTTCTCCTCTACCTGCGCCGAGTCGAGATTCTGAGACAGTATTGTGTCCAGCATCTCGTACCATCGTGTTTCATACCATAATAACATACATTATTACATAGTACTAATTATTAACGTTGCATATCGCGGGTTCGAGTACCGGGACCGTCCCCAATCGTAATTGGACCTGTACCTACAGCCATTACCACCGTTCATAGCGGTTCATAAACCATAGAAAACTTATTTTCAATATTATAAACATTAATATTAACATTTTATACATTACATACTTTGCAGTAATGAATATAAAACCATATGCATAGCGTTTAGTACCTCTAATTACCTTCTATATACATATTTTTCATAAAATAAATAAATATATATTCATAAAAAGTTATAAACATGCAAATACATAAATGTAAAGTACTCTAAGTACATGCAAATGAGTTCTAAGTACGTGCAAATTAGTTCTAAGTACGTGCAAATTAGTTATAAGTACATACAAATGAATTGCGAATATTAAATAGCAACATCCACTATCGTATTCAACTACTACTAATCCCGCTACTTCTCCTATTAAAGTTTTCCTTATTGTACGGACAATACAAACATTTAAGCCCTAGCCAGGATTCGAACCTGGCACCCCTGGCTTGGTAGCGCGCTACGCTAATCACTCCGCCACGGAGGCCGACTACCATTCGGCTACCCAGGAATCGATATGTTAATATACAGGGTGATTCAGAATCCCTATTACACACTTCTAGGGGTTGTAAAGGGGTCTTAGTAGATCAAGTTTTGATAAGGAACCCTTGTCCGGAAACGTACCGTTTTGGTACTATGCAAATGACAATATCACAGAATTTCACATCTCCCGCTTCACGGTAGGCAGCTCACATTGACGGAGGGCGACGTCTTCAGTCACCTGACGTCATGTGTGCTGCTTCCAACGTCCTCTGTTTACAATCCGGTGTGCTTCGGCCTTTACGTCAGTTGCTAGTCAGTCTTTGCGGAAGACAGTAAAGTATGGTTGAATACACGTTTGCCGAGAACACCGTCATGTTGTTAATTTACGGCGAAGCTGGAAGTAATGGTAGAACTGCGCAACGTCTGTATGCAGAGCGTTTTCCGCATCGTGTCACTCCATCACATACCATTTTTGCCCGATTAGAGCAACGGCTGCGAGAAACAGGTAACTTCAAAGTTAACTGTGGTGCTCCACGGACATGTCACACTCTCTCTCAACGTTGAAAAGGAGGTCCTTCATCGAACTGACGAGAACCCGTCGACGAGTACTCGCACCATTGCAGGTCACATGAATGTGTCTCAGAGAAGCGCGTCTGGCTTATTCTTTATAACCAGCAGCTTCACCCGTACCACCCCCAAAGGGTACAGACAATGGTCCCGGCAGATTTTGTACCACGTGTCAATTACTGTGCATGGTTTCTACACCGTTGTGTGGAAGTTCCCGAGTTCCCGAGTTCCCTCGGCTTGTTCCTTTTACGGATGAAACGCATTTCACCAGGGAAGGTGTTTTGAACAGTCGGAACAGCCACATTTGGGATGACGAAAATCCTCGTGCCTTATATTCTCATCGATTTCAGCAACGGTTTGGCATCATTGTATGGGCTGGTATAATCGATAGTCGTCTGATTGGGCCGTACCTTCTTCCGGGCCGCCTAACGGGTCCGAGGTACTTGACCTTCCTGCAAGAAGTATTGGCGCAGTTCTTGGACGATTTGCGGCTGCACATGCGGTTCCAACATGATAGCGCACCAGCACACTTTTCCCATGATGTCCGACAACATATCAATCAAACATACGGGGACAGGTGTATAAGTCGCGGTGGACCAACTCCTTGGCCACCACGATCGCAGGATCTAACTCATCTTGACTTTTTCGTATGGGGCCACATGAAGAGACACGATTCAGCACACACCAGGTATTTTTGAGCGTGTGTATTCAAACATCCTTCGGAGGTACACTGTTTACAACCAACTTCAGGGTCGCCACATCGAGCAGCTCTTGTAGTGACGCAGGTAAAGCGGGAGATGTGAAATGATGTGATCTTGTCACCTGTTTAGTACCAAAACGGTACGTTTCCGAACATGTGTACCTGATCTACTAAGTCCCCTCTACAACCTCTAGAAGTGTGTAATAGGAATTCTGAATCACTTTGTATATATGTTTCAGTCTTGCTATATATAATTGATTCTTCACATTACAACCCTCCATTATTCATATGTACACTACTAAAAACATTTTCTCAAATTTTATGGAACAGTAGAAGCTGATGTTATAGATGTTATATACAAAGCTCATCTTTATCTATATCTGCCCGAAAAGCGTGGAATGCACCACCAACCAATATTAAATCTATAATAAGTAACAATAGCTTCAAATATGAACTGAAATAAATGCTTCTGCAGGAATAGCAGCCGAACATTGGCGTATTAGTAAACTGACACTCAACAAACATCTTAACACTATATTCTATAACGTAGCTACTTTTATTTTGTTACTATCTTTATATTACGTATTTTCTTTTATTTAAAGGCAACCTTTCCCCTAAGTTCTACTCACATTTTTGCACATTTGTAATTTTTTAATTTTAAATTTTCTATTTGTTCTCTCGCATTTGTGTTATTTTGTGACTTACTATTACGATTTTGTTGTTGATTTGTTGTTTTAAGTCCACTTTATGCACAGTAAGGCTAATCGGGACTGGACCTACAGTTTAAAGTGGGATCCGAACCACTTGTGCCTCCACCGGGTATCGAACCCAGGACCCCTTGATTACAAGGCGACGACGCTACCACTGCGCCATCGGGGAGGCCCATTTACTATTACGAGAATATTTGTAATGGAGGTACATGTGAAATTCTTTATTTCTCTTTAGTTTGAGTCATTTTTTCTATCTGCATTCATGTAATATTTTATTACATTTACAGTAAAACCTCGTTAATCCGGACCCCGATAAGCTGGACTTAGCTTAATCCGGACAGACAAATGCCCCCCCAAAAAAAAGAAGCAGAATGAAAGCTTTTAAATGTGGCTAGAAGTCAACAAGAGAACTTCCCAAAGAAGAGGCAGTCAAACACTGATGAAATTCTGTTTCCCGCAGACTTTGTACTGTACTGTATGGTGCACTTAGGCCTATGCCCTTCAAATACACCATAATAAACGTGTTTTGTTGCTATAAACTGAATTTTAATGCACTTTCTACTGTTATTTTAGGTTATTTCAGTTAATCCGGGCTTTCGTTAAACCGCTCAACTTATCCCCCCCATTAGTCACGACCGGATGAAGAAAGTGTGGGGCGTTACCCCCACACCCACTATACGCCTTCATGGCGTGGTGCTAAGCACAGGGGAACACTTTACCTTTTTATCTTTTTACCCCATTAGTCCGGATTATCGGGGTTTTACTGTACTTATATCTTCTTATGTAGCTGATGACAACGATTAGGTGCTAGAGTAGCTAGCCTACCGCTGAACCTCGCCCGCTAAATAAAGGAATTATTATTATCATTATTATTATTATTTTAATTGTTACAACTGAACTATTGTCTTTGGGGTTTTATTTGAAAATAACCCATTTGCATTATATGAGAACCCCATGAAGCTGAGGTCATCGGGCGATTGCCCCAACTCCCAAAGAAGTGCTGGCTCGGATAATGTCACAGAATACTCACAACATAACGAAACTGTTCTTGTGTGGCTTCTGTTCCCTCCAATACTCTTGGATCTCTTATGGGAACGCTGTCTTTTATGGTGAGTTTTCCTGAAATAATACATGAAATTATGAACGCATATAAGGTTACACCCATTATCATTATCACCAGAATGTAGCAAATTTTACGGAGATGCGAAATTTGTATCTGTATTACGTAAGGATCAAATTAATTGGTACTCTATAAGTATGGGTATATCGATGCATCGATAAAATTGTCGATATGCCCTTAAATATTCTGTAATTTAGTTCAAAATTCTGCCATTTCGTTTTATTTCTATGAATTTATACATATAATTCATGTGCTCCAGTTATGTAAAGTACATGTCTAAGTACGCAGTAACTTTTGCAAAGCAAACCATAATGTTCTCACTCTGTTACACACATTAATTAAGGAGCTGCATAAATCATTTTTGGTCTTCAAGGAACATTTTCAATTTATTACTGGATCGGTTTAAACTATTGGTTAGTGGTATCGATATATCATTAATTCAAAGTATTCGAAGATAAAAATATTCATAAATAAAATGGCATTAAAAATTGAACATTAAATTGGTTTTGAATTTTGAGGCTTGCACATGTATGATAATGATTCATTAATATTTTCCAAACATAATTGAAATTCTTGTGTTTTAGGGTAAGGGAGCTTTCTGGAACATGCCAAATACATGGGGGTGTTATTATAGTTCCAGCAAGGGCATCGTTACTTGGAAAATAAAATGAAATTTGGCTGAAATACAGGGTTATTAAAAAAGAACGAGCAGATTTCAAATGTTCATTTCTCACGAACTATAAAATATAGAAACACTTTATTGTTGAAAGTTCTTATGTATGCATTCAACATGAGCACCGTGTGTTGCCCAACAAACTTCAAAACGGTACTCCATTTCTTGCCACACACGAATTGACTGGCCTCTAGTTATTGAATTGATAGCTACAACAATTCGATGTGTATTGAATGGAACTAATATGCAGGATTATAAAATTTTGAACCTTCATCTATCCATTGATGTATGGCACGTGTTACTATCTTTTATAGTTCGTGAGGAATAAACATTTGAAATCTGCTTTTTCTTTTTGAATAACCCTGTAAATTGATAAGATATACCGGTTTCTTCGGAAGCCATCATGAAATTGCTGTGCCTAATTACTTCATATTAGTTGATGAATGCATGTTGGTTTGCAAATGCCGCACAGTCATAATTTCATCACTGGTATCAGTGATGGAGACCACCGCAGTTTGCCGCTTCAATCAGGCACAGACAGACAATTATGAATGAAAAAAAACATGGCGTCATTTATGGAAACGTTTGCATGTAAAAGCTCTATCATTTGGTCGCTACAATAAAAGCAAGTTTCATGTAGCTACTTTTGTGAAAAATAAGAATTATCCTAATTTTTGAACTTCTCTAACAGCATTAACCCATTTACGTCATGTTTAAATACCTTCGGAGTTGACCAAGACAAACGTATTTAAATTCCGCAGTGCGGCAGTTTGGAGTGCAAAAATAAATTAAAATAAATTGCCTACATAAAAGTTGAAAGAAGTTTTCAAAGTTTTCCATAAAAACCAAACTTCGGATCAAAGGTTTGAAATGTGAGAATATATAAGCTTTATTGGCTCAGAACTGTGTAGTAATCCAATATTTTTCTGAAAATTATCTCTGGTTTGGGATGTGTAGAAAACGAGTTTGAAAGGAATATTAGCATTGAACCAGATTCCACGAAAAATCGAGTTTTGATCCTAGTGGCGAAATAAAAGATTATATGCGTTTTGAGAGGTTAAATTTGCATAAAAACTCGAAAATGACTTATACATTTAAATTGGTTACTAAACTGGGGAAAATGCGAAATGTTGATGCCATAATGGCAGCTGAGGAGAGCGGCATACGATAAAGAAATGTTCTTTTCCTTACTCAACACACATCAAGTGGCACCAAACTGAAGGAATTTCAAACATCACATATCTGGACTTCGTTTTAGAATGAATACAAGTGACATCTATGAGCTACGCACTGAATTATGTGAATTTCTATCAAGCAGTGTCGTATGGCGAGCTGAGCTCGTCATACGACTTATGTGTCATAACAGGTTCATACGAGTCCTGACGCGAATGGGTTAACGACGATAACAGAACCTCTTTGGAACAGCCCTACCCAGCGGCGGCAATTGGATTCCATAACTGGGGAGGGGACAAGGTGCCAAAACTAAAGGAGAGTTTACTTTCTCTTGGTAGATAAGGTTTAGCATAGTGCGGAAGCAAAAGTGGCAAAAAGTGGGGGACAACTGCCTCCCCTCGCCCCCCCAATCGCCGCCACTGGCCTACGTGTAAAACCTTGGTGCCGTCTTGCGAAGGAATAAAGCTCAATATTATTGATGGCTTTCGTGTGGCAGTCGGCTTCTGCTGTGTAATTTACAAGCGAGTCCCACCGGAAAATTGAACGAACGCAATTTATCATGTGAAGGTCCTTGTTTGTGAAACTATCTATACATATGAATATAATCATCAAGAGCTACTTCAATCTATATAGAATCCAGGAAGTTGTCATTAAAGTGGGTTTGTTTGTTTTGGGTACTTTTTCTAAAAAGAAAATTACTTCGCTAATTGCGAAGATGAGTATGAGTGACGATAAAATCAAAGTGATGACAATCACAAACACACATGGACAGGACAGAACGCAGATCTTACAGATGATTACACTGGCTCTAGATCAAGACGTCAGAGCCTAGTTAGCCTGCATTTTCAGTTCCAGCGGTACACTAACATGGAAGAGAGATCGGCATTTGAGTGTCCAAATACTACTACTCTACTGTGTTTCAAAGGCAACAGATCCCGTTGCGGTAGCACCCACTGGCAGAGACGATTCCACGCAGATAGAACAGCGATAGCGAAAAATCAGGCAAGGCCAGGCCGGCTCGGTAGCTCAGTGGTTAGAGCAATGGCACGGTATGCCAGAGACCAGGCTTCGAGTCCTGGTCGAGCCTGCATTTTTCGCTGAAAATTTCTACGTAATATTATTGTAGTGTATGTTATGGTCATATGAGGATCTCACAGCGAAGTTCTTTGTTTCCAGGTTGAGTCTAGGAAGGGTAAATGTTTTAATCTGCTACAAGAGGTTTGTGTGCAGTGGTAAGCACAATTATTGCTCGGCAAATTGTCCACATCTTCTTTTTCTCTTTTGAATTTAATTTCTCTGTTGCATCCTACTCGTTTTTATGGAATACATTTTTACATATGTTGGTGCAAAGGTTGTCAGCGGCTTGTTTGTAATTTTGTTTCAATTTTTGAATCTCTCAGTTTGTAAGAACAAATAGAATAAACATTGTAATGGACAATTTGCTTGGTAATATTTATACATCCCACTGTACATAGAATCGATTACGTAGACGTATGAAATAAAATTCTATGTACAGTCACGAACGCTTCTGGGTTGTAACAATCCATTGACTTGGGCTCATTATAACCCACAAGTGTCCGTGACTGTACCGGGGCCTTCGAGGTAATCGAAGACCTCGACTGTACAGTGGGATCCATGAGTATTATTGTGCAAATTGTCCATCACTATGCTCATTAATTTTTCTCTTGCATCGTATGTGTTTTAAGATATGAATTTTTATGTAAGCTGGTGCAGAAGTTGTCAACAGCTTGTTTTAAATTTTCTTTTAATTCTTGAAGCTTTCATTGGGTCAAATAAAGTACACGAACATGGTGATGGACAATTTGTACGGTGATACTCATGGATCCCACTGTACATTACTGAAGCATTGGAAGTATGGGTTTTAGACAAGACAGATTTTAAAGTGGTTCACTTCCACATTTTCCACAAACTAATGCTATAAGTATCTACATAATTGAGCTACCTTAAGGAAAAAGTTACTAAAAAAACACCTCTTGCTTCTTGTTAATTAGGGGAGTAACTTTTAATCTACGTGACTTACGAATATAGCCGAAAGTTTCGAACATACCAAGTGCCTGATTGCGTCATCCTATATACACTCGCCTTGTCGTAACAATGTAGACAGTGAAAAAGAGAACTTACCCTGTAAACCGACGGTTAAAACTCCTAAAATTAGACACTGGACAAGAACACAAGTGTTTCGAAGCGCCATGTTGTATGCACCCTGCTTTCTGCAGTTCTGAATCAGGATATGCTAGATAAGGAGCCTTATCTTCTTCCTATCAATATGACGTTCATTATTTCTAGATAAAAGATGACATATTGGAAATTGAACATTTCTGCGAAAGCTTGTTTGAATCATTGGGTGAAAAATATGTTGCAACTCAAATTATGATGTGGTAGTTGACTAATAATGTTTATATCAAGAATTTAAACAAAACACCAAATAATCTGACACCAGCAACGTGGGATACTCGAGAAATATTATTAAAATAAACCTAGGACAATTTGTACACAAATATCTTGTGGCATTTTAAAAGGGCTACCTTTCCACATTACTCAAGTTGTATTGGTTGAAATGTATGGCCTAGCAAAGAAAAAAGGGAATATAATTAAGCCTTGTTTCCATATTAAAAATACTAAAGTTGCCGACCAAGGCAGTTTATTAAAATTTGAAAACACTTTACATGTTAACGTTTCTACCCTCTATCAGGGTGTTTTTAGATTTTAATAAACTACCTTGGTCAGCAACTTTAGTGGGTTTTCTTTTAAGAAAGCTTTCTTTTTTAAAAAAGCAAAGGTGTTATTCTCGCAAAGTTAGGAAGAATTTGATCTAATAAATCTGTGTAAGATGTCGATCGATACTCTCTGCCCCGGGTGACGACTTAGGTGGGGGGTGAGAGGGCCATGACACTTTGTGCCCCCTTCTCAATAGGGATAGTTATTATATGGATATACTATACATATATACATAGAGTAGAGAAGGATAAGACTGCGCGTCGGGTAAGACTGCGAACTGTTTTTTTCTTAGGTGAAAATCTCACACGATTGGCAACACTGATCCACCGTCACTTCGCCAAGATGGAAGCTAGCCGTGGATGTTAGTCAAGACATGCTGGTAGTTCGTTGTGCTGAGAGTGGAAAGACAGAAGAATTTTAAGGTGTTTACTATTTGTTTCGATACTAAGTTTTCTTATAATTTCTTCACTGTAAATGTAGAGAATAACACGATGTTGATTCATAGAGGCAGCTGTGTTAATGCCGAGTCCACCTGTGTATTAGTTTCCATTGCATTGTGAAATGGTTCGACAGCATCACGTGCTTTGTTCCGATTGCAGCACGTGGCAAGACTGCGCAATGAATTCCAGGTGAAGAGATATTTTACAAATCTGCAGTAATTATTGGATAGGTATAAATTTCAACCATACCGTGTATTTAATATGAATGAATCTTGTATCGGCAAAGTTCCTTGGAAACCTCCGAAGGTGACAAGTGTGAAGGGGAAAGGATCGGTTAAGGAAGTTGTTAGTGGACAAACCATCATTGCTGTATGCCGTATGAGCGCGTCAGGAAGTTTCATCCCTCCTGCATTCATCTTTCCCCGGA
Organism: Lepisma saccharinum; assembly: GCF_977018435.1. Taxonomy (NCBI): domain Eukaryota; kingdom Metazoa; phylum Arthropoda; class Insecta; order Zygentoma; family Lepismatidae; genus Lepisma; species Lepisma saccharinum. Next base: position 22,547,704 of record NC_139249.1, on the reverse strand, counting down.
AGAGAAAGAAAGCAGAGCTACTTGATGGGGTACCGCCATCTGCTATTGGTATGATGATGAAAACGAACATCCTCGCTGAAGAAGACGTATCAAGCTGGCAACGTCAAAAGACAAGAGTTACAGTTGCCCTGGTTGTGATGAGAAGTATAGTGAACTCCCAGTCGAAGATTGGATTCAGTGTGCCAAATGTGACGAATGGTGGCACCAAAACTGCACCTCGTATGAAACAGGAACCTTCATTTGTGATTTGCGTTAGCGATCCCCCAGCCGAGGACGTTGATTCAGTGTGCTACATGTGAGGATGGCACGACAAATGCTTCTCATAAGAAAGAGGAACTCTCTTTAGTGATGTGTGTTGTTTTTTATAGAATCTTCAAACGAATGTGACTCTGTTTAGAAAGTGTTAGTACGATGCGCATTCTAACCCGAACGTGATCGCAGTCTTACCCCGGGGTGCGGGTAAGAATGCGCACATGCATGGTCATGCTTTTCGTTTGTTTTTTGCTGAAATATTGTTTACTGGTCTTTCGGAAATTTACTGTATGTTGACAAAGGATAGTGCATTCTGTGTAACTTTTTCCGTATGTTACTATAGATTCATAACTTCAATAAAACATAATGAACATAAATTGCGCAGTCTTGCCCCATCTTACTCTACATACATACACACATACACACACACACACACACACACACATACGACCCTCGTGGTGGAGTGGTTAGCACATTGCGCTACGACACCAGGGGTCCCGGATTCGAATCGTGGCCTGGGTTTGCATGTTTGTGAGTGTCCATTCTAAATTTAATCATATCATCACTCATCCCCATCTTCGCAAATTAGCCAAAAGTGGCACAAGAATCGAAGTAAAATAAAGCAAATCAATCAAGCAGTATACACACGATTGATTGATTGATTTAGTTTATTTTACTTCGCGTTTTGTGCCTCTTGGCTAATTTGCGAAGATGGGGATGAGTGATGAAATGATGAAATTGATGAATGGACATTCACAAACAACAAGCCCGACCGGGATTCGAACCCGGGACCCTTGCCGTCGCAGCGCGATGTGCTAACCACTTTTTTTTTATTGTCTCATTCTGATATACAAGTTATGGAATTACATTGTTTTTGACATAAGTGTATTATTGCTATTACAATTTGTTTTCTATCTGGTTAACCTTTACAATTTTGTTTGGCCTAAATTAAGTATAAAGCACTAATAAGAAATTTGCATACCATTTCTTCCTTGCTTGGAGAGGAATTTTTTCATATTGTTCTTGCAAGAAGATACTGAATTGTTTCGGAAAACTGCTCTCGTCATTGTGAAATATATATAATAAGTATTCTGTTATCAACCATTGTACTGCTCGTTGTTTTGTTGGTGGAAAAAAATTGAAATCAGCAAAAACTATATCTGTATCCGTAAACTTTGTTAATGAGGTGCGGCATATACGACTGAGCATTGTTCGCAATTTGTTCCACGCCGTGGAGGAGTTGCGACACTTGGTTATCCTGTGGGCTAAAGAGTCAGGCACGTTGCATGATATACAGTTAGGAGAGTCACTGATTCCATATTGGTATGTCCTATCTCTTGTCACTATAACACGATGAACCACTTTGTACCATATTGATTGGGCAGCTTTGAAAGGTGTTTGGCGGAGACATTTTCCCATATTTGTGGCCAATTATGTGTATTGAAATCCCTGACTATTCGTGGTACTGTGTGCTTGAAACTATTGATTTCACTATATAACTTGTTAACAGATGGTGTAATTGTCTCATGTCGTAATAACTGGTAGCATACATGTAAAGCGATGTCCTTATAAAACGAAAATCTTTTGGGGATACTTTGGATATCGATGGGAGCTTCTAATGGAATGTTCCGTATTATCGTCTGTATACATGCTTGGGTCGTTGACTCGTGCAGTGAGAAAGCTGTTTGAAGGCCAGTCTGTACAAACAATGCTCTTGCCTGTGTGTTCACGTGTATTAGTGCCAACCCACCTGTCTTCTCTGATAACGTGACCTCATTTATTGCCACCCGGAAAATTGTATCGTGCCACAAAAAGCAGCCAACAGCTTTGTTGACCTTCGCTAAGTGCTGTGTTTTGAAGGGCAGGATTTTTGCTACATACCAAAGTTTAGAGAGAGCAAAAACGTTGATAAATCTTACTCGTGCTTTTAAACTCAGAGAGCGCATCTTGTTCACTCTGAGGACGTAGATTGCCCTCTCGCACGTGAGGTTACTATTGGCTTTGATCGTTTCATCGATATTTGCATAGAAGTTTATACCTAAAACTTTTATTTTCTTGTCTACAGGGATCTCCGTATTGTTTGTGAAAGGATTCTCCTTGCCAAGGGGCATCAGGAATGACTTTCGATTGTTTAGTTTTGCTCCTGATGTGAGCTCAAAAGTATGTATTTGGCTTTTAACACTGTACAGATCCCTTTCATCCTTGAGAAAAATCGTGACGTCGTCCATGAAACTGCCAACTTGTATTGTGGTGGAAGCCATAGAAATGCCCTGTAAATGATGCTGGATACTAAACAAAAAGGGGCTATTGTGAGAACGTACAATGTGCTACTCAAGGGACTACCTTGTAGTACACCTCGTCGCATTTTAAAACTTGTTGTCAAGAAACCATTTATTTTTAGTTTTAGCAGCATATGATTATATAATGTTTTTATCCAATTAATAAAAGTGTTTCCGAAACCATATGCTTTTAAGACTTTGTACAGATATTCGTGGCTCACTCTGTCATATGCTTGGGAAAAGTCTAAAGATAGAATTGCCTCTGATGCATTCTTATTTTGTTTGGTAATAATTACGTCTGTTATCGTTTGTAGCAAGTGATGTATACTTTGAGACGTATTACAAGCGAACTGTAAATTGCCAATAAGTTTAACCATATATTTTTTTAAACGCTGATTTATGCACCTACTTATAAGTTTAATGTCGCTACTCAATATATAAATTGGCCTAAAATCTGTGACGAACTTTGGATTTGCCTTTTTGAGAACTAACACTATAACTCCCGTGCTACTGGTCTTCCCTATTGTTCCTGTTGTCAACACTTCGTTGACCCATTCCGTTAATTCGTCTCCTATTAGATCCCAGAAACATTGATAGAATTCTGATGGTAATCCATCTTCGGCTGTAGTTTTATTCCTCGGAGCTTTGAATACTGCATCATGAACCTCCTTTTTACTAAACGGTTGTGTGAGCTCAGTTCTTTCATTTTCTGTCAGTGGCGCAGGGAGGTAGTTCAAAAAATTGCATTGCGTTTCTGTTGGATTAAAGGCTTGAACAAAAAGATTTTTATAGTATTGCAAAAACCTGTCGTGTATACTATGAGGGCTGGTGACAACTTCACCGGAATCTAAAGTTAATTTATGAATAACGTGACTCCTGGCGTGTTTATGTTCTTGAAGAATGTGACTTAGTGTGGCTTGCTCGTCTGGGTCTATAGGAAGAATCTTGCTCTTTATTATTGCTGCAGATTTTCGTTTCCTATGTATAGCAAGTAATTGCGCTTTTATTTCATTTGCATAGGGACGATCGAAATTACCTTGCAGTGCTAAACGATGGAGATCATTCAAGACTGCATACAAAAAATTATATTTGTTTCATTGATCTCTACTAACCTCTGCACTGAAGAATTTACTGACCTGACGAAATTTAGGCTTAACTCGAGTTTCCCACCACTCGATTAGGGTCTTTTGTACTGGCCGAGAGGCCTTGAGTTCGTTCCACGTTTCCCTGATTAGCTGGACATAACTACCATTGCGTAATAATGTGCTATTTAAAAGCCAGTATCCGCTACCTTGTCGGGGTTTGATCAAATCTAAATTTATTTTGAGAATTGGAACACTATGGTCACTAAAGCATACTGGAAAATTTTGAACACTAATTATATATTCCTGAAATCTGGGTGCGACATAAAACCTATCGATCCTTGACGCACTATTGGAGGTGATATGTGTGTAACCTTGACTTTCGCCGTTTGTGTGTATCCAAGCGTCACGCAGTTGTAACCTCTGCGTTAATTCATAGAGCGCACGTGAGAAGTTGTATCCTGGATTTTGATCTTGTGAACGAATTACGCAGTTAAAATCTCCCACTAGTATAGTGTCTAGTGTGTGGGATGTCAACTCGGGCCCTACAACCGTTGAAAAAAAAAATTCTCTTTCCCGTCTGTTTTGGCTTCCCCACGGAGCATACACATTACAGAGAAACACTGAGCCTAATTTGGCACTTATTTGTCTGCCCGTGGGATGGGGCACTACATTACGTAAATCCAAGTGTCTCCTACATGCTATGGCAGTCCCTTGTGCAAAAGGAGTAAAATTGTTGTATACTTTAAAAATGCTCAGTACAGAAAAATCGTCTATGGCTACCTCTTGTAAGAGAGCCACATCAATAGACGATTTAATGAGAAAGTCATTGAGAGCAATTAGTTTGGTCTTACTTCGCATTTGATTCAAATTTATAGATGCCAAGGTAAATGTTTGCATGATTATAACTGTCCACAAAAGAAAACTAAACTTACTTACTTTCTTCAACATTACTAAACTCTAATTTCTGCCTATAATGCATTAACTATGCTTTCCACTAAATAAATCTGGGGTAAGTTTGTTACTCGTCGAAGGTTTCTCTTTAGTTACATTTGCTGAATTACTTGTTAAACTAGCCTTTGAAACATCTTGTTTTGGGGTACCAGGTTCTACTCTAAATTCGTTATGAACTATTGTGGAACTTACGCATTCATTATTTTTCTTCTTCTTTCTACGTAGCACCATGGACTCTTCCGCCACTGACCGTAACCTTGATACAGATCTTGACCGTGATTTCCTAGGAGAGGTAACTACGGGGAATTCTGCCTCCGCGAACAAGGCACTTGGGGGTGGGGGCGGGGGTATGTGATGCATCTCCTCTGAAGTGGTCAATGTTGGCTGTTCCAGCTCTTCCCTTCCTGTTGGTGCATTCTTCACACTAACTTCCTGTCTGGTACCTGTCTCCTCGTCGGTGATTCTGGGGCTATCCGTGTTCCCTCCATTGTTATCTCCTGACGCAGGGACTTCTGCAACTGATGGAGCTGAATCTCTTGGTTTAGTCCGTACGGGTAGCACAGTTGGTTCATATACCATCGGGACATTGTCAGCGGGTATATTAACCGGCCCCCGGCGGGGCTGGTTTCCAGAGGATCGACGCTTAGGACACTGTGCGACTACGTGACCCTCTTCGGAGCACGCTATGCAGGTACGCACCTGCTCAGGGTATGTTACCCAATAGGAGTATCCATTCATGTTTACATATGAGGGTATGGGTTTACGTAGTACCATTTTCATCAAGACACGTCCAGTTCGAGTGGGGTAAATGTGATCTGCAGAGTATGTCTCATCTTCGATTTTCAACACTTCCCCATAAGACCTCATGACACGACTTATCACTTCTGCACTTAATTCAGTTGGGACTACATGGATTCTGACAATTACATGTCGCTGGTGGGCCCATTCTACTTCAACCTTATGGTCACCATCTACGTCACTTTAAATTACCTCAGCACCAAAATCATTTAGTAACCGTTCTCCTACCACTTTTGACGCAAATTTCACGTACAAACACTTACGAAAGTAATCTATTTCAAAACTGAGCACTTGGTTCGTAGGCACTTGGTAGACATCATGAAACCATCGATGAAAATCCAATGACGTAGGTCGCGTTTTGACATCACTAAAAACAAATTTCAAGGTGTTTTCTCTTTGTGTATTCATCGTGAACTATTTCATCGTATCTTCACTGGCTCACGGTAATTGTAGCCAAAACCTCGCTTGCACTCCAAGGGGGGAAAAAAAACTAACACTACACTAGCAAACCGTTTACGGCCCTAGCTAACTCGGACAGTTCGATCACTAAGCCTTCTCACGCGAAGAGCGGAGCTCGCTACGAACTGCTTCGTGCACGATTTTCAGGCAGACACCACTCGGCCACAGGGTCGGGCAATATACACACGAAATATTAATCTTGCCTCTTAACATCTTTCCTAATTTATTATTATTGCTCTTGTTATTAAGATCTTGCTAAATGGAGTTACCTCAGAATTCGTGTTTGGTAACACCAAGTCTAGTTAGAAATTTGTTGTGTGGTAAGCATGGGCAAAGCTGAATACAAACAATCCCAAAGATTTGTAGAAAATAGTATATTGCATTAAAATATACACAGGAAATACAAGTAGTGATGACATCAGGCCCCTGAAATGCTTCTGATCCAGTCCCTGTATGCGGACACTTCGGTATAAACGCCAGGGTAGCCAGATCGTGCACATCCACGACCCCAGGAGACGATTCCAGCCAAGTAGCCATTTGCAATGAGAGGTCCTCCTGAGTCTCCCTGAAAGATTTAAAGTTGTATGTATGAATACATATATGTGTGTGTGTGTGTGTGTGTGTGTGCATACGTATATATGCTTATGTATACGTATATATATAGATATATATATATAAAAACATACACATACACACACACATATATAAATTTTAATATATATATACACACACACACACACACACACACACATATATATATATATATACATATATATATAAATATATATATATATATATATATATATATATATATATATATATATATATATATATATATAAACAGAGACAGACAGACAGAGAGACATACAAGTGAACCTTATCCGAATTGCAGTCCAAGATTATATTGGAATTTTTCTTGAAGAAATGAAAAATTATCATCTTAATATAAGTTACAAATTCTTCTTCCTGCGCTAAGACGTCCCGGGTTCGAATTCCGTCCTGAACATGAGTGTTCTTTCACTAATTTCATCATGCACTCATCCTCATCATCACAATTATTCAGAACTGGCAGAAATGTGACTCGAAATAACAAAAATGCATTTACAAATAGAATCTTCTTCCTAGTTAAACGTTTAATTCTGCATAGTGACTTCCCTTGGTGATGCATATAGTGTTACCATTGATTCATACGTAATATGATAGTGCTAGTATTATTATTATTTTGCTGAAAGCTTATTTAAAATGTTTAATTGGATGCAGACTCAACCTCCACTTCTTCTTGTTACAGGAGAGAGTACTGTACAATTGAATTTATCTTAATTCCGCAACTGATGTAAAATAATGTAGAAGTTAATTTATTTATGTAAAACTATATGCACTACGTCATTTAATTGTGGTCATAACTAGAGAAGTATTCATGATAGAGATTGTTGGTTAAAAATTCTCTGAATGTTAGTGACAATGGTTCTACATTATCATGCAATGTTAATTGGGCATTATCCATTGCATAGTGCTTTAAACCCCATACAAGCTAGCAAAGAACAACTACATAAATGAAAGCGGGCAAGCTTACATAGGAGAATCAGGACGGTCTCTACACAAAAGAATAGATGAACACAAAGCAGTACACATGCAAAGGCAATACAAATAGGTTAAATTAGCCGAGCATGTACTTATGGAGCGAGTCACATAGAATTCAGTGGAGCAACGTAACAGTCTACACTAAGCAGGGTGCGAAATCCTGGGGGGAACGGGGGGATTTCCCCCCACCAACAATCTTGGCCTCAAAAATACCCCCAGCAAAAAATTCCGGGGAGAGAGTGTTTGTTATAACAAACAAAAGATAAGGAATTATTTTTAATTTCATATATATACTATACTAAGAATAATATCGAAACACACAAATTAGTGTAGTTGTGAGTATTGAATGCTTTCTCTCTCAAAAGATCATCAACAAATCTACATCAATACGCACAATGAAAGTAAAACAAGAATGCAAATCAATAATAACTATGAAATCTAATTGATTTATATTAACATAAAGCCCAAACTAAACAAAAACTTACACATAATAAAAACCACTTCAACTATTTCATAATTTATTAACATATTTAACCAGTTAGTGAAGGAATTAGTTAGCTGCTATACAATATCTGATATGTATAAAAGTAACATATTAATTTCCTTTATGTAATTAATAATAATAATATATTTTTGATTGAGTAGTTGATTTTTACTTTCAATAACATTACAAATATGTATATCATATAATTTACACATATGTTTGTGGGGAGGGGAGTTTGAAGTTTAAGAACTTTTACCCCACACCAGTTTCCAATGATTTCGCACCCTGACACTAAGAACCAATGGAAACTAAGGAAAATCAAGAAGCAGCCTTCATAGCAATGGTCCAAAACTCTGTAAGTCATCCCAGTGTAGAATTCAAACAAATATGGTCCCCTGTCCTCAAAGATTAGAAATAGTAGCATAATGGAGCAAACATTACGCTAATAAGCATAGTTTATACACTACACAATGAATAATGCCCAATTAACATTGCATGTTAGATATTGTTGTTTCCTATAGGAAGTATACTAGAATCTAACGTTCTAATTTACAACTCACGTTCCTCCTTATCGGAACAGAGTTTCTCACCTGGCAAGAATCTTTTCCTCCTCCGGGATATCCTGCACATATGGCTGTGTCTGGGATCCCTCCATATTCCACATACGCCATACTACACTCCAGTTTACTCACTATCGGAACATCTACTTTGCGTAGTAATCCGTCTGTCACATAGATACCTTCCTACAGACGATACAAATGAAACAAGATAAATATTAATAATTATAACTTTTAATTTGTACACATACTTAATTCTTATTTGTACTTCTACACAGTGGCGTCGCTAGGCCCTTTTGTGGGGGCTTCAGCCCCCCCAATCCCTCGATAAATCCCCACAATTTTTAGCTATTATTACTTACAGTATTTCGAGAAAACATATTTGAACAATTGTTAAAGCAGGAACATACCTCTAGATACATATTCTGGGAAAGAATCGTTTCGTTGTGACATAGTTTTTTTTTAAACCACGATCTTACATCTGACACTTCATGTCTTTTGCTGGCAACAGTGCAAACGATCGCCGTCATTTGTTCTATTTTCACAACGGTTGCTACGCGAGGAAACGGTAGTGGTGCGTTTTGTGTTACGGAGTTTGTGATATTGTGTGTTTGTTAACAAAGCTTTTTGTGACATTTACTGTTGTTCGTACAACAATGGATACATTTATTATTCGAATTAAGCACCTGAAATCGGAAGCTTTAAGCACAGCCACATATTGTCTCGATGAAGATAAGGTACCTCTGCTTCAACTGCACCAGCTGAATCGGAAACATGTCCTCCCACTCCAAGTTCATCTACAAAAGAAGTAGAGAGTTTCATCACTTCAGATTTAGGCAGTAAAAGCGAAGGGCCTAAACAACCGTTTCTTTCCAGATTTCCAGGTAGTGTTTTCGGTAACCAGAATAGGTGTTTTAATGAAGTATGGTACAAAAGTTTCCGGTGGATTGAGTACAGTGTTAATCACGATGCAGCCTTTTGTTTTCCCTTAGACATTTCGTAGGCCAGACAGGTAAGGCAGATCCTGCATTTACCAGTATTGGTGTTCGTAACTGGAAAAAGGCTATACACAAATTTAAAGATCACGAAAAATATGCTTCTCATGTAATAGCAACTGAAAAATGACTGACGTTCCAAAGTACAGAAAAATTGGGGACAGTAGTTAATCGTTTGACAAATGCCAGTGTGAATGAAATAAAAAACGCCGTTCTTATCTTCATCGCGTTGTTGAAGTGTTATTGCTCACAGGTAGGCAGTGCATAGCGGAATGAGGCCATGATGAAAGTGAAGAAAGTTTCAATCAAGGAAATGTGCGTGAAATTCTGAAGACATTAGGGAAGTTTGATACTGATTTTAGTGTAACATTTCAAAACGTTATGCCAAAGAATGCCACGTATCTTTCTCCAGACTCCCAGAACGTTCTGCTGGAATGTAGTGCAGCTTTGCTGAGAAAAAATATTAACGGAGGTAAATGAAAGTGGCTATTTTGCAGTTATTGCAGACGATACAAGGGACATAGGTAAGGTTGAACAAATGAGCGTGTGTCTTCGCTATTTTATTTATAACAAACTTAATGAGAGGTTTTTGTGTTTTTTTAATGTTAAAGATTTAAGTGCAATGGGACTAAAGGCACGACTGTTAAAAAAGCTGTCTGAATATGATATAAAAAATGCAATATGTGTTGGTCAGGGGTATGATGGTGCCGCTGTCATGAGTGGCCAAAATAGTGGTGTTTAGGGGAGAACATCCCTTTGCAATATATGTTCATTGCTATGCTCACAGGTTAAATTTGGTTCTAGTTAACATTTGTTCAGATATTCCTGAAGTTGGAAATTTTTTGATATCCTCAAGTGCTTGTATACCTACTTTTCTACGTCCGGAATAGCTCATACACGGTTTGTAGAAATACAGACAGAGTTAAATGTTCGTGCAGAACTAAAAAATCTAAGTAGCACTAGATGGGCTTGCCAAATAAGGTCTCTACTTGCGGTGAGAAAAACTTATGATGCTCTTTTGAAATATCTGAGGAAACCATCAGATTCAGCAGATAAATGTACAGCCCTACGCCTTTATGATTTTTTTAGAAAATTCTCAACCATGACGTCTCTATTTTCATTGAGCTTCTGTCCATAACATAAATTCTCAATAACAGGTTGCAATCACCAAGCTTTGATATTGCGGAGGCAATTGCAGGTGTTAATACAGTGCTTGATACTTTACGCGGTATGCGAAATGAAGAATATTTTAACTATGTATACAAAGAGGCAGAGTCATTTGCGAAACAGAAGGTAACTCTCAATGAAGCAAGTGTTGAATATTATTCAAAAGTTCACAAACGTGTTCACACATTACCATCATCACTGAAAGACCACGTTGTAAATGAAACCCTGGGGCACAAAACTGATACCGATAAACCTGTTGTTTGAAGAGAATCAAGAAATTTTGCGTAATAGTGGGCCAAGACAGACTTTCCTCACTTGAAATAGTGGCCATAGAAAAGGAAGTGTCATGAATTGTGTGTGGATTGTTATTAATAATTTTGCAAGAAATTCGAACCGCAGAGTACAGCTGATACATAAAGACATAGTTCACCAATATTAGAAAAACAGAACAAGAATATCCATCTGTTTTCATAAAAATTAATGCATTAAGTCTATGTTAGTTTTAATTCCTTATGCTTGTTATATATTATTGTCTTATTAATCACTTTGCTATTTTCAAACATTAAAAATATTTACAATAGTAGTAAGTCATGTATCTGGTTGCAGCCCCCCCTCCCAAAGCAGATGGCCTAGCGACGCCACTGCTGCTACAGTTACAGAAATTATGACGTACCCGTGAATTTGATAAGCAGACAAGGGAAGGTGGCGCAGTGGTTAGCACATCGCTTGGAAAATGTTAGGGAATTTGTTTTGCTCAAGTTAGCGGGAAATGGAAATCTTATATTGCTAATAGGTTCATTACCAGCACGAATCCTCTTGGGTTTGCACTGTCCACGGATTCACCGTCTCCAAAATGATATGTATGTCCATGAATTTAGTCACAATTCACCCAGAAAGGTAGAGAATTGGCTTATAATAACCACCAATAGAAATAAGTAATGGTTTTAATTTGTGTACAGTCACTAACACTTGTGATTTACACGATCCACGCGGGTCAGTGACGGTACAATGCGCTTACCATAATTGTTCCCCAACCTGTGACGGTCGCCATGGTCCCGGCTGGTGTTTGCTGGCCTTGCGATGGCAGTTGAACCGGTGCGACTTTGTTTGAAAATTTCATTGGCGTGTTCACCTGCGGAGAAGCAAACATGCACGTCACAACCTACGTTACTTGTCGAGAAGATCGTAAAAGCAACGTTTCTCAACCTTTCATTTAACACGGACATTCTTTAAATACCTTATATACTATTATTGTTTATCCCGGGATTTGAATTTAATATTTGAAAGCCTGTAATAATCTTTTGTAGCTATTCACATAAACTATGAAATACGCACGTGTGTGTTTGTATTGATTACATTTAAGAAACATTGAATTCAAGTTGTCATAAACATAAGTGCTTACTTGATTGAGATAGTAAAATTATAATGAATTACACAAAATTAGGAGTCTCTACATATTTTTATGCAACTACTCAACAACAGATAATCGAGAAGTAGTACTTGCCATGACTATAGCAATGTCGTTAACAACAGTTTCGCTATCATATCGTGGATGGGCGAAAATGAACACCACTCTGTGTTCGGTCCCGCCGAAATTTCTGAAGTTTGTTCCAACCAAGAGGCTCAGCTCGTTTTCGGGAACCCTGGAAGTACATCAAAATAAAATTTATGATCTTTGTTTTGTGCGTACATGATGCAGAAGTGCTTTCTGCTAAGTGCTAAGTGATAACACCCAGGGATGCCCACAGGGGCGCCATCCAAATTTTGGGAGGGAGGGTATTTTTAAAATTAAAATAATATAAAATTCAACATTTGCATATGTAAAAATAAAGTTTCCATCTTAGGTTTAGGGAAGGGGTGACCACAGGTGGGTTTGTGGGCACACGTTAGATCCAGGAAGGAGGCTGTGATGGAAAATTGACTGAGTGAACAGTACAGCATTGGGCACAAGTTGAGTTCTTTGAAGGAGGCACTTTATTATATTCTCGCCCCTCCCTAAGGAGTTTCTAGCTATGGGTCTGTATATGTTTTGAATCCGGTTGAGGTTTCTTGTTCTCCACCGTTTTTGGTTAGGACACGAGTCGTGACAGTACAGGTGTGCATCGGAGCAGTTTCCGTTCACGAAAGGAACCGTTCGAATGAACGGATCCATCGACGCGATATATGTTTAAAATATTATAATAGAAAGTAATATAAAAGCGAATTGGCAAACATTTTCTCCCTAGTGGTTACATTAAAGCATGCGTCTGGTAGTTCCCACGGAAAACTTACAGTATATATTACGTTCACCTAGAAATTAAGTAGCTACTATCTAAAATGTTTTAAGATTTTGTGAGAACATTTACCTGGAAACGCAGTGGGCTGCTGTGACTGCAAAGTACTGGTTTACTATAGAAGCCCCACACATATGCCGACCTTGTAATCTGAGTGAAACCTAGAAATAAATAAACTTGTACAACATATGTAAATTGCCCTGTATATGGAACACTAAAAATACAGGGTGTCCATATTGTTACTTTCTTTGGCAAAATATTTCACAAGATCCACAGTTTGTGCTTCTTTAGTCACACCACTTCAAATTTCAATCTCTTTTATGACACTCAAGATATCCAGACGAAGATCAATTTCGACCCATATACGAACTAGCATGTCGTAATATCATGTATCGGGGTTTTGTACAGGCAGTCTTTGGTGCATCCCATAACGAAATTAATGGGGTGATATCTGTGGGGACCAGACGATTGAACCAGCACCTCCGAACCATCTTCCAAGAAATGCTTGATCCAGAACATAATCTAGCATGAGGACATGCGCCATCTTGTTGGAAGTTTGTTTTTTTGCTGCCTCTCCTGTGCCTGGGGAAACACGTAATGTTCCATCATGTAACAGTATATGCTTCCGAAATGCTTCTTCTGGAAGCACCTTGTTGTGCACGAGCTCACACCAACATTTACCTTCGGATTATCATTAATGCTTTCACGTATTTAGTGTGGTTTTTAAAACCACAATATCCCTACATTATGATAATTAACATGTGACCATACACGTGAAAAGTAAATTCATCTGAGATATTTTTTTTCCAGGTAGTCATTGTCAGCGTTTAACATCACCCATTGAAATCCTGCAGTAAAGAAGTTATATTAATAGTGGAAATTTTGTGCCTAAACATTTCCCAAATCCACACCGTTCTATCATATACAATTCGTGGATAATAACAATTTGTAATGGTATTACGACTTTATGGACACCCTGTACTACTTTCATAAAATTCTTCATGATTTCAGTTGAGAATGTCCGCTGTTGTACTAAAAAAAATATGTACCTCTTTTTACATTACTTTTGATTGTTTCTGTATTTTGTGCACAAAAGATGTCTCAGAAATTTCGAGGATAATACATTATGTTGTCTTTTTGGTGCATTAATAGTTTTCAGGAAATATTTGAGTTATTTTCACCATTGCACAGTGAAGAAATGAAGGGGCAAGGACAGTTTACTTTTCCTTGGTGGATAAGGTGTAGCATAGTGAGGTGGCAAAATGTGGTGGTACAACTGTCCCCCACGCCCTCTCTAATCGCCGCCACTGATCACATGTGATTTGATTTTACTGGAATACCACCCATTTGCAGCTTGACGTGTGACCGGGACATGCAGGGAGATTACACAATATTAATATTGGATAAGTTATATTTCTCTCCTGTTTTGGCAATTTGTAATACTCATTACTATTCCGAGAGTCCCTGCCTGGTCAAGGGTGTTCTGTGTGAACGCCCCTTCATCAATTTGATCATATCATCACTCATCCTCATCGTCGCGATTTATCGAAAGTTGCAGTAAAGCGAAGTAAAATAAAGCAAACTAATCAACCATTGAATGCTTTCAAACCCGGAACTAACAAATCAAAACATCCTCTCCAGTCAATAATTTTTGCCCAAGGAATTAAGAGTGAGGCACATTTTTTCAAGCACTTATTGAATTTTAAATCAGTCCTACTCGCACTCAGCGGAGCAGCACCTATAACCAAAATATTTTATATGGATTTGAGAGTTATGAACAAAAATCTTTGTTTCTTAGCTTGAAGCACGCGCCCTAAATAGTGGCAATACTATGTGTAGTGCACTTTCGACGTGGCCTTTGGCCACATCTCGTGCGCTCGCCGACGTGGTTCGCTTATTTGAATAATTTTGAACGTAACGTTATGTGTGTAATATGATACAAATATTGTCTGTTTTCTTAATAATAAACTGGTTAAGCAAAAATAGTTTCAATATAAGTTAGTTAGATGTCTTATGTAAACGAATTCAATGGCGTCACTATATTGGAAAAGCAATATTTACGTCTTTTGTCATTTTCACATTTTTAAATGTAATTGAAAAATAATTGTTTTCCGTCATTCCCCTCAAATTCCTACCTCTCCTCTGCAATAAATTCTGATGCTCATAATTATTTTGAAATTCGAAAAGTCTAGCATAATTCCCTTACAGTGGTAAACTTTCTTTAAGTTCCCTAGCAACGTCCGTTTCCATGGACAACAACAAGCACTGCAAGCTCTAAAGAATTGCTTGCTATTATACCCCTAAACATTTAGTTGAAACAAGCACGATGTAGATATTTTCGCATTTAGTATACCAATCATTATATGCGTAATTGTACTGGACTGAATCTTCTTCTTATGTAGATGGCACCTTTTCAAAACCAGGAATTCATTCATCTGTGTGCCATTGATCTGTGAGAAATATAATGTAGCTTGACAATGAAGACATGGATCAAACAATGTGTGCAAAAGAAATGCCCGTGGAAACGGTTGAAAAGGACATGAAAAAAGGGCATTTTCACCCTTAAAAAAGGGCCGATTGAGTGATTTTTTAAAAATTTTCTCGGCCTTTTGGGACGATTTCATGGGGGGTCGTAATCGGGTATTTTTCGCCTCCGGGGCTTCCTTCATGGAGATCATTTATGTCAGTGAGTGAGTCAGTCAGTGGTGGAATTGGGGCTTAATATATATTGGATTATCAAAATATAATTATTTACCTATAAAGATGTAAGGATGGTAGTCGCATGGCTAAATGGTAAAATTTTTCTATCACATCTTTCTTGTTTCGTAACATCATAGTGTCATGATGTATTTACAGCGTAGTTTGCTGTGGTTTAAGTAATCTCTGATATATTTTTAAAGTGTATCAGACTAATTCATCTTTTTCAAAGTTTATATAACTTATGTTGAAAATATAAATACTAATTTGCACCATAAATATTTCTTCTAATTTTTCAAAATCCCACTGGCCTGGAAGGAGGGAGAGTAACTCTGAAGTTTGGCGTCTGGAGAGAGGGCCCCCAATTGCCCCCTCTCCCTGGTCAAATTTACCCCAATGGCCAATTAAACTCAGGGTAATGAAATTATGGAGCTGGTAGAATTTACGCCGTTGTCACATCACCGCTCGTAATTTAATTTGTTCCGAAGTTTTGGATATCTATTTTTTCAGTCATGTTTAATGTTTGTGATGCAAAAATGGCATCATTTGTTGGAAAGGTTAAGGGTGAAATGGTCTGTATCCCTTTAGCGAGAGGGTTGACGCTTGAAGTTGGCAACGCTGCATGGTGGACGTTGCCACATCGTGTGCGGGAACCATGGATTCTTCTTCCACTCTAGCTTCGTCTTTTTCATATATGGCATCACTACACTTTTGCCCAGATGTCTTATTTTGTGCAGCTAGTATAGTTTAACCAATAACATGAAACATCAAGGAATCAGCTATAGTTAGTTTATTACTTCGAAATGTAGAAATACAAGGAAACACATTTACCTGATACGGAAATTCTCCATCGCGGGCCAAAGTCCCTCCTACTATCCTGTTGTGATCCGTTTCATTCAATCCTATAATTTGTGTTTAGATTAGAAAATATTGTACATATAAACTATACATAGAAGAACACTCAGATTTTTTACTTACTGAATACACTACATTTTACCATTTTATAACGTTATATGGATTAATATTAACTGGGAAAATATACAGGGTGTCATAAGTAATAGCGCAAACTGACACAGTTGAAAGTACACACTAATAAAAGCAATAAGGTCTCAGTAAACATGGGTCTGCAAAGGAGCCGTTTTCGAGATAATTGCGAATGTGTGGTTACAAGCCGCCACTGACTTCATTGTTTGTAAACGTCGTCCTAGTTGGTAAAATGCTAATAATGTGTTCGAATGTGTGGTTAGAAGCCGTCACTGATTGCCTTTTGTAAACACCGAGTGCTTTACTCCTTGCGCGTTTCGAGGTTTGCTCTTTGTTTACAAAACAGAACATTTCCGAGAGGTGGCGTTCTAATCAAACAGAATGGATACAATCAGTACACAGTCTAATCGTACTTGGGAGACACGTCAGTTGTGCTGTATTGCGTAGTGAAAATGGAACCGCACAGCAACGAAGAGTATGAACACTTTGAACACATCCCTTAACAAATACGAGTGTACAGTAATTGTAATATGTAACACACTAACGTAGTACTGTAAGTAATTTAAGTAAGTAGAATGTTCAATAAAAGCAATTAGATTACCAATAACTTTTCTTACTGTATTATTAGCATTTTACCAACTAGAACGACGTTTACAAACAATGAAGTCAGTGGCGGCTTGTAACCACACATTCGCAATTATCCCGAAAACGGCTCGTTTGCAGACCCATGTTTACTGAGACCTTTTTGCTTCTATTATCGTGTACTTTCAACTGTGTCAATTTGCACTATTACTTATGATTCACCCTTTATACACCTGAATTCGAATGACGTAGATCTCTCTAGACAATTTTTTCCTAAAAATGTAGAAAATGCAGGAACAGATGGCAAAAATTATGTCTACTAAAAGGAGAGAAGAAGGTTTCGAAATTCATGGTATGACACTGCTTGAAACTCTCCATGGTTGCTATAACTCATTATTACATAACATTCCGTAGTGCGATAGTGTTGTAAAAGATAACCACAATGGTAGATAGGCCGTGCTCTTGTTCACAATTGAACTAGAACCCTTTGGTACGAAAGGATAAAATTAATCACTACTTTGGCGTGGTTACCAAAGATAGAGCACGATAAATTTGATAATCTATTTATTTTCCACGCCTCATGTAAAACAATATGAAAGATTTTCAATGAATAATGAAGTTAAGGTTGAGTAGAAAGTGGAAATCTGCAGTAGTAAGATAACTGGCGGATCAACGAATACTACTTCTTACAAGCTTTCCACTGCTACTTTCTGTCATTTGCATATCCCAATTTTATTTACATCTGGAAAATGTTATGAAGCAACCCCTTCCCTCCTCTCCGGTTAGTATCAAACCCCAAAATTCTCGAATGTTAAAGTAATATGGATTCTATAATATGTAAGCAGTAAATATGTATTAGATGCATACATAGTGATATCTTTATGGGTGGGCTAAGGTTTATTATTGTTTATTTGTTTTGTGATTCGCCCTTCTTCAATTTCTCATAATGTATCCTCATATATGAAACAAACCACGAAAACATTGTACGTATTCAGGCTTACTTTAGATGTTATGAAGAATGAAGTTCAGCTATTAATCAACACTGAACTAAACATAAATGTGTTTTTACAACAAAAAATGGAGAAAACAGAAATTAACCACTACCCTAGGGTTGCCATATTTATTTTTTATGCCAATACAAGATACACACTGAACGGAAATGTAAAAACCAACTTTTATACACTAACATAGAAGAGGAATATGTATACTAATGTCCAAAATTAAAGCAACAAACGGAAATTATTTCCCGTGTGTCCATTTGACCACATAATACGATCAGGTGATAGTAATATTTATGATGCCAGCCATAGACAAGTGGTTTAAGATAGAAAATAAACTAACCTTAATGTGCCAGGATTTATAAAACCAAAAAATCACGATAGCAACATGTTAAACTTCTCAAATTTATATATAAAAAAAATCACACGAGGAAAGGATTTATGTTTGTTGCTTTAATTTTGGACACTAGTGTAGTTCAAATATTCTAATACGCATTATATACTTTCACGTGACATAAAACAGATTGTAGAATACATGCTCTCCTGTAGTAACAAGACATCTGGCAACCTTGTCTTACCCAGAATAATGTCAAATCGAAGAACCTAAATTAACATACCTTGACCAGCTGAAATGAACAAGACCAACACAAGAAGTTGGAGCATACTTTTTCGAGACATCAAAAATTGTGAAGTAAGGAGAACCTCGTTTCTACCCCAGACTTTTATATAACAACAAACCAATCACTTCTTTTCAGTGATAAGAGAAAATCGTGTGGTGTTTACGGACTTTATTTATCTCCTAAAACATATAAACAAACGTTTTAAATCTCCGTACGTTTCAATGCGATTGGATGAAACCGGATGACTGTGTCAAGTTCACTCCTTGTTCCATTTACTTCTGTCATAGTAATGAATCGACCAATCTATTATTATAGGAAATTTAATGAACCTAACTGAACACCCAGTAGAGTTTTTACTAAGTTATTGTTTATACATTCTTAATTTTTGGAATTAGCACAAAATACTTTACATCGGTCACGCAACGTAGGGGTTTTTCCCTTGTACCTTGAAAGTCGTGAAATTACAAAGTTAATCAATGATGACCACTGGCGTATGCAGAGGAGGGCTGAAGTGCTACAGCCCCTTCCGAAATTCTGAGGAGATCAAAATTTTGAAATGAAGGCAGTAAATAACTTGGGAAAAACCATAGGGATAACTGAAAATGACTCCCGATTTTTTGTCTTTGAACAATCTTCAAGACGAAGATTAAACATGATAATTATGAAATATTTTATAGCGTATTCCCTCCCGCAGAACGCAGGCATTTTATATTAACCTTTACACTTCCACTTCCCTCCGATAAAAAATCCTGCATACACCAATGATGGTGACATTACGAGGATTAAAATAATTTACTGAGAGGGTCGTTGGAACTAATAAATTCATGTTGCGTTGGGCAGATTAAAGTTTTTCTTTCACTATTGTTCTCAGTAATAGATATATAGATAATCTTCCATTGCAACTAGAATAGAATAGAACCTTTACAGCTGCAGCTGCTGATAGGATAACTAAACGAACGGCAATGGAATTTGGTGGGTGGCAGAAGTTCGCGCTGTTGCCACGTCGGAGCACAACCCCGCGTGTTCGGAGGTTTAAAAGAATGAAAGATCTCGTTGTAGAGTTGGTCTTTATAATCCACGTGATACAAACTGACAGTATTTGCTCGAAAGGTCAGGGATGGCACAAAAGTGCCCCGAGAGAGTACTAGGCAACGCTGCCCGGTTGACGTTGCCACACAGTGGGCGGAAACCAGCGATTTTTGTCCCGCTCTTACTTTGCTTTACCCATATGTGGCACCAGCGCAACTCTGCCCAGCCGTCTAATTTCATGGCTTACTTTGTAGTAAAATATACCTAAAGAGATTTTGGTAAATTTCAACAGTCAACGCAAAGCAATCTGGCTCGAGAGCGCTTGTTGCGCGTGAGAATAGGTTTCTAGATTAAAAGATACAATCTCAAATAACTCAGATTATGGGAAATAACTTTATTGATTGAAAATTTACAACATATTTGCGAATAATAAATACAATGAAAAGTTACAGAAATGATTTATAGTCTTTGTTAAAGTCTTTTGTTTTGTGGCCTCCCCGATGGCGCAGTCGTAGCGACGTCGCCTTGTAATCAAGGGGTCCCGGGTTCGATACCCGGTGGAGGCACATAGTGGTTCGGATTCCACTTTGAACTGTAGGTTCAGTCCCGATTAGACTTACTGTGCATAAAGTGGACTTAAAACACTAAACCAGTGGCGTATGCTGGTTCTAACGAGTGGGTAATCTCCGACCCTTGATCCTCAAACTCCAAAAGTTTCCGTGCAATTTATGTCAGGATCCATATTGGATTTAGGAATATTGTGTCGGAATGTTTGCCTTATTGCTACGACCACAATCAATTAATTCTCGTTATTTGCAGTTTAATATACGTGTAGAATTTCAAATAATAAAACAAGACAGTATTATAAAGCTATAAAAAAAACAACCTGTGAAATATAAAATGAAAGACGTGCACTAGTGAAATAAAAACCCGCAATATTAATTTAAGTGCAAAATTCAACTTACTCAAGGACCCGATTACTTGTGCCGTACCACATCCAAAGTACGCTGTTTGTCCAGTTGCACGTCAATACGTGTCTGTGCGTAAGATTGCAGCTTAACAAATGAAGTTATGTGACTTTTGGATTTTTCATGTTTGGCACAAGTGTTGCAAAGATTACAGTATCCGCCACGCGTCCATACATTCTTTTCAGCCCCGAAAAGTAAGCACGGCCAACAAAAAAAGCAAAGCTTATTAACACTTATACTTCCTGTCAACCATGGTGTTTTGTCATAATTTGTTTGCGAAAATGCCTCATATATTCCCGATTTTTGTCTTTGTGTGTAGAAATAAGTTCAAGCGATGACACTGGACTACCTGTATTAACAATTTGCAACTTCTCCTGAAGAGATCTTGTTCCAAAAGGTTTCACCAGCAAATCTTGTATCACATCCATTATCCTTTAACACAGCACTATCACGACAAACACTAACACCTAAATAAATAATAAACACGAAGCACAGCACGAAGCCAACGACTACACGCATTCAGTTTCACGCGCCAAACTTCTGTTGTTGTGTTCCTGGCTCAGAATGAAATTCCCTATGAATGATAAAAAAAAATCCCTTTCCGAGCTCGAAATGACAGGTTTTAAAAGTTCGAATCATTGCAGGCCAGAGCCAGAATTTTATTTCGGGATGGGGATCATCCCTTATTAGCAGCCGCCCATAAAGTTGAAACAGTGGGGTTAGAAGTCCTGAAGATGAATTTCAGATTATTACAACGTATTATGCAAGGTGTTTAATCCTGCTAATGAAGTAAAATTAATTACCATTATACACTTTTTAAATTAGATATTTGTAGGATTTCGGGGAGGGGGGTTTCAGCCCCCCGAGTTCTCCACCTGGCTACGTGTCTGATGTGTTTTTTCGTTTTATGTTTAATTCGTTCATCTTCATCACTATTAATCTAAAGAGGCGGAATATAGCAACTTAAATTAACTAATATATATATATATATATATATAATTTATTTTTGATATATTTCCCTTTAAAAATATTCGGTTCCTTGAAAGAAGTATTCTCGCTGGTTTTGAAGATTAGAGAAACAATCACTATTTTTGTAAATACAAGGATGGGGGGAGTCAGCATATAGGTGCTTTAATTGCTTAAGCTTTGAATTTTAATTTAGTTTGCTTCATCTTCAATATTTAAGCTTTTTCCTTTTGATACATTTATGTTCAAGTAACAGAAATCAGCAAGACAGAAGCAAATGTAAAGTGAAAATTAGCGTAGAATTGGTTTGCCCATGTTATTCAATTTTCCTGTTCTTCACACTCTACCGGGTATGTTTTCCCTAGTTCAGCGGAGGGAAAGGGAAATGCTCTGAAGGTTGAGAGTGCGACCGGTGGACTCTCACAAAAAGGAGCTTACCCTGGGCACGGAATCACCGCGCCTGAGAAGCAGTGTTTCCTCCCCCTCTTTCCTCTCCTCCCTCCTCGCCAAGGGTTGTAAGGGAAGCGGGAGGGAGGAATGACGTCAGGGTGAGATTCCCTGAAGTCATTCCACCGGCTGGAGAAAGGTTCCCGGACATTCAGCGGCAAACGGTTGGAAGCATTCGCGCGCTGGAAGCAAAGAAATGTATGCATCGAAATTGGTTTGGAAGAATATTGCGAAGAAATGTATATATATATATATATATTTAAAAAAATAAATACAGCCGGGTCATCTGCGATTACCTAGATGACCCAGAGAATACGCCGCTGCACTAAACAACCATCTTTTGTTTTGTGAAAGGGCAAATGATCCAAGGAATGAGAATTTGAAGTTCCTTAGTGGACTGTTGAAGAATGCTGGTGCTACATTACAACCAATAGGTCATTTCCGATTTGAAGTAAAATTTGCTGCTCCATTGTGAAGCGCCATTCTGTTGTTACGTTGGATGGTCTTTAACTGAGGAGTTTACTTGTAGGAAATTTAGACTCCGGTCTTTCCCTTGATCCAGTCCCTGTAGGTGGACACTTGAGTGTAGACGCCAGGGTATGATGGTTCGGCACAGCCATAGCCCCAGGAAACGATTCCAACTTGGACGCCATCAGCCACCAGAGGGCCGCCAGAATCGCCCTGAAGAAACAAAACGATAAGTACAAGCATAAAAGTGAAGAGATATGCCAATGTCAAAGTTAAGACAGTTTAAGAAATATTGTATGGTTAACATCTGTGAATATTCAAATTGCAGTAATGGTTGCCAACCTTGAACACACTGTGGTTTATCAAGACCACGGCCTACTAATATTATTGAAGGAAAGAAACGACCTTCTGTCGTAAAGAAATGGATATTGAGATTCAGAAATGCTGATGTACTTATTACGCGAGTATTTATGCACCGTATCAAGTACTATGTTCCTTTTTTTGAGCGTATTCTTTACTTCAACTCAGGTGATACATTTCTGTCATTGACCAACATATTTTGCAAACAGATTTACTGCATTTGAGTGTGTTCGACAAGCAAACGTAACTAATGGCAAAGTTGTTTACGTACCTGGCAGGAATCCTTTCCCCCTTGCTCAACTCCTGCGCAGATTTCTGCGTCTGGGTCGACTTGATTATCATAGGAGTTGTTGCAACTTTCGTCATCGACAATTGGCACCTCTACCTTCTGCAGAATGTCGGAAATGTCGCCACCCTCCTGTAAAAGAACAGTGAGACACGTTTCTTAATGCGCTGTGAGTAAGGCATGTAACGCACCTAATTGGAAGATATAGAAAATCCGAGTAACAAAATGTGCACAAAAGTTTTGTTTCAAATTCAATTTATGCACAGACAGACAAAGTATGTCTGGCCTTACAACTTAAAGCAGAATCCAATCTACTAACATACGCTGTCATCAATAATTATTACTATTAGATGTACAGTCGAAGATATTGTTGAAAACAATTACTTGAAATGTGAATATATTGCTCTCACTATGTTATTCTTCATCCTACCATGTATCTTTTCCGTGTAATTTTGTACTTTTTTACTTACTTAAAGTTCAAATCACAAACCCTGAGACCTTCTGTAAACAAAACCACCTGCATGCAGAAAGCATTGCAAACTCATAGAAGTAAAATAATCCACACGAAAATCCAGCGTTTTTACAGGATTCATTACGTAAGGTAAAACAATCGCCAATTTGTAGTATGGGATACGCTGCCGCAAATGACGTCTTACTTTAAACCCAATGCTCTTTCTTTTTTTACTTATTGCTTCACCTTTATGGTTAACTCTTTTCACCAGTAATCATTTCCCATAAATTTGGCTTCTTTCTTGCATGTGAATTGAATATATTTTACTTGCATTTTTTTAGACATAATTATATAACATGGCAATGTATATTTCTAAGGATGATATAGATAGGAGTGTATTTGAAATTTGTTTGTAGATTTTATGTAAATTGTATCTTATGTAAATAAAATATATAATGGGCATAAACAGCCATATGCATTGCTGTAAGTCCAATAAATATATTGATGATGATGATCAAAACAAGACAAAGTTCGTAAATTTATTGCGGTTGGAAACTTTGACAAGCATCCTAATAACGATTTTTGTTCCGCCAAATATAGTGCACTTCGTAAAATAACTTGGTAACATGGCAAGGCAAGATAAGTGTGAACATTTTGTAGGAATATTCATTGTAACTTTCAATGAGCTTAGAGATTTGTGTACATATTGATATTTTATAACATTGGTTATTTTCTAAAAATAATCATGTGATGTGAACAGCAAGGAAGTAGTGCACTTAGTAATATTACCTGGCTTGTCCTTAGAAAAATAACATTGCGAGTTCTATGCCTGCGGGAAGGTCTCCGTGTTCTCCGAGCTTGTTTTCAAAACACCAGCAAGGACAGCCTTTGAAAAGGGGTGAGAAACAGATTCTACTCAATATTTATGTAACGTTCTGTCAGTGGTATCCTGAGAAACCAGTAAAAGAAGTGGTTAAGTTGGTATCCCAGTGCAGTGGTGTGTCAGTGTCTGCAGTTTTAAGGGTTATGAAAGAGAGAATGACCGGGAGAGTAACAATGTATGCGGCTGCATATTCGTCTGATGTTTGGAGAGCGGGTTCTCACATTCAGAGGCTCTTATATAAAATGAATAGGTGCGGCGAATTATGAGTGTAACAGCAGATGATTGCGGTCATGAATCAGCTGACGCGGAGTGATACGTCGAATCGGTGAGACTGTTTGTTTACAGAAGGTCTCAGGGTTGGTGATTTACACTTTAGTGTTGCATTAGGTTTTATATTGTGTTCAGCACTTAAATATAATAATAGTTTATTTTATCATTATCATCTAGACTCATACTAAGGAATCACTTATTATATCCAAAATGCAGTTGAACCGGGTAGTCGATCGGCCGCCCTCCATGAAAATTCGCATGGTTAATTTCCAATTTTATAATAAAACAAGAAAAATGTAATTTTGTTGGTCGATAGGAGAAATAAAGTTAATTGGTATTGAAGCCGAAAATCAAAGGTAAAAAGATCTCCGAAGAACCGAGTGTAAAATGCAGGATCTATTTTAGAACTTCAAGTTTTTACTTAATCCAACTAATAAATAATTGCATTAATTCTAAATGAAGATTTACATTGTGTGACCTCTCAAGCACAAGGAAAATTTTCACGTGAGAGGCCACACAATGTAATCTTCATAGCTAAAATTTGTCCCTAAATTTTAAAGTTTTGTCTTGATAGAAGTGCGTAAAAGTTATTAACTGTGTATTCCGGTATTATAATGGTATGAAATGCGAGAAAATAAGAAAAGAAAAAACAATTGTGTAAATTTCTCTCATCCGGTCTATCGGGTAGAAGAATCTCTCCAGGATATAATGATAATAAATTGATAACATTTTATTGTTATTATTTATTATTATTGCGGTCACGGGTTCGATTCTCGGTGGGAACTCCCAAAATTTCGGATTTTACCCAGCGTCTTGAGGAGAATTGGGAAGCTACATGAAAAGAAGGAATTGCGGGCTCAGGAAAACCAGAAAAGCAGCGCCGATGGGATCCGATGCGTTGACCACGCGTCACCCAAATGATAAACCGCTCTGGCAGGCGCTGGCCTATCGAGGGCTGTTGCGCGCGGAGAGAAAGAGATTTATTATTACTAATTAATAATAAAATTTGTATTATTGTTCTTACTTATATGAATTATTATCGACCCTCACTTGTAACAAGTAGTGATGAATAGATAATTTATTCTTGCCCATATGCAACTTTAAATTTATCCTAAGCATTATAACGCATAGCTAATTATACTATGCGACATTTTTATCAAATAATTTTCTTATCACATTTTCTGTAGATTCTTTACGTAAGCATACAAGATTTTCAAAGTGTATTTTCTTTTTAAATGGCTGTTACTTTCGTAAACTATAAAGATTAACTAAATTATTTTAACTTCTTATGCTACATTTTGAGGTGAAAGAGACTTAATTTTCGAGAAACTATATTTGATATCAGTTACAAGAAGTAATTACGAGTCAAATGATGACTTTGCAGCAATGGTATTTTGCTACAATACATGTTCTAAATAATTGTGGAATAAACAAGAATAAACAAAATATCCATGAAGTTATTTATTAATTTGTTCGTCGTGAGAAAAAAATCGTTAACTTATTATCAAGCCATTACGAGAAAATAATTTCACTGAATTCCTTCACTCTTAATTTATTTACTTCAACATCATCAACAAATTTTATTGGACTTGTATACGCCCAGTATACATTTTAAGTACATATTGTTTACTTCATGAAATTGTCAGATATTGGAAACCAAGGAACATGCATAACAGGTGAGTTAATCAGGCTTTTACTGCATTTCCAAACTTTCGACTGCGTTTCTTATTTTTATAATATACTGGATATATATTCATAATTAGCAAGTTACGAGAGTTCAGAACCTTATTTTGATACCACATTTCTCTTTTAATTCTTCGGGGTAAGTCAATTCACATGTGATAAATTTCCTAACGCATACTTCAAGGAAACATTATTTCTTGTCAGTCAATTTCCACTCACTACACTGACACACCTGTTATCTACTCACTTGGGTTCAAAGTAAAGAAATTATAAACTTACAGTTGTTGTACCCCATCCTGAGACAACGGCTGGAGTACCTCCTGCGGTTACCTGGTCTTGTTCAGGCAAATCCACTGCTGCAACATTGCCACCCAACTGGAATGGTTCGTTGACCTGAAAACAAAATGGAACTCGCTTTATTATTACACGAAAATACAGTAATATGTGGTATTACAAACAAGTCCTAAGCAATCCACTCTGTTAGTTCAAAATTTTCCATGATTTTGTTGAGATTAGCCAAACTTTATATTGAATTTAGTGTCACATTTATTTGCATTCTCGAGTTAGGATGAAGTAGAACATTTAAAACTTACATTTCCATCAGGTTATAAGGTTGGAATGTATGTTGAAAATATGGTATTACAATATTAAAGTGAATGTTTAAAGTTAACTACAATGAAATTATGGGAATATAGTTCCAAAGCTTGACTTGTGTGCTATTTGCACTTAGAATAACTACAAAATCACTAAGTTTTTTCTGATTTTATAATCACATGTATATGTATACTCACTCTGAGGACAGCTAAGTCATTGACGTTATAATAGTCTTCATGGACAATTATCTCTGCCACTGAGTGAGACGATCCTCCTTGGCCAGAGAGGTTGATGCTTCCAGCGATCACAGTCAATGAATCTGGAGAGGCTCTGTAGATTTGTGAGAATGAGAATAAATGTATGTTCCTCATAATTCTACAATTTCAATGTTAATACCTAGTATTGCTCTGTGGCAAAGTATTGCATATTCTTCGAACCTAACCAAAATGAAATCGATTGTTATTACCACAGTAAATTTTGCTGGTTCGTCTACGCTGCAGCATAATAGGCTACAAATCTATTTTATGTCCAGGTGTAATGTGTTCATTCATCTGATCAAGAGACTTATGGATGCCAAATGATAAAACTGATCTCAACTCTACGAGGGCAAATTATATTGGCTACAGTAATCGTCTCATTGTATTGTTCGGAGTATCACAATTACAGCAATCTAAGCAATATGTGCTAAACAATAACTCACCCATCGACGCAGTGAGCAGCTGTCAAAGCCCAGTTCTCGCTGATGATAGAAGCTCCACACATCAGGGAACCATAATATTGGAGTTGAAGCTACAAGAAAAAGAGAAGCTGTAAATATGGATCATAGGGACACTTATTCGACACATTTCAACTATGATAAGATTGACTATAAACTTTAACACAGCTGGTTTCACAAATGAAGAATTGTTCTTTCGAATTAATGTCCAGGGAAGTTCTACAGATGATACCAAGATTTCGCGAGTTAATGTCAAACATCAAGTTGAAATTTGTCCAGTTGGTGCTCTCGAAAGCTAAGGATCTCTTGAAAAACACAACTCGGTAATTGACCCGAGAAAATTTCTTCAGAAAATATCTAATAGTTGATCTAATATTTAACAGGGAAAATTTCTATTCAGCAACAAGTCCTCTCAATAAAAAAATCAATGAATGGATAATTTATGAATTTTCACCAGCCTTACAAATGTCATTATACAAGTAAGAAATAAGAATTCGAACTAGAATTGATTTCAAAATACTAAATTGCGAAAAAAGTTCCCCAACATACTTTTCATAACCTCCCTTTGAACAATATTTGCAAATTTCCACTTCTCCCTCTGGCCATTGCCGTTGCTGTGCTTCCAATGTCATTTTAGAGTTTTTGTTGACGTAAAAGTTACCGTTTGAGGTAATTTGTAGTAATAAAACACGAACGTACTTGGTATGGGATTTCTCCTGGTGATACATCAACGCCACCTACTATCCTGTTGTCAGTCAAGGGAAACCTGGTCCTTCCCCATTTCTTGGTATCTGGTGCGCCTGGAAGGGAAAAAAAGTACACTGATATCAGCGTCGATTGGTGGGCGGTAAATCCTAGAACTGGAGCACCAATTCCAGCATTTCCCATTGGCAAATTGTCGTTCACCATCTATGACTGATCTACCAAACTTTGCACGGTCTGAATTCTTAAGCAGACAAGACAAGATTGTCGAATCCATGTAATCCTTAGTTGAATTACTTCTTATTGTAGTTATTCAAGTAAAAGGTTTACATTCGTTTCGATACAGCAATCCACAGCGAAGAGTCCACATCTTATTGACCGGATAAGATCTGTAACCGATCATTTTACGAGTAGTATTCAGAAGTGGGAAATCAATGAGTAGGCTAAATGTGGTTTTGAAAATATAGGAAATCGCAGCTTGGGCATGGGTGTTCTATGCCAGTGTTCCTTTGTCAATAGCATATCATCACACATCGTCATCGTTGCGATTAGCTAATAGTAGCATAAAAGCGACGCTAAATAACAAATGAAAATGCAGGAAATATGTTGCATACAATTGTTGCAGAGATCAGCCGAGCGTCATTGTTCTCAAATTCTTGAACACTCACCTAGCGCACAAACAAGCAGAGCTGCAGCCACGATTTGTCTGAACATTTTTTACGGATCTTCTTCAATACTGGAGACGATACTGCAATTGAGTAATGTAGTATTTATACTTTGCACAGATCAAGATAAAATCGGGAGTGCGGTTTTCCCACGTTATCTATCACTGATTGTTGAAACGTGATATAATTCCATGATATGGGACTAGGATGTGAAACAATTGCAAAACTTTAAAATCAAAAAGATTGTTAACTTTAGTTTTCTGCATAAATGTTGTTGCAGACTTCACTGTCTCGTGGAACTTCTGTTCGAAGTTCAAGTGCAGTATGTTTGTTGTCTGGGAGCATAATAGAATCTTCGCAGAATATTTGAGAAAACGTCGTTTTCACCATATCTCTGGGCCTCCCCGATGACGTAGTGGTAACGTCAGTGGCGGCGATTGGGTTCCAAAACCGGGGAGGCAAAGACAGTAGATAAGGTTTAGCATAATGCGGAGGCAAAAGTGGAGAAAAGTGGGGGGAACTGCCCCCCTAATCGCCGGCACTGGTCATCGCCTTTCGATATCCGGTGCAGAAAATATGTACTATAGCTATCCCGGGAATCTTTGGAGCAAGGTCGCGTATAACTGTAGAGAAGGGGAGAAAGGGAGTGGGCGGAGTGAAACAGTACACGTTGCTTCGACTTGAAGTTGCTTTCCGCCCTCCAAGCAATCCCGTTTCCTCGTGCTTGCTTATGGATGACTCTCTCGAGTCACTGCTTGCGCAGACTTTCTTTCGTTCGTTTTCTCGCTCCAGAGACTCCCTGGACAGAGTAGAGTGGCCCGGATCCCGTTTTCATTTCACGTAACAAAAATAATAAAATAAAAAATAAATAATAATAATAATAAAAAAATAAATAATAATAATAATAAAACAATAATATAACAAATATTAATTTCTCTTCAGCTGCTTGATGCACGCATTTCTGAAAGCCTGCTTAGATAGATGAAAGCCTGGAGTATCGTTTAGTGTATTGTACCTTGTTTGTAGCCTATAGAGAAATGACCTTTGTTCTAGGGATAGCCTTGAGGCTTTTGAGTAAAAGAAGCATTTGCTGTTGGTACGTGGGATCCGGATGTGAAGAAGTGCCAAGAGTTCGTTAGTGAAAAGTTGTCCATTCATGATTTTGAAAAGACATGTTAGGTCTGAAACTTGACGGCGAAGGGAAGGATCGTGAATTTGAAGAGCGGATAGAATTTCATGTTTGGAAAAGTTTGCAAGGGCTGGGCATCTATGTTTGACTATTCTGATAAAGAAATTTACCACTTTGTTTGTTCTCTTTATATTTCTATCACAGGCCATTGACCAAATACAGGAACCATATTCAGAATAGGTACAACGCACGTTGTAAAGTAGGTTTTGAATTCAGAAACATGTGTGATATCTGTAAATCTGTAAATTAGCCCAAGGGTTTTCATGGCTCTCGAAGTTATGTAATCTATATGGTGTCTGAAAGTGAGTTTGCTGTCGAAAATGACTCCAAGATCTTTTGTGCTGTTGTACGAACGGGATGATTTTGTTGCATAATCTATAGGATAGTGCTGTAAAATTGGATTGAGGGTAAACCTCATAAAAACTGATTTTTCTGGATTTATTTTCAAATTCCAGTCTTGGCACCAGCGTTCAATGTGTGTGAGATTGTCTTGCATACCTAGCATTCAGTTTTAGTATGTAACTCTGTTTGAAGTTGCAGGCACTCCTTGGGCTAGTCTTTCAATGTTACTCTTTCAAGCGAATAATTGCTAAATGAACGAAACAGCATTATTCAAGATAGCCATGCTTTAGTGCGTTCCATGTAGGGATAGCACTGAGGCAGAGAAATCGAAACGAAAACGAGACCAGACTTGTCGAGACGAGACCGAGACAGGCCCGTAGCCAGACAGGGACCAGGAGAAGCTCCGTCCCCCTGACAGGGCTGCCTGTCCCCCCTGGTACTGCCCCTGGCCCCCTTGACATTCGGTAAAACTATTTTGTATTCTAATTTCTTTGAGGTGAAAAGTGAAAATATAGACAGCATATATTATTTTGTTCACAAGTTCGCGAGGGATAAATTCACAGAACATGAACAGCATCTATTGCATTTGTTCATCTTGTTTGTGAGCAGAAGTCTAAGTTGCGGCAAGTGTTTAGAAAATTCTCTAGACTTTAGAAACTTCTTTCATAGGGGAGTTGTTGTTTTTTTACTGTAACTCCTCTGCTCATGTTGCAGCCTCTTGTTTGACAAATATCTGTGACTTTAACGTCATCATCCACATTCCTTCCACAGCTGTGTCAGTAGTTGTATTGACTGTATTATAAACCCGAGAAAGTATGAACCCCCCTCAAGCAGATTTGGCTATACTTAAAACAAGCTCAACATGCCCATATGAGCTTTTTGCTCAAGTGTGGAACCCCGTCTAATCCAAGATTTTTGTGAAAATGCCCTCAAATATTTCCTGAGAAAGTATGAACCCCCCTCAAGCAGATTTGGCTATACTTAAAACAAGCTCAACATGCCCATATGAGTTTTTTGCTCAAGTGTGGAACCCCGTCTAATCCAAGATTTTTGTGAAAATGCCCTCAAATATTTCCTGAGAAAGTATGAACCCCCCTCAAGCAGATTTGGCTATACTTAAAACAAGCTCAACATGCCCATATGAGTTTTTTGCTCAAGTGTGGAACCCCGTCTAATCCAAGATTTTTGTGAAAATGCCCTCAAATATTTCCTGAGAAAGTATGAACCCCCCTCAAGCAGATTTGGCTATACTTAAAACAAGCTCAACATGCCCATATGAGTTTTTTGCTCAAGTGTGGAACCCCGTCTAATCCAAGATTTTTGTGAAAATGCTCTTCGGAAAGTATGAACCCCCCCTCAAGCAGATTTGCCCATACTTACAAAAATTGCATCAGCCGGATTTTTGTCCATAAACTTGTCAAAAATTGATATTTTTTTGGCTACACTTAAAATTAAGCAAAAACCCATACCTACCCACACATATTTACTTCAGGTTTAAGTTCAATTGGATGCCAGGTTCAATTTTTTTATCTATATGCAGAGCCCCTCTAGAATGGCAATGACCTGGCACTGTGTTATGTATTGATTTTTGCTTCCCGAGTAATGAAGCTTTGCGTGCAAACAATTGCATCAGCCACTATTGTGAGAGTGGTTGAGAAAAACAGATGTGTTGTTACAGTGCTTCTCATACTTACAGGCCTGTTTGTTTTAATATCATATTTCTGGTATGTTGAACAATATTTTGCCTGATATTTGTTACATCCAGCTTGTTTGTTGTAATCCACTCTTATTTAGGGTCAGGCTTATATCTGTCCCAGCCTGTTATACAAAAATCAATACATAACAAGGTTATTGCCATTCTAGACATGCATGTCCGTGCAGGCATTTGTGCTAGGTCAGTGTGAATGAATATTTATTCTTTTTTCCACTTGTGGGCTATTGGCTTTACAACCTGTCATAAGATAAGCATAGAGTTTTTGATTTGGACCCCAAGAAATTTTATATAAATACCAAAGCCAAAAATATTAACACACATACACATACACACACACACACACACACAAAATATACAAAGCACAGTGCTGAACCCAGCTGATATTTTTTATCCAGCGTAGAGTTTTGATTTGAAACCCAGGAAATTGTATATAATAAACAACAACAAAAATGCCAAGTCAAAAATATTGTAATCAATGCAATAAAAATATATCCAGCCCCAATTGGGCCAAGCACCAAAAGATTTGTAACCCGGACAAATACAGAACCCCCACAAAAATATGTCTCAAATGTAATAGAAAATATAGCATGGAATATTTCACATATAAACATAAAGATACTTGCTCTGCACAGTCATCAACATTGCCCCCTCAACCATCTACATCTGGTCTGAAAAGGAAGCATGAAACACCTGTTAATGCTAGAGCAGCAAAGCAGCCACGCTATGCACCACCTATCCATAGCAGTTTTAATGGCCAATTAAGGGATTACCGGTTTGTATCAGAGCCAAGATGTGGAATTAAGACTTTTTTGAACAGTGTAAATCCTGATGTGCAGGCAATTCTAAATGCACAAAATGGGTCTTATAAGCTGTCCCTCAAATTGTTTGTACAATATAAGAAACCAAATGGCACAAAATTTACACAGCCCCACATAACAGAAACTGTACCGGTATATTCAAATGCAAATTCAGACAAAATAATAAGCAGTTTGATAGATCAATTGAATATTAAACACTCTGAATTTGCAGCAAAAGAGTCAGGATGGAGCCTATGCGGTTCTCCACACAAGTTATATGTTAATATTTCTGAATTCAGCCCATTACAAGGATCTACATATTTGCCATTACCTGCCAATATTAAAAACAAAAGAGCCGTGGTCAACATTGAAAATACCGACCAGAAATGCTTTTTGTGGTGTATTTTAGCTGCTTTGTTTCCAGTTTTAAGGCATCCTGAGAGAATAACTTATTATAAACAATATGAACACAATTTTGATGAAGCAATGGAGGGTTTAGAATATCCAATGTCTGTTCAGAATATTGATAAATTTGAAAAAAAGGCCAGGGATATTAATGGTAAACAATTATCTATTAATGTATTTACTTGTTCTACTGGCCGTGGCAATTGCTTGATAGCACCTCTCAGAATCAGTACAATTGATGATGAATCTGCTGTTCCGATTGATTTGCTCTTAATTGAAGGGGATGGCACATATCATTACACTCTGATACATAATCTTGAAGCTTTAGTGAGAAAGCAAATAGACAAATCCAATACAATATTCAAGTTGTGCAGAAGATGCTTAACTGTATTTTATGGTCAAAAAATGATAAAAGGGGTTCGTGAAGAGAGTGCAGAAATTGCAAAAAATAAGTTAATTGAGCATTTAAAATACTGTAAAAATCATAAACCTGTTCATATGGTGATGCCTAATCCAAGTGAAAAAGCAAAATTCAAAAAGTTTGAAGCCTTGTTGGAACACCCAGCATATATTGTCTGTGATTTTGAATCAAATCTCAAACCTCTTGCATTCTGCAATCCAGATCCTGAAGAATCTTCAATTACACCATACCAGCTACATGAACCTTCCAGCTTTTGTTATGTGGTTGTACAGGATGGTGTTGTTACTAAAAAAGATTCATACTTGGGACCAGATGCCATCA
Organism: Lepisma saccharinum; assembly: GCF_977018435.1. Taxonomy (NCBI): domain Eukaryota; kingdom Metazoa; phylum Arthropoda; class Insecta; order Zygentoma; family Lepismatidae; genus Lepisma; species Lepisma saccharinum. The sequence continues at coordinate 22,513,266 of NC_139249.1, read as the reverse complement.
AAGAATTTGCACATAGAATAGAAAATGAGTGCCATGACATAGCATCTAACATCTTATTAAAATCAAAACCCATGTTGCCTTTAACAGAGGAACAGATTGAAGATTTCAACAATGCAGAAAAATGCCCGGTATGTGATTCTGAATTTTCAGGTATAAATATCAAGGTGAAACACCATTCTCATACAGATGGTAAATTCTTAATGGCCCTGTGTAATAGCTGCAATATTCAGATCCAGAGACCAAAATTTGTCCCTATATTTTGCCATGGAGCATCCAATTATGATTTCCATCATTTGATCAGGTACGAGGGGTTTGAGAAGCATAATTTAAATATTTTAGCTGAAAATGATGAGAAATATATATCTATTAGCAAAATAATTAAAGTTAATGGTGTTCCTATTCACATAAGATTTCTTGATTCTTACAGAATTTTATCTGCTAGCCTGGCTACACTGGCAAATCAATTATCTGATGATCAATTCAAAATCACAAGTGCCTTGTTTCCAAATCAGGACCTGAAATTAATTAGGCGGAAGGGTGTATATCCATATGATTATGTTACAGATTTTTCTAAATTTGATGAGTGTTTTCTGCCACCACAAGAAGAGTTTTACAGCAAAATCAGAGGATCTGGAATCACTGATGAAGATTATCACCATGCCCAATTGATGTGGAACAATTTAAAATGCAAGACATTTGGTGATTATCACATGGCATATTTAAAACTTGATGTCACCCTCTTAGCTGATATACTTCAAGCATTCAGAAAATCTTCCATGCAAAATTATAAACTGGATCCAATATATTTTTTCAGTGCTTCGGGCCTAGCATGGGCCGCAATGTTTTTCAACACCAAAAAGCCATTGGATCTAATCCAAGATCAAGATACGTATCTGTTTATGGAGAAATGTATAAGAGAAGGGATGGTGCAATGTTCCCAGAGATATGCCAGAGCAAATAACAAATATATTCCTGATTATGATCCAGCACTGCCATCAAATTATATAGTGTATGTAGATGCAAACAGCCTCTATGGTCATGCCATGATGGATAAACTGCCATATGCAGGGCTTGAGTGGGTTGAAAATTTCAATATTGAAGATCTTAAGGACTTTGATGACAGTAATTATGGCCTATTCTTAGAGGTTGATCTGACAATTCCTGATGATTTGCACAATAAATTTTCTGATCTGCCCCCAATTCCCGAGGTTCAGTGCTCACCTGGCTCTAAACAGAAGAAGCTCATGATGACACTGGAGCCAAAACAGGGTTATGTTATATATTACAAAAACCTCCAGTTCCTGATGAAACATGGTGTTCAATTGACCAAAATTGGAAAAGTTTTGAGGTTCAGGCACTCAGAATGGTTGAAACCATACATTGATACAAATACAGAGCTTCGAACATCTGCAAAGAGCCAATTTGATAAGGGCTTGTTTAAATTGATGGTTAATTCTGTGTATGGCAAAACTATTGAAAATGTCAGAAAACATACCGATGTTAAAATAATTACTGACCCCAGCCTGAGCAAAAAATTGGTTGCAAAGCCTAATTTCAATTATAGAAGAATTTATGATGAAAATATGGCACTTTTCAACATGAAAAAACAAAGATTAAGTTTGATAAACCTATTTATGTAGGGGCTGTGATATTGGAATTGGCCAAATTACATATGTTAAAATTGTATTATGATGTGTTGAAACCTTTTTATGGTGATTGTGTAAAATTGATGTACATGGACACGGATAGTTTTGTTCTTGATATTCAAACAGAAGATGTTTATCAAGATATTGCACAGCCTGAATTGTTTAAATATTTTGATACCAGTGAACATACAAAAATTAAACACCACAACAAAAAGGTGCCTGGCAAGTTAAAAGATGAGACACTTGGTGATGTTATTGTGGAATTTGCTGGGTTAAGTGCCAAGATGTATAGTTTTAAAACATGTAGTGGCGCTGTTGCCAAAAAGGCCAAGGGCATTGGCAGAGTGACTGTAGACAAAGAGCTTGAATTTGAAGATTATAAAAATTGCCTCAAATCCCAGAATTTAATCAAAACATCAGAATCCAGAATTCAGAGTGTGGATCACTTGTTGACTTCAAATATTGTAAGAAAAGTGGCCCTGGACCCACATGATGATAAGAGATGCATTTTATCATGTGGCATACATACTTTACCATGGGGTCATTGTGATTTGAAAAATGGAAATCAATGCCAAATTACAGAGCATGATTTGAAATAAATAAACATGCCTATGCCTATGAACTTATTTGGGTTCAAAAAACAGGCTATTATGGAGCTGCCAACACCACAACCCTCTCCTGATATACAGTCTATGCTGTCTAAACTGAGTGGCTTGTTAATTATTCATCTGAACAGCATACTTACAGATGTTGATGATGAAACAGGTAAAACATTGTACATATTTAACAATAATTTAAATCATTATCAATTACCTGTAGGTGGGCAATTCCAATTTATTACAACCCCTGAGGGTGATGTCAAGATTTCAGTAGGGAGAAATATTTATAGAATTAAGCACTCAAACATGATTTCTGGCACTGTTTATACTGTTTCTGCTGGTGACTGCTTATATATTGAGGTCCCTGGATCATATGACAAGCTTATACCCTTTTTTATAGAATTAAGAATCAGATACTCTATAATAAATAACCACTAAAACAAAAATGCCTAATGATATATTTGGCCATACAAGGCATGAAGATCACAGTGATGAGATTCTGATGCTTGATGTCAGAGTCAAGAAATTAAGAAGTGATTTACAAGCTTTGCAAACCACACTCAATGCCAGTCTTCAATTAGAAATTACAAATTTACAATCACAATGCATGGACCCTCTTCTTAAAATTGATTCTGAACTCAAATTGCTGCTTCAAAAATATACTGACTTGGCCACATTGGATAATTTTCAAAGTTTAGAAGAGGCTGTAGCAGCTCTTCAAGCCAAATTTAAGACCCAGGCCACCAACTCTGAGCAATTGAAACAATAATTGGAAGAGCAAATAAATAATGTCCAGGCACAGCTCCAAACAATTGTCAAAAGCATAAAATCACAAGAAGATTTTGATCTAGTGATTTCCACTCTAAAAGAACAGATTCAATCACTCCAAATACCTAATCTGGATCCTCTGCACAATGCCATAGCCGAGGTTAAAGAAAAAATTGAGACACTTGAAAATTTTATGAACAATTTGCCATCTTCTGATGCTTTGAATGCAATAACTCGGAGTGTAGCAAATATTAAGCTGCAACATGAAACATATGAAGATTTTGGAAAAATTCAAAGTTCCATAACCCATCTTGAAGGTACAATAGCAGCAGTGCAAAGTGATTTGGCAAATGTACTAGAATCCCGATTGCCTGGGATTGTAGATACACTTGTTAGTGTCCAGCACCAAATCACAAAGCTTGAAAACCTCAACACTGAATCTGAACTATCTCATTTTCATCATTTGATTGATGATATTCAAACAAAACTTGAAATTTTACAACAATCAACACCCACTCAGGCAGATATAGCCCTGCTCCAAAATGCTATGCAAAATGTGGCTGATGCTTCTGAATTAAACAATGTAAAATTGGCACTTGAATTTTTGCAAAATACAGTATCAAATCTTCCTACATCACAGGAACTTAAAAATATTAAGAGGGCAGTGAATAGGATATTGAAATCAGAAGATATCAAGAATATCCAAGCAGAGATCAAACATCTCACTCAGACAGTGGCCACTCTACCAACCAATCAACATATTAATGAACTGCATGCCCTGTTTGAGGATATCAGAAGACAGGTCCATGATCTTACTGCTCAAAATTCAAAATTGGCAGTTGTTGAAAATTTGCAACAAATTGTAGCTAATATCAAGCAACAGCTAGGGACCATGGAATCCAATCAAGCAAATGCTCTGTCTGTTTTTGCCACCCAGCTTCAAGAGATTGTGCAACAATACAAGAAACTTATTGTGGACATAAAAATCAAGCCAGGCCATGATGATGTTGTTAGGACCATCAATGAGCACCTTGAATCTGTAACAAGCAGATTGCTTACAGCAGAAAAAGAAATAACAGGCATAATCGAGAATCCAAAACATACAGTAATTCTTGAATTGTACAGCATCCCCAACAAAGAATATGATTCACCATTTACACCAGGTGGCAAAATATATATGCTGTCCCCTGCACAATTTTATTACCAGTTTTTTGTTGGGGGCACACTGAAACCAATCAAGATCAAATATTGGCTTCAACCACAGGCACACCACTACCCCACCTTATCAATAACAAATGCTGATAACAAAGTGAAAATCACCAGTGTAGAATTGGAGGATTTTACAGATCCCAATACATTGGAAACAGCCTATACTGAAGATGATGGCTCTTTGGAATTTAAAATACAAATAGGGGACAAATTATATTTAGAAAATCCTGCAGTATCAGCTGCTGAACACCCTATAGTTGCAATATTCTTGTTTACATATTATGTCTAGAAAAATTATTGTTGATGAATTACACAGACAGGCCCGACATAATTTTAAGAGACTCCCAGTAGTCACAAAAGGCATAGATGATTTATGGCAGAGCGACTTGATTGAAATAGCAAGTGGACAGTTGAAAAACTTAGACAAAATCAACAAGGGCTACAAGTATCTACTCACTGTAATAGATACATTTTCAAAATTTGCCTGGGCTCTGCCACTCAAATCCAAGACTGGAAAATGTGTTACAGAAGCTTTCAGGACAATCATCAATCAGAGTGGAAGATCCCCGCGCTATTTGCAAACAGATAATGGCAAAGAATTTTATAATTCAGTGTTTCAACAATTTATTAAAAGCCAGTCAATACAACATTACTCGAGTTACAGTGACCTCAAGGCCTCAATTGTAGAGAGATTCAACAGAACCTTAAAAAATCTTATGTATAAACAATTTACCCTCCAAGGTAATTATAAATGGATTAATATTCTTCCAGAACTTCTACATAAATATAACAACTCGGTCCATTCCACAATCAACATGAAACCCTCTGAAGTAACTTCATCTGATGAGCAAAAATTGATCAGGACTGTTTATTATCCTATATACCAGCCAACAACAAGAAAGGCCAAATACAGGGTGGGTGATCAAGTAAGAATCAGCAAATATAAGCACTTATTCAAAAGAGGCTTTACAAGAAACTGGAGCACTGAATTATTTACAGTGGTTCAAGTTAAACCCGGGACCCTTAACACATATATAATAAAAGATCACCGAGGAGAAATTCTCAAAGGCAGGTTCTATGAACAAGAACTCAGCAAAACTAAACGGCCTGACACATATCTCATAGAAAAAATCATCCGCAGAAAAGGCAACAAGTTACTTGTCAAATGGCTAGGACTCCCAGAACACAGCTGGATCGATGCAAACAAAGTGATAATATGAGCACCTGGGATGTTATAAAAAGGCTGCCAGAACCTGAACAACAGAATAAGAGAAATGGCAACTTGCTGCCTGATAATATTAGGTGTCTTATTGTTGGGCCATCTGCTTGTGGTAAAACTACACTAATGGTTGATAATTTTTTATTGGCACCCAACTGGTTAGACTGGAAAAACAGGCACTTGTATGTCTTCTCTAAGAGCTTGGAACAATTAAAATATCAGCAGCTGATGAAGCTATATGATGGATTGGATATTGCCACTTTTGAATCAGATGTTAAGCCACTTCATGAATGTCTCGATAATTCTGTTGTTGTGTTTGATGACATTATACTGGATAATCAAAACAAGGTTAGAAATTTCTTTACACAGGGCCGGCACAAAAACATTGATTGCTTCTACCTGGCACAGACTTTTTCAAAAATACCCAAGCAACTGATCCGAGACAACAGCAATTTTATATGTGTGTTTCATCAGGATCATACCAACCTCAAACACATACATGATGAATATGTAGGTGGGGACTTGAGCTACAATGATTTTTCCAAGTTTTGCAGTAGGTGCTGGAACCAGGACAGTTATGGGTTTGTCACTATTGATATGACAAGAACACCCAATAGTGGCAAATACAGAAATAAAATCAACAATTTTCTAGACATTGAAATATAAATAAATAACCATGAAAAGGCCAATTATTGATGATCTTAAGTTAAGAGATTATCTTGTAAAAAGATTTAAGGGATGGAAATCACAGAACCGAGGAATTTATGAAAAACACAAACAAACAGAACAGCCTATAATTGATGCTATTGGTGAATTAGGTAAGAATATCAAAACTGTTACAGAGCAAAATCAAAATTTGATCACAGAGCTTGTACCTGTAGCTGCAAGGAACATATTAGATTATCCATTCACCCCACTTTCCAGTATTCATACACCTAGTCCTATTGCTCCTAGAAGAATTGAAGCTACTCAGGATCCTATTGAATTGGGTCTTCTTGCTCAAAAATATTTAACCACACCTAAAGACAACAAAGATGAGGTGTTTGGCTTATATGCTGACACAGAGCTTGATGGTAGCATCATACATAGAATTGGCAATTTCAGAGTAACATTTATGGGAGATGATATAATTGTATATTCAGAATCTCGTCTCGGAGAAAAAGGTGCTTTTGTTAAGTACCCCGGAACACCTGGATTGTGGGAATTGATGACTCGGAAAAGGCCTGGCAGCTATACAGATCAAGATTATGATTATTACAAAGAAATATTAATAAAATCAGATGCTCTATACCAGAACAATGATCCCACACAAAAAAGGGTTAAGTCGAGCAGTGGGGCAAAATACAATAATTTAATCAAGCCCATATGGTCACAGATCAAGACTGGCAGTGGAATCAAACAATACAACACCCTGCCTAAAGAATTTGTGTGGGTTGATGATGTCAGGAAACTTGTGGATAGGTTATTGGTGATAGCTGGGGAGGAAAATGCTGGCAACAACAATTTTTACAATGAAAAGGTTGGAATTATGGACATGATAAGCACAAAATTGTCTAATTTTATAGTGAATGACACTAAGGGGATTGGATATCTCATAAAAATTATTAATACTCTACCACCTAAATTTTGGAATATTTCTGAGGGCCGGGGGTTGGTTAATGACATTATAAACAAGCTGCCATTTGAACTACACATTCCAGGCTATCAGTATTGTGGTCCAGGCACAAAATTGGAGCATAGATTAAACAGAGGTGATCCTGGTGTAAATCCCCTAGATGCTGCTTGTAGAGACCATGACATAGCATACAACACACATACTGATCTTGACAAGAGACATGTTGCAGACAAAAAATTAGAAGAGGCTGCATTTGGTAGATTTGTAAGCAAAGATGCTTCTTTGAGTGAGAGAATAGCAGCATTGGGAACCACCATAGCTATGAGCACCAAACAAAAACTGGGGTGGGGGTTGTGAATATGTATATAATAAACCTAGGATGAAGGCCAAGGGTGTTATGTATCAAATACCTTATGCAGGTCTCAAATCTCTTAAAACTATTGACAGTCTCTTGACCAAAAAGCAGCGCAAGAAAAAAAATTCTTGTATTGCAAAGGGCCATGGTATGAAATTGTTGCTTAGCACCCCCAATTAAAAAAATTACAGCAATCAAGGAAAAAATCACATGTGGGGGGATTTATATTTACCATCCCTGCCATCTTAGCTGCTCTCGGGGCTGTTGGGAGCTTGGCTGGGGGATCAGCTGCCATAGCAAAAACAGTAATAGATGCCAAGAAAAATAAGGCAGAATTAGATGAGCAGAGGCGCCATAACCTGGCCATCGAGAAAAAAGGCAAAGGTGTTAAGAGAGCCATGAATAAGTTTAAAAAAAACAAGAGCCGCTTACAAACCAAGATATTGAAGCTTTAATCAAGCCACTGGGCATCAAAAATTTTAGAGGTGTGTACATGTCTGATTCTTTACCAGAACAACCACTCAACAAAGAGTGTGGCATTGTTAATTTGGATGAGTACAAAAATCAGGGCACTCACTGGATTTGTTATCTTAAATATTTAAAAAATGAGGCATTTGTGTTTGATTCATTTGGAGGTGTTCCACCTGAAAATTTAATAAAATATTTAAAATCAACTAATCTTTATTACAATAATGCCCGTGTTCAAAATTTCAAAGATGTTAATTGTGGACATTTGTGTTTATCTGTTCTTAGATATATGTCTCAAATAAATAAACCATCAATTGAAAATTTTCAAAAGGCCTTGTGGTATCTGAAACATCATGGGGGTATTCCATCTCACCAGCCAAAATTCAATATTGAAACTCAAATTACATGATGACATAGTGTATCCCAAAACAATAGCTCTCAGAGCATTTTACGGCATGTACTTGATCCCTAATATTACACACCACAACAACAAAATTGCAGTAGGGGATCAAAAAATTGTCATCACTCCAGGGCAATATAATCTGTCCACTCTAAATGCTCAATTACCCAGAGGTATAGTATTAACTCAAAATTCTGTCACTCACAGAGTAGAGATTGTATCTGCTACAGAAACAGTGGATCTGGGTACTATAGGAGAGCTGTTAGGCTTTGAGAACAACACAAAACTTGAACCAGCCATCAAACACACTGCTATGAATATACCCAAATTCTTAGCCATAGAGACTCTGAATATTCACTGTAATGTGGCTGAGGGTATGATCACCAAATCAAATGGCATAGGCACTCACAAACAAACTGGCATCATTGCAACATTCAAACCTAATTCCGAATTTATGGAGCCCATCATCTACAATCCATCCCCAACATTATATTTTCCTGTGTGCCATAATAGAATAGATTATATTGAATTGATGGTCACTAATGAAAAAGAAGAATTAGTTGATTTTGCTGGAGCCACAACAACTGCTATCATAGAGATTAACATTTAAATAAAAATACATACAATGGAAAATATTGAGAGTTATGAGCTACAATCATTCCCCCCAAACAGGAGGACATTTGCAAATTTAAATCAACCCAACACAGAGATTGAAGTTGATCTTGATGTAGGGGATGGATTTATACACCCTCACAGAGCAGATCTATACATCAAATTTGATGTTGTAAAGCTCGATGGAACAGATTATCCGGCAAATTCAAATATAAGATTGGTGGACAATTTTGTGCCACATCTATTCTCTGAAATTGAGATCAGAAAGCATGGCGTTGTTATAAACAGAGTGGATTATCCCGGCATTACCTCCACAGCTTTGGCCACATTAAAATTATCCAAAACCGAGGCTTCTTACTACAAAATAGGTGGATTTGAGGCTGGTGAGAAAATATTATCTAAAAATCACACAGTGCTGTTCCCCATGCGCCTGTTGCCAGGATTCTTCTCAGATTACAAAGATATTATGTGGAAGGGTGGTTTAAGAATTACATTTAGAAGAGCTGCCAATGATAATAATGCTTTGATGAGGTACAGCACATTAAACCCTACAGGGGAAGCTCTGCCTAATACCCTACCTGATGAAGGCAAATGTATTATTCAGACTATGGAGCTAAGAATCCCTGTTGTTGAATATGAGGCCAGTTATGCTCTTAAATACAAAGCAGATATAATAAAAAATCCACAGGTTCCTCTACAATTTTATACATATCAATGTGTACAGAAGCCCGCATCTGGTACTTATTATGAGTTTGATGCTACAAATTCATTCTCCAGTATACAATATGACATGCCTGATTTTGTGGTGGTACTGTTTCAGACTGGAAGACACAACAATCAGGAAAAAAATTCAAGTAGATTTGATAACTGCAACATCAAGAACATATATCTTAAAAATGGCAGAAATGAGGTCTTTCCTAGAGAAAATTATAATTTAGACATGTCCAAGGATGATTTCCTCAAATTATATGAGGCATTTTCGGCATTCAAAAGGGTCACTACTGGCAATACTGACATGTATTACACACCAGATGAATTCAAAACACAGAGACCCATGTTTGTAATCAACACTTCAAAAAGGAAACAAGTTGTGGTGAATGACAGGACAAACATTAAAATTATCTGTGAATTCCATGAGGCATTACCTGATGACACCATATGTAGTGTTATTCTCATAGGGGAAAAATCATATGTTTATGATGTAAGAAATGAGAGGGTCACAGAGCAATTCTAGAAGATATTTGCTCTTATTATGCTGTTATACAACACACAAACCTCAACTGTATTATCAGCTAGCAGTGAATATCTTATGTGTGGGCATATTATTTTGTTGTATGTATTTCAATCTTATATCAGGACTCGAACCCAAAGCCCCTGATTACAATGCAACAATATTAACACTTCTCAATATGGAATATGCCCACATTTTACTGGGTTCTGAGACCTTAATACAGACAAAATTGGATTTTGAACTGCCATAATATTTTCTAAGTCTTTGCCTAGGCTCATATTATCAGAATAGAATTGCTTTCAGCATGAAAAGCAGTTTATTGCCACTATGCCAGAAAATATGTATTTTTATCTCAATAATCTTTGTTACACTTTTACATGTCGCACAGAAAGATTAATGGCCTCTTCAGTGAATCGCACAGAAAAATCATTAATGTTCCCTTCTAGCTGTGTAGATTATATCTCTTGCGTGCCGGCAAAACATGCAAGCAATTAATTATGTTTGCCCGCTTTTCCCCTATTGTATGGCTGCGCAGGTGATCCCCAATATAAAATAATTTTGCTCTGTTGAACAACACTTTTTACCAGGTTTTCAGATCTGGGAGCTATCAACTAGCAATAATTATTCTCAAAATCTCACGTGTGGAGATATTATTTTGCAACATGTATTTCAATCTTATATATTTTATGAGAACTCAAACCCGAGCCTTTTGCTTACAAAGCAACAATATTAACATTTTGCCATCAGGGGAGGCTTTACATTTTACCAAGATTCAAACCCTCCCGATTACAAAGGCAATAAAAACCATGCACCACACTCCACTAGGTTCTAAGACCCAGTATATCAATTCAAGATTCCTGGGATTTTGACAGAAAAAACACACTATAAACAATAAAATCATATGGGAGCTTGGCATTGTTTTAACTATGGGCAAATCTGCTTGAGGGGGGGGGTTCATACTTTCCGAAGAGCATTTTCACAAAAATCTTGGATTAGACGGGGTTCCACACTTGAGCAAAAAGCTCATATGGGCATGTTGAGCTTGTTTTAAGTATAGCCAAATCTGCTTGAGGGGGGTTCATACTTTCTCGGGTTTATAATACAGTCAATACAACTACTTGTGTCAAATGACAACAGATCCAAAGTTTTGGAAACGAAGAGGAGTTTTATTGCTTCGACCGGGGTACGGTAGGCACTATGATTGAAGTGAATATTGTACATTTTTACTTGTACGATATAAATACCTGTATCATCGGAAATAGTATGGAGTGTGTATTCAGGGATGGTGTCAGCAGCAGCCAATTAACACTTGAATAGATGTTTAAAAGATATAGAAAAAGCTGTAGTATTTGCATGACATTTCTAAATTTTATGTTTTGTAATAATGACCCTCACACAATTTACCTTCATTTAATACTCTTAAACTTTTGAAAAATGGACTTGGTTTACAAAGCCCCCACTGATAATTCGTGAGCCTCCCCTGGAGATCAATTCTAGCTACGGGCCTTGACCGAGACAAACCTCTGTAAAATCGAGTCGAGACCAAGACCTAGCGTCCGAGACTTCGTCTCGTTCTAGACTTTTGCATGACGTTTGAAAAATGTACGTGAACTAAATATTTCTATGCGAGTTTTTCAGACATACCAAGTGGATATCTAGCTGATTATTTGTAGATAAGTAATATATTTTGTTTATAGTAATTACAAAGTCAACTCGTAAGTGGCAATGCGAGCCTGTGCTGTATAGTTGCATATAATTACAGGATAAACTCTATTTTCGAGCGTTCGTAGCATCGAAACTAGGCGTCACAGAAAGAAACTTAGCAAGTAGAGTTCTCTGCCTTAATGATCTCTTTGCACGGTAAAGTTTGTGTCGTCACGCGCCGTGTATGTTGTTTGTACTCTATATTTCGAGACGAGGTCAAGATGTGTCTTTCGAGATGCACACGAGAACGAGACGAATGGATGTTTACAAAGACGATACCGATATTGAGACAGACATTTACAACTTGAGGCGAAACCATAGTGCGTATTATCTGGTGCACTGGAGCTAGACTTTGTAGAGAAACTCATGGTTACTGTTGGTTTGCTGCGCATGAGACATTGTTTCTCTTTAAATATATGTTTTGAGAAACTGAGATCATCAGCTCAAAGAGCAGCACTTGTTGAAAGTATCCTGAAAATAAGCATAATTTTTTTTAAAAAAAAAATCAAAGAGGAAAAGACGTTCAACCAAGTAGACGCATACTGGTGTTGAAGTTCTGAAGATTCAACAAATGCCTGTCTGCAACGTTCATTTGATTAGTTAGCACGCACCACATGATCATACACCACACACAACACTGCTCCAGAACGTAGTGCAACGGTGCAGACACCAAACACACTACTTGACACCAAATCAACGAAGTTGTACAGCGTACTGAACTAGATGCGTGAGTGCAGAAAAAGTCAAAACGTGCAGCGAACTAGAAGAGGCTATTTACAGAATATATTTCTCCTTTGTATCAAATGAGACCATAGTTTATTTCCCTTCCTTGTCTCCGGTTAATTGGCTGCACACTCGTTCATGTGAAACTGACACTGGATTCGAGTCTGCATAATAATTCATATGTTCAATAACAATAACCTACGCCATTGATTTCCAAAGTTTCTTCATATTCTTCCTAAAAATGTCTAAAATTAACAATATGTTTTCAAGGAACACAGTAGTGAGTGATTCATACTATTGTAACGTTCGTCCACTCTACGCCAAGAGATCGTTAATCTGCCACTGAATCTGATTACAACACAAACTTCTTTATGCAATTCATTCGTAACTCATATTAAGTATAATCATAGGTACTTCGCCTAGGCATAAATCTGAGCCCGATTCTATTCATGGTTCATAATTTTTTCTGCACTTGAATGATTCGACCAGTGTGTTGTAAGGAACAAAATAATTTGTAAATTCTATATGCCTAAAAGTTCTTTACATAACATTTACTGTTAATTTACTATCAAATATTACACTTAATTTTTTAACTACCTTCTGAACTTTCATATACAATTATGCAAAATCTTTGGTACTTTTTTCTTGTTAAGTATTATCAAGTTTGATTTTTCAGAGGATATATGATAGGTTCGAGTGAAGGACATGGCAGTGTAGATTAATATACGTTGCACAAAAAAAAAGAAACAGACGGTGAACAATTAACACATTTAATATAAACTGGACGTTATGTCCGAAACATTCAAATACATTGAACCATGATACAACAAGATTACACACAGAATACATCTGCTAATGATTTCTCTTTTTCTGGCCGTGAAGACCAAGCCTTGTAGACATACGCTTAATACCTGAACCGTATCATCCCTCCAGGTGTCCCATTAACAAAAAATCAGGTAGGCTGATGACCAGATCGGTCTGGTGGGTGGCGAATCCTGGTAGACCTTCTCGGAGACGAGTGAGGTGTGCTAGGACCTGGTTCTGGGTATCCGGCTCTGCCTGGGGTAGGTTTGGTACTGTTCCACTGGGGTTGGCTGAATTTCTATTTGGTATTGTAAATTTGAAGTCGTCGCCATTTGCAGTGTCACGTGAAACACGTCTCTTCAACCACCTGGGGTGTACTACTCGTGTGACCCCATCTTCCAACATTATCTCGTAGAGGATACTATCCCCAATACGACGAATGACAACTCCTGGGATGTAATTTGGAGTACCGTGCTTAGGTTATTGAACCCAAACTGCTGAGTTGATGGAGAAGGTACCATATTTTGACGAAGAGTCGTTCCGAAACTTTGCTGACTTCCTCGGCTTGAACGGAGATCCACTCGACAGAGGTACATTGTTTGGTTCCCACCAAAATCTGGGTCGGTGTTTCAAGACCGAAAGTGCTGGCAGGCTTCCTTTTCCACCCAGTCGCGTGTTCCGAAGGATGAAAAGAAGGTTGGCGATCCCCATAGCAAGTTCAAGCGTGCTCAGGTTGGGTTTGTCAGTTATAAGCTTGACAAGAGCGGTTTTGACAGTACGAACGTATCGTTCGGCTAAGCCGTTGCTAGGGCTGTGATGAGGCGGTGAAGTAACATGTTTGATGCCATTCTTAAGGCAGAAGTTACGAAATTCGAGAGAAGTGAACGTTGGGCCGTTGTCGGATACGATGGTATTTGGTATCCCTAGCGCGGCGCAAGATTGCATAAGCCAGCGGATCGTTTCCTTTGTGTCCAAAGTATGTACAGGCCATACTTCTGTCCACTTGCTGAAGCCGTCTACTATCAGTAGGAACTTACGCCCTGCAAAGAAAAAGTGGTCTACATGCCATCTCTCGTTCACGTACGAAGCGAGAGGCCATGAAGAATCGGGTCCGTTGCGGACCTTAGGAGCATTAGCTCGCATTTATTGCAGATCGCTACAAAATCCGTAATATCTGCTGACATGCCTGGCCACCAAAAATCTGGATAGACACAACTCTCTCATTCGAGTTACCGTATGGAACTTCGTAATGTCTACGAAATAACGGTGCGGAGTTGGATCTCAGTGATATATCCACCAAATAAGGTGCAATGGGCTTGGTCAAATCAGCATCAAAGATTATCTCGTACCTGGAAGAAATTTCTCGCCTTAGGTCGTCGGCACCAGCGTTAGTAATAGTACCTTGTACGGTGTTAGTTGAAAGAACACTAGCTGTAACTAAAAATCGCCTCCAAGATGGTTGAATAATGTCCAACCATGTGCGACCGATCAATGGATATAAAAGTCTCTCCTGACAGAGAAAAACAGGTAAACTATAAGTTTTGCTAGATGGCTAGATGGACTGCCATTACTTGCTGCTTGATTGGGTTGATTGATTGAATTGTTGTTTTAAGTCCACTTTATGCACAGAAAGACTAATCGGGACTGAACTACAGTTTAAAGTGAAATCCGAACAATTGTGCCATGTGCCTCCATCGGGTATCGAACCCAGGACCCCTTGATTACAATGCGACGACGTTACCACTACGCCATCGGGGAGACCCCTTGCTTGATTGGGGTTGCCTGACAACGTTTGATTTCCCATACTTGTTCAGGTGTTAACTTTAGAAAAAGGGTACTTGAAATGCTACACGGTTTTCTACAGTTTATCCTTTGTTTTCTCAGGATTATTCTGTTGTTTCTATTGCATTTACAAGACTCTTTGAGCACCTGTCATTAACTAACTAACTCTCTATCCTTATTGAACGCGAAGGTTCATGGCTGCAGCAACACAGGCCTTCCATCTGTCCCTAGCAAGATCCATAGGCATGCGCACGGGAGGGGGGTAAGGGGGGCAATTGCCCCCCTAATCATGGACGTCCTCAGATTTTTTCCACGGAGGGACAAACAAGGTATTTTTCCTAGGGGTATTATATTACCTTGATAATATGTTGCCACCTCAAAAAACACCACTTCAATTTGAAATTATCGCATTAATGTAAATTACTATGACCGAAATCAAATTATACGTATGAAATATATACTTTTAGGTTCAGACTCAATTTCTAAGGGGAGGTGTGGCCATCCTTGCTCCCCCTTCGAGCTGTCCATGTCCCTACATTATTATACTTTGCTACGCCCCTTGGGGGTACGTACTAAAAATGTTATATTCCACGGCTACAGATATCTTTATCTCAGGGGGATAGGTTCTTTATTCGATAATTCCAAATAAAAAAGCGTTTTATAGCCAAGAGGATATAGTTAAATGCGGATCTATATTCTGATAACAAATACAAAATACAGAGAAATATATATATATATATATATATATATATATATATATATATATATATAATCGAAAAGGTATTCTTTTCTTGTATCTATTTCTTCTATAGGAAAAAGGCTTATTCTTCCTTGATTATCGAAAAGGCTTCTTCTTCTTTTATCATCAAAAAGCTTCTTCTTCTCTAATTATCGAAAAGGCATCTTCTTCTTTTATCATCAAAAGGCTTCTTCTTCTTTTATTGTCAAAACTCTTCTTCTTCTTCTTTTGATTATCGAAAGGCATCTTCTTCTTTTATCATCAAAAGGCTTCTTCTTCTTTTATTGTCAAAAGGCTTCTTCTTCTTTTGATTATCGAAAGGCATCTTCTTCTTTTATCATCAAAAGGCTTCTTCTTATTTTATTGTCAAAAGGCTTCTTCTTCTTTTGATTATCGAAAGGGCTTCTTCATTCATCAATTTCCACTTCTTTTCTTTGGTAAAAGGATAATCTTCTTTTTCTTTCTTCTACCTTTTATGACAATCTCTTTCTTCTATTTACAAAAAAATAGTCATCCCCTTTTATTCATCGCTGTTTCTTATTTCCTCTATTCATATCAATTCTTATTTCTTCTTTCAGCAGCAATTCTTATTATCTTCTATATTCCGACGAGATATTCTTATATTCTCGATAAATTCTTCTATTTATTCTTTCCACAGCAAATTCTTATTTCTTCTATTCTTCTTTGCCACTGGAAAAAGTCTTATTTATCTCATTTATCGCAAATATTTATCTTTACCATATCTCTTCTCAATAATATAGACAAATCATTATGCTGCATTCCTTGTAGAGAATTGAACCAAAGCTATAGAGGAATTTTTAGGAGCGTCTAATCTGACAATAGCGCCTCCTCCTAAAACACGACCAAAAGGGGAATAACCAGGGTCGCTAATAACAAGCGCTGCCAATGGCCCAGTGCGACTAAAAAGGAGCGCAAGCGTAAAGTGCTTCGGGCGTCTAATTTGACAACAGCGCCACCGGGGACAAAACCAAAATACTGACGATGTTCTCCTCGTCAGAAAAATAAAAAGAGATAGATTTCTGAATTCGTTCGCTTACTTAATAACTTTCCTAAACGTTTCATATGCGGCCATATTCTTAATTATTTTAATTTACTATATACACCATTCTATTTATTTCTTTTATAGTATTTGAACTCTTCTTTTATATATTTCTCAATTTACTATAATATATATAATCCTTCCTCTCCGCTCTGAGTTTTTATAATTTCCTTTGCTCCTCTTTATATAGCGTGCTGCCATCTCTCGTCGATTCCGAGAAACCATTCCTCCTTGCAACTCTCATTGTGTCATCGAAACTGGCACGTGACAACTTTCACCTAGAAATTTAGTGTAGAGGAATCTAATAGCAGTTATAAACCGATATTATACTCTTAAAGAAAAGAAAATATTTTTAAGCCAATTAAAGTTCAAAGCAACTACAGGGAAAGGGGGTGCAATGGCGCAATCACAGGGAGGCAATTGGCATTGCACCTCCAAAACCTTGGACGGAAATCAATTCTAGGGGGTCAAGGGGGGCAAACATTGAGGTAAAAGAGAGCAAGGCTAGTAGAATCTAAGAATAGCAGGACAAAAGGATACTCAAGATGGAATTATTTTTCACGTTCTCTTGCATTATTTCTTCCAGACGGCCAAGAGCACCTGCAGGGCGGCACAAAAGGAAATTGCCTCCCTCGATATCAAATTTTATACAAATAAAAATACATTTCGTAAAATTTTCTTGCTCGCTTCGCTCGTACTTTCTGCTTTTCTTACAGTCTTACAAGTTCAGAGCCTTAGCTAGGGGGCGGCGGAATGGTAAAAGATAATGCCATGCGCCCCATGAAATATCTTGTGCCATATTAAATCAATATTGTTTTCAGTTTGCAAAAATTTGGATCTAAAAATGTTCTTCCTCTCTTCGCTTGCAATTTTATTGTTTTCTGTAATGCGTTGTAAATTGCCAGAGAGAGAAGGTATAGTTACTAAGTGCTTCAGACTCTTGCTGATAAACTGTTTTGTCTTAAATGCATGAACACAATTGTTTGGAGAGAAAGGAGCGCGACACATTTCAGAGACAATTTATTAATTCGTTATGGTGCCTATATGTTGCTGCATTATATAATGTATATATATATATATATATATATATATATATACACACACATACACATACACACATATACACACACCCATCAATGCAATGGAACTAAAACAGTGAGATAAAATGAGTTTTTTTTTTCTCGACTGAGCTTTCATCGAGGCTCTTCCCCCCCCCCCTAATTAGAGGGTCTGCGCAAGCCTATGGCAGATCTATATACTCTTTTCCATCCCTACCGATTTCCTTTAGGTCCATCTCAACATTATCCCTCCATCTTCGTCTTGGTCTTCCTACTGGTCTCTTACCATCAGGTTTCCCAACATGAATACTGTAAACTCTTCTTTCCTCTCTCATTCGTACCACATGGCCTGCCTACCTAAGTCTTCTTGATTTAATTATCTGGACATGAATACAAATTATGTAGTTCTAAATTATGTAACCTTCTCCACTCACCTGTCTCCTCATCCCTTTTAGGTCCAAAGATTTTCCTAAGGATCTTATTTTCAAATACTCTCAATTTATGTTCCTCTTTCAATGTAAGGGACCAAGTTTCACACCCATATAATACTACAGGCAATATTACTGTTTTGTATATTTTAACTTTTAGTTTCTTAGATATTAAACGAGAAGACAAAAGTTTATGAGGAGAGAAGTAACATGCATTTCCTGAATTAAGCCTGCTTTTTATTTCCTCTTTAATATCATTTTCATTTGTTAGTAGTACTCCTAAGTTCTTGAATTTGGAAACTGATTCAAACGAGTTGTTATCATTAATTAGATTTTGATTATTACCTAACACTTGGTTTCGGCCTGTAAGAATATATTTTGTTTTCTCTTTGCTAACTTCCAAACCTATCTCTTTAGCTGCTTTGAAAAATATTTTAGCATTTTTCTTAATTGTATTTACATCATCCCCCAGTAAGTCTACATCATCTGCATATGCTAACAGCTGAGTCACACCGTTCAATTAAACCTGTCACTAACCAATATTTATTAAACTACCTAAGCACTGTAATTTAAAGCCTTTCTTGAAGTTTAATTTCTTCCCTTAAATTTGGGGAGCGCAAAATTTACAAAGATCATGAAAACTCCTGTTCGTAGTTATTTTCTTTCTCACTATATCCACTACGAGCACTAAGAGTTCCCGAGCATCAAGAGGGGACACGTGGTGGATATTGTGAGAAAGAAAATGGGGCAAGACATTATAGGGGAATAGGATAGTGAGAGAGAAGTGCAAGCCTTGCAAACCATTTGAGAAAATGGGTACAGCAGAGTTGATGACAAAATCATGAATATTAGTGAAGGTCTGAATATAGATTTTTGCAATGAACCCAGTGCTGGCGGTGATAATAAAAGGAGGAGGCAAGATAATTCTGTTTTGTAGATATGCGGGTGATTTGTTAGGGATATGGAAGGGAACAAAAGGGCAGCTGAGTACACTAGTTAAAGAAATAAAATATGAAAGAAAAATAATATTCCTCTAACTCGAAACGGAACAGGAAAGGAGATGAAATTTCTTGGATGTAATGATGAAAAAAGAGGAAAGAGTATTGAGGCCACATGGTATCAAAAGAAGTGTTTGGTAGGAGTGTTGTGGCGCAAAAGAAGTGATGTGAGTGGAACAACGAATCGAATTTTTATGAGGAACATGGAGTACAGAATAAAGAAAATGTACACTGAGAAAGGGGAAGAAGAAATCACAATTAAGAGCCTATGGAAGAGAACGGCTATGAAAAGAAAGACAAATATAATGTCTACAGAAGAAGGACAGAAGAAGAGGAGAAAGGATCGGAAGAGGGTGAAGAGAAAGAAAAGGAGAGATGGTTTGGCATAAGAAGTTCGGTAGAGGCCACATACAATATATGTAAAGTGCTATGAAAAGTGAGCACAAGAACTCACAGGAAGAGAGGACGCACCATTTTAAGCATAGCGAATAAAGTCAACAAGGAGGAGGACGAAAATAGAGGTAACCAACGAAATATCGAGTTGCCAGTTTTGGATTAGTATCATACCAACTGCACAGGGTAATGTAACATTGATTCCAATGATAATACAGACAATTTATGGCATAAAATGGATATTATGTAAATTTACTCTTGAAAGAAGTGGAATTCATGGAAATGGCATTGCTTATTTGGTTATAAATGCCTGATATGTCCAATCCTCGAAGTGAAGGGGGAAGCGAGGAGATGCTATCCCCGCAGCCAACAGAATTTTTGCAATGCACCCCCAGATGCCTCATTGTCACCATGTTAAACCATAGAAGCGTCCCCTCAGCTAACCCCAAGGTTCGACCAAACATCAACTGCTCTTAAATTATAAAGTTATAAATCACTCCACAAACTTATGATTTAATATTCGTTCATGCATACACCATACAGTCCAATATACAAACTACTTGGATTATGGGAAATAACTTTATTGACTTAAAATGTACATTATGTTCACGAGAATTAAACACAATGAAACATCAGTGTGTACACAAATAAATACGTTTTCAAAGATACCAGATAACCATTTTGTGTTAAAGAGTGAATTATCCAGAACATGAGTGATTCAACTGTTGGCTGAAATTTTGATATTGCAAACTATCAGGTTCTTTCCCGTTTGAAGATTTCTTTTCTGAAGTTTCGTATTTTTCTGCCTTTTTGTTACGTTGGATGGTCTGTAACTGAGGAGTTTACTTGTAGGAAATTTAGACTCCGGTGTTCCTCTGGATCCAGTCTCTGTATGTGGACACTTGAGTGTAGACGCCAGGGTATGATGGTTCGGCACAGCCGTAGCCCCAGGAAACGATACCAACTTGGACGCCATCAGCAACGAGTGGGCCGCCAGAATCTCCCTGAAGAAACAAGAAGACACATTCATAAGATTGAATGTTAGCAGGTGAACAAATGACGGGTTTTGTAACATGTGCATGATAAATTATAACTTTGCACATATCTTGGTGTGCTCAATGATCAAGTCCATATAGACACGACCTTCTAGTGTTATTGAAGATAAACTACAAACTACATTTTTATCACATGAAGTTTAATGTGGAGATTTATAACCTATATTTTGTGACTTTAAAAAACTCAAATATTTTTTCGAACAAAGAGCGAATTTCTGAGTCAAGCTGTTTCTTGAGGAGAGTCAAAAATAGAATGTTGTCTTCTTTTCGTCATGTGATGAACACATTCTGATCTGCATGTTCATTCTCAAACACGTTTAGGTAGTGGATCCCGCTTTATTCTTGGAAGGAATCCAGTAACCGAAAAAATACAAATTCGTAGAATTAAATTACATACCTGGCAGGAATCCTTTCCTCCTTGATCCAATCCTGCGCAGATTTCTGCTTCTGGGTCGACTTCATTGCCATAGTATTCGTTGCAAGTGTCGTCATCGACAATTGGCACCTCTACCTTCTGCAAGATGTCAGAAATGTCGCCACCTTCCTGCAAAATTAGAGTAATTTAATATTATTTTTTTTCATTTTAACACTTCACATCGAAAAATGGCTGATATGCTGTGAAATGAAATATCTCACGCAATATGTCAAAAGTCCATTGTACGAAGAAGACGTTTATATTCGGATTTACCAGCATTGAAGCTCTCAACCGAGAATCATTGACTCCAAGGTGACAGTATTTGGACTATTTCAAACCGTAAAAAAATATTGACAATTTCACAAACGTTCTTTATGTATTCCGAATACATATTACCGTGTAGATAACTATAGTAATTTTTAACTACTTTGGTGTCATTTCATTTTCCTTGTTAAGTTTGGAGATCATACCTCATTACCTAGGAGGCACGCATGTTTGACCATATATACACTTCATTTTTAAAACGTATTTTTATATTTAACAAACAAAGACAGTCTGATCGTTGCTGTAAATATATTATTTGACGGCGAGATGAGAGAATAACAAGAATTTTAACGAAAATTAACTTTATTTTCTACATTTTTTTCCATAAATTAAAAATCGCATGATGGGTGGTGAAGAGTTGTGTTAAATTACTTCAAGCCCATACAATCAAAACATTTTAAAAACGCGGTTGTTGATATTTGTCGTAAATGTTTGGAAAATAAACAAAATGTATTGACTTTGTTTTATATTGTATTTTAAGTGTAGTAAGAACATTTATTAATGAAGCTTTCAAAGAAATCTGAACCGACATTTCAGAACACAATCATATTATACACTAATTTTTTAATAAAAAATGTCGGTGAAAAGTAAAGTTTACAGGGTGTCTCATAAGTAATAGAGCAAACCGACACAGGTGAAAGTACACGCTAATAGAAACAAAAAAGTCTAAGTAAACATGGGTCTGCAAACGAGCCGTTTTCGAGATAATCGCGAATGTGTGATTACAAGCCGCCACTGACTTCATTGTTTGTAAACTACGTCCTAGTTGGTAAAATGCTAATAATGTGTGCGAATGTGTGTGTACAATGTGTTGCATTTTGTAAACACACAGTGCTTTACTCCTTGCGCGGACAGAGGTTTGCTCTTTGTTTACAAAACCGTGTAACCGAGGTGGCGTTGTAATCAAACAGGATGGATATAATCAGTACAAAGAATTGTACATGCTTTTGACCAATTCTAAGCACACATTCGCACACATTATTAGCATTTTACCAACTAGGACGACGTTTACAAACAATGAAGTCATTCGCGATTATCTCGAAAACGGCTCGTTTGCAGACCCATGTTGACTGAGACTTTTTTGCATTTATTATCGTGTACTTTCACCTGTGTCAGTTTCCGCTATTACTTTTGAGAGACCCTGTATAACATGGAAAGTTCAGGAGGTACTTGAAGTATACTTTTCTAAATTTTAATTTGTAGTTGAGTTTAAAAATTTAATAATAAGTTAGCAACAAAAGAGAGTTTACCATAGCGGTTCTTTTCGATTATCAGGTTTAAAATTGTTTAAGTAAACACATTTCAAGAAAATTACTCAAGTGATGAGTAACAAAGACCATATCATTGTCCAATGTCTGTCCACAGATTGTGATTGGCCATCGCCAATCTTCGTACAAAGTAAATAAGTGATATACTTACAGTTAATGCACCCCATCCTGAGACAATGGCTGCAGTTCCTCCTGCAGTTACTTGATCTTGTTCAGGCAAAGCCACTGGGCCGACGCTGTCGCTGAATTCAAATGGTTGGCTGACCTGAAAAGGTGGAAATCGATTCTCTTGTGAAACTGGAACAAGTAAACAGCAAGTAAAAATTGAAAGCAAAATCAATATGAAATTTTGAGTAGTGTGTTACATATGCAAACGTGCATGAAAATTGGTGAGTGAAAGACCTGACAAACCTTAAAAATGATGAGCTGATCTGTGTATCTTCATCTTCTAAGAGATTTATATGTTAATTGTAAAATTTGTACTGATATACTACAGAATGTAATAAACCTAATAGATTCATCACAAACGTGCACTGCCTTTGAAAACTGCCTTAATTACACATAATTTAATTTTTTCTTGTTGCAAATTAGTGACGTGTGAACAAGCAACATTTTCTTGTCTGGCGAAAATTAAACATTATTTCGGTGTAATTCTTAATTCTTTGCAATAAACGATGTTATTATTTCAAATTAATTACTTAGATATACCATTCATGTAGATTTAATAATACCGTGCGTCCATTTCGATCTGCAGCCGAGAGATCGGGAGAAGCGTGGCGGGCGGCACTGACGGAGATGCCGACATTTGCGGCCTGAAATGCCCGCTTATTTTTATGGACATTGCAGACATTTATATAAATATTGCAAAACGAGCACTAACCTGTGTTATAAGAGTATGGTTTTAATTTTAGTAGCTTAGTGACTGTATGTGCCGATGATTTTGACACGCCCACCTCTTGTGAAACACGGCGTAGAGGTTTGTTTGGAGAACGTTCTAACGCTTCACCAATATCATCGAGTTTTGCTTCGGTTAGAATCCGTCGTTTTTGCTTAGGTGTTTTAAAATTTAACGATACAGTTTCTCGTAATTTAAGGACAAGATATCTAACCGTATCTCTGTGTGGAGTTGAAACGCATGGGAATTTCTGTACAAATTACCTACACACGTCTCTACACGAGGAGTTTGTTTTCACGTAGGTACGTGTCATACATAAAAAATCTTTGTTCTAACGTGAATCTTGCGGCTGGCATTCCAATCGTCTCACTGACACGTCACACATACACACTACAATAACACAAACAAGTAACTGCAAGTAACCAAGAATAACACTCTTGCGCACAGTACGAAATTAACACGCTCTTGGTTTACATTGCTCGCCACTATATTTACAACTCTGTCTTCATCTAGTCGCGAAGGAACAAAAAACTCGAGCTCGGATATTTCGGATTGCGAGGAAGCTCACGAAAACCATTCACTTTTATCGGTTTCGTCTGCAGTGTAATCCTGATACAGTGTTGCACATTCGAAACCTCCAAACGATTCCCATCGCCACAAAACTCTTTCAAGGATATAAACTTAAGCAGGACGTTACTGATCAAAACCATGATTAAAATGCTTTTTTATCTGTGGCTCTTAACATCGTTTCTATAGCGTATTTATTTGTGTATATAAGAGCAGAACTTGGATGAATTACAGAAGAACTTTTGCGTGTTATAACACAGGTTAGTGATCGTTTTGCAATATTTATATAAATGTCTGCATATGTCTATAAAAATAAGCGGGCATTACAGGCCGCAAATGTCGGCTTCTCCGTCAGCGCCGCCCGCCACGCTTCTCCCGATCTCTCGGCTGCAGATTGAAATGGACGCACGGGATTTCAACCAAAGAATGGTACTTATTCCAACAATTGGTAGTGAACATACGTGAAGTTACTGTTAAAATGTAGTGGTGTCGAAAATAAATATGCCCATACAATGACTTGGAAATCATAAGAGTTGATTAGATTTTCATATGTTCTTTTGCACACACTAATGATAAAATTTTCAGTCATCGTTTTTGTCATGAGTTTTCAACCGTATGGATAACTCAATAATATATTTCTGTTATTTTCTATGGAATTTGTTACTTGTCTTAGTATGTACATATATACTCACCCTGAGAACAGCAACGTCATTGACAGTCCAATAATCTTCATGGATAATTATTTCTGCCACATCATGAGATGAACCTCCTTGGCCAGAAAGGTTGATGGTTCCAGCAATCAGACTCAAAGTGCCTGCTGTGATTCTGCAAAATTTTGAAAAACGGTAAGTAGAAGTACTTTTCTACGAAACGACATTCCACTATAAATATGTACTTCATAGTTCTACAGGCGCAATGTTACTACAAGTACTATTCAGTGTTGAAGAATGAGATTCACTGTTATCCTTGCATAAAATGCTGATCGATTCAATTTGGATATCTCCGTAAATATTACCATAATTATGTATGGAGGCATTAACCATGCCACGCAGTGTTCTCTGGGAGAAAATGTGGCGAACAGATTCACATGAATTAAGGGAAGCGTATAGATAAGCCTTCTTACAGACAGAAACTTTACATTCAACCACTTTACACACTTTTCCCGGTACCAGCAGGGCTTCGGGAAAGATGAAAAGTACACGTTCCTCATATGGTCACGATCATACCTTGAATCAATTCAACAAAGACAATGCTTACTCGGCATGTTTTCAACGCATGATCTGTTTGCCGGAAATATGGTGCAATTAATTCTGGGGAAAGTTGCTTAGTAAATGTCATCTATTCACGAGGTCGGAGTCTACAAAGTTTGTTTCGAAGTGTTGACTTGCGATAAGATCAGAAATAGCTCCTGCTGCAAGATGGATAAGTTTGATGTGTATTTTGGGGGTGCAAAGTACGTTTTAAACAGTACGGTTATCATAATTTGAACGGGAAAAGAAATCCTAGGAAATAATTTTCCTCGTATATAACAGAAGAAAAGAACTTACCCATCGACGCAGTGAGCAGCTGTCAAAGCCCAGTTCTCGCTGATGATAGAGGCTCCGCATCTCAGTGATCCGTAATATTGGAGTTGAAGCTAGAATGGAACAATTACAATAAAATGTCAACATCATTTCATACATCTTAACTGTAAGATCGTAGAATATTTAACTCTTATTGGAAATTGCCTCCATGTTGTAGAAATAAATAATAATATAATTGTATTAAATGTAATATTAAGTTTCTTAAAACTCACGTTTTTGGGTGAAATGATCTAAGCTATAGTAGTAATTTTATATAGTAATTATTGTGTTTCATAAACAAAAAGTTATTCTAACATTTAATAATGACAATGTCAGTACTTGCGTTGTAATTTTCCGTGAAAATAATGAGCTTTATACATACATTTTAGTTATATTTTAAGATATGATTATTTAATTAAATATCACTTAAACATTTTAGAATGCAATTTATTGAAAATCACTTGAGTACAAACTTACTTGGTATGGGATTTCTCCTGGTGCTACATCAACGCCTCCTACGATCCTGTTGTCAGTCAAGGGAAACCTGGTCCTTCCCCATTTCTTGGTTTCTGGTGCTCCTGAAAATTAGAAGAAATAACGTTCAGACGTTGGTGTCAATTGCGTATGCTTGTTGATAAATTCTAGAAGTCCACTCTCAATATTTTCCGTTCAATATCAACCTAA
Organism: Lepisma saccharinum; assembly: GCF_977018435.1. Taxonomy (NCBI): domain Eukaryota; kingdom Metazoa; phylum Arthropoda; class Insecta; order Zygentoma; family Lepismatidae; genus Lepisma; species Lepisma saccharinum. Next base: position 22,486,685 of record NC_139249.1, on the reverse strand, counting down.
CATCTGCCCATCGCATTGCTTTGTTATGTACATTGACGTAATCGTGGTAAAGTAATATATCAATGAATTATGAAACGACAATGTTGCAATATACCCTTATGAAAGCTTGAATAGCTACGTGTAAAGCAACCGTTAGGTAAAATCTAACATGTAAGACTGCAACAAGAAATATGTTTTGAGTATTAATATTAAATATAATGGTTTAATTACATTATTATTATCGTCTGAATTTGTGACGTTTAGTGTTTTGACTGTGTTAACTAATATTCGTAGCCTTCGTGCTAACGCTACAAATTATACATGGAAGATATAATGTACAATGAAATGTTAATTTTCCAAACCTAAATGAAAATACAGGGTGTCTCAAAAGTAATAGCGCAAACTGACTAAGTGAAAGTACACGATAATTCGCGATTAAAATTACCACCTGAGCGCTAGTGTCGCTTCCAATATGGCCGCTCTAAGTAGGATAAATCTTTGTTTACATTCAGCAGTAGTACAAAATAGCAGCGTGTTGTCATGACTGGTATGGTAGAAAACGTTTAAATTACGCATTATTTTTAAATATTGCATGCGTTGTGAATTCCAGGTACTCTAACAAACGTGAAGCTGTACTGAGAACGAAGCATTTAATTATGATAGACAAAAATAACACGGAAAATGCAGACGAAACTATGTATACGCACTGGTTATTCAATGCAGTGTTGTATTATCTGCACTTCCTGTTGAAACTGGGGTTCTCGGAAATTATTTGAAAATATTGGAATTGAAATTGACCTGTACTTGAAAAGCTTGAACAGGAGAAAATTACGAACATATCGTTGCAGTTCTTTCTCGAAAGAGAAAGGCTGGTTTAATAATAATATTCACGATTTCATGACCAGGCTATACTCACTGAAAAAGGACATTGTACTGAATGAAACAGTAACATTAACATGCCCACTTTTTTCTGGTCACATTTGACATTAATTCATTCTCAAACTATTTTCCCCGGGTTCGATACCCAGTGGAGGCACATAGTGGTTCGGATCCCACATTAAACTGTAGGTCCAGTCCCAATTAGCCTCTCTGTGCATAAAGTGGACTTAAAATACCAACTCAAACTATTTTCATCTTCTCTCTTAATCGACTTGCACCTGTTCCAAATTTCACACATACGTAATACCGGTAATACATGGACGCATTGGGTAAGACGCTTCATTTATAAAGTACAATTTAAAACTTTACTTTCATGGTAGTATATATTTATCTCTCGAGAAATAAAGTAAGCAGACTCGTACATTCTTCGTAATTTCCTTACCGGATTACAGTGTTAGCTATATCCCCCAAACCAATCTTCTGTCAATTACGTTTTCCCTGATTTATTAACAAATTTCATTTTGTTGATTCCACGGGGTGGAAACACATGAAAACTTTTAATTTGTTCTGACCCATAAAACGATTTAGAGAAAAAAAAAACCTGAACAGTAGACCTTACTCCCTCGCATATTCCCCATGCTTTAAATGACTTCAACACAACGTATCCTACTTAGAGTACTTCCTGAAAATCCCACCAGATGGCATATCGGTTAATTTTAATCGCGAATAGAAACAAAAAAGTCTCAGTAAACATGGGTCTGCAACGAGCCGTTTTCGAGATAATCGAGAATGTGTGATTACAAGCCGCCACTGACCTCATTGTTTGTAAACGTCGTCCTAGTTGGTAAAATGCTAATAATGTGTGCGAATGTGTGGGTACAAGCCGTGCCACCTCTCGGAAATGTTCTGTTTTTAAACAAAGAGCAAACCTCGGACCGCGCAAAGAGTAAAGCACTCGGTGTTTACAAAATGCAATCAATGACGGCTTTTGCATGCGCAAAACCGGTTTCAATGCGCATAGCCTGCCACCTGTGGGCGAGTGGGAAACGTACTTTCTGGATGCGCCTAATAGATGTAGGTCACGCTCCATTGTACACAACAATCTTGGTGCCTTGTCGAACACTCACCTAGCACACAGACAAGCAGAGCTGCGAAGACAATTTGCCTGAACATTTTTCCTAGAGATCTTCTACAGTACTGGAGACGATACTTTGCAATAGCCCCAAATGTGGTATTTATACCTTGCAAAGATCAAGATAAATCAGATGTGTGGATTTCCCAAGTTATCAAGCCGTGACTTTTTATTCATTATATAGTTCCTTAATCTGAGAATTTTGAAGTGGAACACAATGGCAAAGTGGAAAGAAATAATAAAATTGTAACTTCTTCATCTTTTGTAGAAATGTTGGAAAGACGTAATCCTCTTGTGGAAATATGACAAAGTTCAAGTGCGATGTCTTGTTTCAGAGTGTCGCGCAGTTTTTCAATCAGTGCACGGTAGACGTTCTTGTGGTTGCCTCCAACGGCTCTTGTAGAAGGTTTATCGTATTGTTCCTCAGTTATCTTCGCAATTGTGCTGTATCTTACGTATACATATCGTCTCTTTCTTTTATTTTGTACTTTGTTATATTTGGAATTAACAACTCTTCTGCCTGTTTAGATCATTCACAAGAAGATTAACTTACCGTGGTAGGTAAGCGACACTATATAATCAAATATTAACGAATATACGTATATTCTATAGAGTACAGTCTGAGCTCAACGCCGCGTGGGTTGTTTAAAATTATTTTTTCATATCTTTTTTTTCATCGAAAGAGCTCACTAGTGTTACGGTACTTGATTTAGTCTTTTGCACCATCAAATAATCGTGCAGTGGTTCAGGCCTTTCAAATATCTGGATGAAAAATATCCCCAAAATGGACTTTGAGATATTTTCTCTCAACTTTAACTATTTCATACAGTTATGAATGACGCTTATAAAAATAACAGCAAAAGTTTAAAGTTGTGACTTTGCGGCTGGTCGAGTAAAGATTTGATTTGGTGTTTAAGTTACAATTTTCGTAATTCGAATGATTTTTCTTATTTGGCATCGCTTTTCTGCCACTTTTTGCTAATCGCGACGATGGTAATGAGTGTTGATTTGATGAAATTGATGAAGGGACACTCATAAAGAACACCAATACCCAGGCCGGGATACAAACCCGGAACCATTCCCGTCGTAATTCGCTATTATAACCATCCGCTAAAGAGGTCGGCTCAATTTTCGTAAGTATAGAATCGTATCCAGTTCTCTTGCCCTTTTCTATACTTCATTTGATTTTCAATTCCTATTGATTCCGAAACCATTTTTAGGTTTAATATTTTTTTCGAAAAAAAAATTATGAAGCCGTTAAAAGTTATTTTGGGGTTACATTTTTTTATTTCAGAAATAAAATAAAAGATGTTCTGCAATTTTTCTTTGTTAAAATTTAACAGAAATGACATGCTGCGATATGCTACCTTGTGGTAGGTGACATTTTACAAGAACTGAGGTGTGATGTAAGAAATGACATATTAGTAGTATATCATTCTTCATCTTGCAGAAAACATAACGCACCAGACTCAGTGCAAAATTGGAAAAAGTTAAAAAGAACAGCCAGTACCAAAAGAGGAAAGGTTATGTGATTAAGACAATGAAGTATTTATTTAGGCCTTGTCCGAAAGGTGCAAGAGCGTACTTGAAGCGAACACCTTCCGAGACTGGCCTTGCAGTGCGGTCTTGAAGTTGAGAACTAGAAGTGAAAGTCTTTCGAATTACACTTCGACTGCAGCGCCAAATATGATCAGTAGATAAAACTGAGAACACGTTGTTTTCCCCGCGTTTTAAACACTTGTTTTTTTACCATAGAAGTCGCGTAGCATTTTCAAATGTTCGTACACATACATTTCCACACATTAGAAGAGCTTTAACCAACAACTTGCTGGCCCATAACGTATATTTAACCTGTGTTGCTGGTTTTCTACTTCAGTCATTTTAAACAAATGAACAACGAGTGTGGAAATCACGTGATGTAGTCAGCACCGATGTGTGCTGCGAGCTGTGCACTTGTGTACTTTTGAACTTGGCGCTTTCGAACTGTACTATGTGACGTCACTTCCGTCAAGACCATACTTCAAGTCGGTACTTTGTACCTTTCGGACACAGCCTTAGTGTTCTACATTATGTCTAGTCTTGTTGACTGGTTTAAATTAGTTGACAACAACTTGATCTAATGGTATCATTTAGTTTCCTCTGATCATTAAATATTTTCATTGGCATGTTCCATTTCGGACACCAATTTATCAGAATAGTTCCACTTCAATACATTTGTTTATGAAATCTGCTAAATTGATCTTGGTGGCTGTCTGACAGCCTCCAAATTTGGAGGTGGAAAGCAACGCGCACCCCGGTTAAATCATTTCATCCATCACCACTACTGTCGCAAAAACATTTTTTGATATCGTAGTGCAAACCCGAGAAATCAAAAATATTTCCAGGTTATTGTCAGCTCGGGCTGCAAGTTGCTTCACCCAAACTCAAGTATAGCTCATCCGTCAACCTCCAAAGCTCTCACGATCCGGTATAATTGATGACAGGGCCCGGTAGAGGGCCGCGGACCGGAGGTTGAGAATATGTTGCCAGCTATTATACTTAGCTTATGGCGTTTAAAAGGACAGAATGAATGCTTGCTTAATGAAGAAGTTTAGGTTTGAATATCTAATAGAAATTTACAAGTTCTTTCCTCCTTGACCAAAATAGGCTATTTATTGCTGTTAATTTCATTTCATATTCTACAAATGTTTATTGTTATTAATCTTAATCTCTGTTATATATACGTATTTTGTGATTCTTGTGGTATGTGATATTTAAACCTATCACTGATATCACTGATATCAATGATAATGGGAATTACGATTGTGTTTTGTCTTGACTTTGAGTTCGGGCTTTGAGTTTTAAAGAGTGGTCAAGTTGAATTGTAAGAAGCTGTTATTTCTTTGAGTGAAATGGATTTTTTGCACATAAGTATTTCTTTTGCTAAGAAGTCAAATCTACTTCTTTTTTCTTGGTGAAAACTTGACCATGATTTTTATTTGACCAACGAACGAACGGAGAGATTATTACCCAATACCCTGATAGGCATCACGTGAATGCTACGATCATGTGTGTTTTAGTTAAATAATCATGTTCTTTTGACTGAAAGAACGTGTCAAAATACTAATGTTACAGGAGATGGGGTCCCTGCCCCACCTCCCCCGTTAATTAGCACCCCGCTGTTAGTTCGCAAAGACTAGAGAACTCCCCACTTCTGAGAAGTACAACTATTTTTGTTTGTATCTGACAGACAGTTGGGCAACTTCCTACTGTATCTGTACACGTGAAAGTCCAACAGGTATCTTCATATCTTCCTAAAGTCCTTGTGACGTTGATTTTGTTTGTAACCTTGTCCTTATCACCCACTGGGAAACCTTAATAGTTTACTATCACAATAAGGCTGTATGGTGTACAGTAAATCCTTTTGTAAACGAGTTATCTAGGCAGAGATTTTACAAAGTACTTCTGTTTAGAGTGTTACTATGCTATTGTACCGCTTGGCCTTAAGTTGTTGTTTTTTTTTCTCGTCTGCTGATAAGATTCTGAATTCATGATACTTTCTGCTCATCACGTAATACAATACGTCTGTTCCACAACGAAGATAAGAATGGTCAATGATTGGGTATTTCCGGATTGTTTCTGATCATTGGACAGAAATTGTGGCGTAATTCTCTTCAAGTTTCCTATACATAGAAATGAGCTAATTTCTCATTCTTTGGGAGCACGTGGTTTTTTCGTATGAATAAAAAGGATGAGAATCTGCTCTCGCCAGGAGCTCAAGTTGTGACCACGTTCTCAGATATTGAGCAGGTACTTAGACACACATGCTCACAAGTATGTATGTCTCAAGGTCATAGAAATCTTGATATATCGGGTGATTAGAATTAAAGTTCACAAGCATCGGATTGCGATGAAACTTGGTAGAAATACTATGTAGACCATGGTGAAGTGAATGCCGACGAAAAAATAGTTCAAAATTTCACCACTAGGTTGAAATGTGGCGCTGCGAATTAAAATTTCCCTACTAAGGCCCTTCTGGAGACCGTTTTCTAGGAACAGCTTCCAGTGAAACTTGGTATAGAGGCTATGCAGACCATGGAAAAGCGATTGCAGACGAAAAAGAAAAGTTTAAATTTTCTCCACCAGGCGGAAATGTGGTACTGAAAATAACGACAACCAGAAATCGAACAATCAAAACTTTATTATCAGCTGATGTCAGTACATCATTGTTCAATATGCGAAACCTCTGCCTGAATGACCATTTGGAAAATCGAATTATTTATGTTGAGTTTTGTTGTTCGTTGATAATTTTGTTAGCGCCCATCAGCAAATGATGATTATTGTCTCCTAACATTCGTTCAAAATATTATTTGTTCAAAATATGTTTTTTGAAGATCAGTGAAATTTCTGATTCGTGGTAAATAAGATCACACTTTTTGGATTAATGTTGACGCTGTATGTCGTAATATGTGTTTCTAGTGGCATTCTCAACTTTTCTAAATAAAATAACGTTAAATGCCTGTAACGGTGACGAGTGTAGAAGTGAGTGCTTAATTTTTGGGCACTCCACTGAATGTTTCTTAATTAGTGTGCAAGAAAATAAGAATTAAGGCAATATAAACGTGAAATAGCTATTGTGAAAACGTTCGTTTTCCTTGTTTGATAATGTGTATGATCATTATGACTTACCAGCGGACAGTAACATACACTTTCCAAAGCATGGAATTCAGATTGAAGAAAGAAACGAAAGAAAGGGGCGGAAAACCCTGTCAACGTGCCCCTGCATTTTTTTTAAAGAATCAAATTGGACGAATGTTGATTCACAAGAACTTGCAGAAAATCTCGTGAAAATATATTATTAATAGCTGGAGGGAAAATTAGAACGTAAAATAATAACAAGTCTCATCCTCGCTTCAGCAGAACATGTGTACGAACATAGTCTATTCTCACATGACTTTCTTTCCATTTTTCTGAACCAGCAACCATTCTCCCTTCACTATTTTCATAACATCTAAAGCACCGAAAGGGACCAAATGTACTTAGTGCCTTCAAACTAATGAAGGAGTTATTATTCTACGATTATCGGTGAGGAAATACTCAATGCTATATTAGACATCGCAATTGAACTTTGAACATAACGTATCAACCTTTCCATACATATTATTCTACGCACTATAGGTTTATTTTTATCAGGTTTGATAAATTCTATCTCTCCCACTCTTCAATTGGAAAATTATGGAAACGCTTGTGAATTTTCAAAATAGTACTTTAGTGAATTAATATTTTCTTTGAAAATGTACGTAGTATTAGGCTACGCTTATAAAAATTATCAGACATATTGCAAGAACTAACTGCATCTTTATTAACCTAAAATGTACACACCCTTTGATTACAGTTAAGCATCTGTATGGTAGCATAACAAAACTGTAAATGCATTATTGCAGGAACAGCAATAGTACAGTGTGATCCATGAGTATTACCGTGCAAATTGTCCATCACCAAGTTCGTACACTTTATTTGACCCAATAAGAGCTTCAAGAATTAAAAGAAAACTCAAACCAAGCTGTTGACAAGTTCTGCACCAGCATACATAAAAATCCATCGCTTAAAAACACATAGGATGTAAGAGAAAAATTAATGAAATTAGTCATGGACAATTTGCACGGTAGTACTCATGGATCCCACTGTACGTACAGTGGAATGCATAAGTATTACCTAGCAAATTGTCCACCACCATATTCATGCTCTTTATATTTACCCAATGAGAACTTGAAGAATTGAAATAAAACGCCAGCCAAGCTGCTGACAGCCTGTGCAACAGCATACTTAAACAAAAATGTTCTTTAAATTGTGTAGGATACAAGAAAAAAAAATGTAAATAGTCATGGACAATTTGCCAAGTAATGCTTGTGCATCCCACTGTATGTCTTAGGTACATAAAAATATTGCAACAGCTCGTTTGTCCATTTGCATTTGTAGGCAACATGGAATTAAGCAAAACTTTCATTGTGGGAAAAATGTCTGAATGTAAACCTTCAATGAGTTAACAGAACGTCCGAGACCTATTACATCGTGCATATGAGATTACAGCAGAAATTTAAACGCCTGTCTTCTGTTTGATCCAGTCCCTGTAGGTGGACACTTGAGTGTAGACGCCAGGGTAGGAAGGTCTGGCACAGCCAAATCCCCAGGAAACTATTCCAACTTGGACACCATCAGCCACCAGAGGGCCGCCAGAATCCCCCTGAAAGAGCATAACATTTGTATTCAATTCGATATTTTACATCCAGCTTTTTAAAGGTGCAAACATTTTTTGGCCTTTTCCTTGTGACGTAGGTTAAGGATCCTTGTAAGTTGACACGTATGTGAAAAACTTGTTGCATTATACCGTTAAATTTGCAATACTATTATTCAGTGGTTTTGGGTTGGAGGAGGATTTAGTAAAAATGTTACTGTTCACTGGCAGACAAGCATTGTTCTTATGATTATTATTCTCATAGATTACAGTATACGTGAACACAATAGAGAATAATTCAATAAATATTTTAAAGCGCTGCCTGCCTAGGGAAACTTATTATGACTTTTGACTCAATGCATTTTAAAAAAACACGACTGAATTGAATATAATTCAAGCAAATGTGAGTGAGGTTGTATTTCAGAAGAGGGGATATATTTTGTGTCTATGATTTCTAATACGTTGGTTCGTAATTAAGGGTTTCTTTCCCCCTAAAATGATAAACCACAAACAATATGAGGAAAACCTATGAAGCAGCATATGTAAACGCCCATCCCTCGTGCAAGAAAACAATTAATGAAAATGGTAATGGATAATTTGTCTAGCGATACTTTTGCATTTCACTGTACTAAGCAAAGATGTTCTACGCTGGGCGAACATTATGAACTTTTCAGGACCGATATTTGAGGAAGAAATTATAGGTCTAGCAATAAGGAAATAATGCACTGTATAATTTTCGCTGTACTTGTGATCTCTATTTTACATTATATTATGCATATACAGTTATCACATGCAGTATTTTATCTACATTTGAACAATCTAAAAGTAGGCTACAGTCTGAACGCTATTATTTACCTGGCAAGAATCTTTTCCTCCTCTCGTGAATCCTGCGCAGATTTCTGCATCTGAATGAATTTCACCGTCGTAGACTTTGTTACACTCATTGTCGGACACAATGGGAACTTCCACTCTTTGTAAGACATCCGCAATAATACCATTTTCCTATAATAATAATTAATTAATGAATTGGGTAAGAATTATTCTTTCCATTGTTAACAGGTACTTTTTCTTAAAAGGTTGGCAACAATTGTTGCAGTATAATTAAATATCAGAATGACAGTATGTATAAAAAAAACCTATGTACAGTGGGATGCATAAGTATTCCTCGGAAAATTGTCCATTACTATGTTCATTGATTTTTCTCTTGCATCCTGTGTGTTTTTTTAGGAATAGATTTTTTACTTGTGCTGGTGCAGAAGTTGTCTTCGGCTTGTTTGGTGCTTTCTTTCTAATTCTTGACGCTCTCATCAGGTAAAATAAAGTTCATAAGCATGAGGATGGACAATTTGCTTGGTAATACTTATGCATCCCACTGCACTAATATTTTTTTTTATTTCCTACTCATTCATACAGAAACTAATACAAAAATATAAAAACTAAATTTACTCCACGGATAGTTTTTTTAACGCCGTGTAGTTGCATCAGTAGAGCTTTTGATGGGAAGGGAGTCAGACAAAAAAAATCTAAAATAGGAGTGAAAGTTAGAGATTCTAATAACAAGCACTTTTAAATATGATTTCGGCATTATAATAGTTACTTTGTAAATTACTACTTCCTATTTATTAATGATTCAGCCATAGTTGTTTAATTTTAATTGTTGATTTGTTAAAGTTTAATTCAGTATTGCTGACACCTTGTAACCATGGGGTTCTGGGTTCGATTCTCCGGAGAATGCACATTCCACCGTGATTCGGATTCCACATTAACAAGTACTCCAGTCCAGATTAGCCTACCTTAGCACAATGTGAATTTTAAAACAAACTTGCTTATGTTTTATATAAATTCGTTAATAATTACATGGAAGATATGTGCTAAGCTTCCAGCCTAAGTTGGACTGGTTGGAAGTACATGTACAGACTGTGAACACGTGATAATGTGACCATTTTCATGTATAGCTTGCTTGTTAAATTTGGTGATCCTAAAATAAATAGTCTCTCTTTCATTTGAAATCGAATGCTTGATGGCAGCTCGAAATATGAAATTTCGGTAAATAAGTTCCGCAACAAAACACTCCGTTGCTTTGACTTAAACATATATATATAGCTAAATTATTCTAATCTGTCTTTATAAAATGAATTTGTGTCAAAAATGGAAGATGAAGAAGAAGAAAACAAATTGGTGTAACCATTGCAGGAATAGATATGTGAAAACTGGTTAAAGCGGTAATCCCAAATAAAATTAAATAAATAATAAAAATAAAAAACATAGCAGGTGATGGAAGCTGTATGATTTCATGTGTCATGTACTTAATTATCTTTAAATACAATATATCGCTGAACTTTAAACACAGCAATACTATTTGCATTGATAATTGTCTTGTAAGATCAAGCGCAGCGGTGGTTATCACAAGTCACAACGTTTGTCTCACTTTGTTGAAAATTTGTCATTAGACTATGAAGTGTTTGATCGTTCACCCTGTTATCCTGATCTAGCCCCATCTGACTATTCCATGTTTCCCAAATGCAAAATACACCTGAAAGACGAGCATTCAAAGAGAGTGATGCTCTGGTTGATGCTCCAAATACTTGGTTTCAGGAAGAACACAAATCCTTGTATCTTCAAGGTTAAATGTGTTGCAGAGTCATTTTAAAGGGTGCATTGCTCTTCGAGGGAGTTTGTAAAAATAAACAGACGTTCCTGTTTACCTATCTGCATTCTTCCATGCTAGTCTGGTAACTTATCAAATCACCCTTCTACAACCTAGCAACATGTATCCCTCAAGTATGGCGTTACTTACCTCAATGGCTCCCCATCCAGAGACTACGCTGGTTGTTCCCGCAGGGAAATCTTCACCCTGACGAGGTAAAGATACTGGTGCTACGTTCGAATTATACTCGAAAGGTTGCACTACCTGAAATTGAAAAGTATCTCTCATTCTATTACCATTAAAACATTTTATACAGATCAGGACTGCAACAGGAACTGTGTGTTCTGATTTTCTGCTTCCAGTTTATTTGCCGATTATTGATTTCTATTGACAGACTACAATAACAGACTAAAAGCTCTATTGATTACATCTGATAACCAGTTTCTGTTTGCTTTTGGCTTGCCTCTCGTATCTGCCTCATTTACCGATTAGCGTTCACTAGCGACACTGCGGCGAAGTTCAAAATTAATGTTGTGCGTTGGGCCACTAAGCAGATACAGTCAAGTTTAAAGAAACATGTACTCAAATTGTCCACGTCGCATCATTTTGATTTCACTTTGTTTTAATGCGAGGTGAGTTTTTAAACTTGAAACAAAATCGCAACAAGGCAAAACCTACCCTCTCTAACAAAACCAGCACAAATACACTACACGTAAGCCCATATATATAACGCAAAATTTAAGTACATGTTTTTGAAAGTAGTAATGGACAATTAGTGTCCAATTAGTCGTTTCAGTATCGGCAAGCGGTTTCGGCGATCAAAGCAATGAAGAAAGTAATGTTGTACAGTGGGATCCATGAGTATTACCGTGCAAATTGTCCATGACTACTTTCATTAATTTTTCTCTTACATCCTGTGTGTTTTTAAGCGATGGATTTTTCTGTATGCTGGTGCAGAAGTTGTCAACAGCTTGTTTTGAGTTTTCTTTTAATACTGGAAGCTCTTATTGGGTCAAATAAAGTGCAAGCATGGTGATGGACAATTTGCATGGTAATACTAATGGATCCTATTGTACAACTTACAATTTGAGGGAAGTGTAAACTTCAAAGCAAAGGAAATAACTTATTTGTAACGATAACAACAGCAAGATAGATAAATGTCAGGTTAATTTTCTGCTAAATTTGCCGCTTGTATGAAAAGATTCACCTTCAATGGTTCCATTACGTGATTTTTTTTTTAAAAATGGCCAGCATTGTGACTTCAGTTAAATTTACTTACAGCGACTTACCCTCAAAACTGCAATATCATTGACTTGGTCGTACTCTTCATGGAGAATCACTTGTTCTACTTGGTGAGAAGATCCCCCGGAAGTCAGATGTACCGATCCAGCAGTGATTTTCAATCTATTCATAGCCACACTTGACCAAAATACAAACAAAAAAAATCAAATGCAATTCATGATTAATCGAGACGCGAAATGAAATTACTGTACATGCGCACAATGCATTTTAACATGTATGAAGAAATTTTTGCAAATAGTTACTATTTGTATCTTTTAAGGCCATTTCATTTCAAATCAGACATGCAAGCCCAAAATATTGTTGGCATGACTATCACTGAATTTTTAATATAAATTTAATGTAACTGAGTGTCCAGACACATTAAGATATAAAATATCTTTTACCTGTAGTTTTCCACAGCAAAGTTACAGGCCTGTGAAGATATGAGCTGGAAATGTGCACTTTCAAATTCATATGAAAACATGCTCATATTCGTTTTACTATGCGGAAATGAAAAGTTGTGGAGACTTCCAGACTTTTTTCATAGAGAGAGCTACAGTTCTCGTTTATCAATTTTAAGAATGGTTCGAGGCATTTTTCCATTTTTTCCTTTAGATCGCAAATTGTTCCTAGAAAACAATATTACATATATATTTTCCAGAGAAGCCAATGACGGTCAAGGGGCACATCCTGTCTGATTTAAAATAGGAAGTACTTGTCTCCAACTTAAAGTAATATTTTCCATTAATATGCAATATTCATACTTATTGAGTATAGAGAGAAAAAGAAGTAAATATATTTGGGGCATTCCAGCGTTACGTGTGTGACAATTTCACACACAAAATATAAGGTTGGATTAAAATATTCATAATGAACTGATCTCACAGAATTATGAAGTACTTGTGGTGTCTGCTAACAAATGACAAAAACTTGAGTATGAGGACATAATGTGAATACTTGAAAAGCATTAGCGAAAATGTGTTACTTGTGTGACGCTTTAAAAATGTAGCAAAATTTTACTTCATTTGTCTGTGAAGCATATACACGTAGGTTACAGATACTAACATTTTTTGTTGGTAAATACGCAATTTATATGCATTCACAAACATTTTTAACATTTCAGTGTTAAACGTTAATGCAATTAAAAACACTAGTAATTTTCAGATTCATTCATTTTGTTATTTACATGGAGTATAACCACTTTTCGCGGAATGCCGCATTTACATAGAACAATTTGGAAGAAAAACAACTGCGTCTATAGAAATGGGAAGTACTGGGAATTAATATGTTTAGAGAAATTTTCGTGAAAGTCAATTTGAAATTATATGTCTAGATTTTCTAAATGTATGCATGCATGTATAATTTTGTTTATTCTTTCAGATCAAATTAACGAGCGTCATTAGGTTTAACTTGTCAACTTTCTCGTAGCATCGTATTAGCCACAGAATTGAGAAGTTAGAACCAGAATCAGGGTAAGTTTCTAAATTATTACTATTATTTCGATTAACTTTATAAAATTCTATTACTGCGCGACATGATTTTACTATTATAAATGTTTAGATGTATTAAAATAGGAACTTACCCCTTAACGCAATGCGCTGCAGTTAATGCCCATTGTTCACTAATGATAGATGCCCCACAATGTAGGGTCCCGGCAAATTGCAACTGAAGCTGAAATAAAAAAAACGAACTGTTAAATTATACGATAGTTTAGAGATTGCATAAACACGTTCGAATATCATGACGATCGAGTTTTACTAATTAAGCTGTGTAAAATATAGGACGAAATATACATACGAAAACGTATCTACAAAATACAAAATATTAACTTTGCCATTATTCTACATGTACGAACCTACACTACGTGTAAAAATAATATATTAAGAAAGGAGTGAAAATATATCACTCTTACCTATCAGAATCATACTTTACCAGATTATCAGTAGTTCAAGAGGGATTAGAACCTAAGGAAATACATATATTCATCGAACTACCGAGTAACATAAAATTGGAAAACTTTTAACAAGATTCAAAAACAAACTTAAATAAATAGTTAATCGGGAGTATGATAGTGAAAGTGGTATCAGAATTCAAATTATACATTTTTCAGAAAATAATAATGATACTGTATTGTAATTAACGGAATTGCAGGATACTCAAAGCTCCTAATCAGTGTTCAGAATAAGTGGTCGTAAGTCGCAAAAAGCCAATAGAATTGTTTGTATTACGCCTATGTAGATTTTCAAGTCGCCACTCTTGCCGATTATACATTCTGTACTTTAAACAAATAACATTTATGATGTAGTTCAAATGATTTAATTTTATTTTTATAGTTCGTTAATCATTACAAGAATAAGTAATAATGTTTTACGTATTTCATGTATTCGTAAAAGGTCTTTATTGTTTGAGTATAATTTGGCAACTACGTTTTCAACTTCGGCGGCTAGGTTTGTTGCAATAGAAGCACTAGAGTCAAGGTCATTTTTGAACATTTCTCTGAACACCAATATACGATATAGTTTTTTTTTAGTAATAAATTCAAATTTACATCGTAAGAGAGTGATAACAGCAAAAGCTATCATGTGAAATGACAAATGAGCATTCAAACTGGAGCAACGAAGATAGAAGGGCTAGACCGTTGGATAGGCGAAGTTGATTGTCTTTTGTTGAGACAAATTTAACGCGAAGTTTTGCCTTACTATTTCTGCTTCCTACAATGAGAAACAAATTCCAACTTTAAGTTGCGTAAGCAGATCACGTGGTCCCTTTCTCGTCAGCAGCCAGATTGCTTGACTGCCGATAATAAGTCACAATCTTGCGCTCAATTTCCTTGAAACGGGAAACAGCTTCAGCCACTCTAGAACTTCTAACTCATTGCACTGGAGATATTATGCGCAGTTAACCACGAAGTTGCGTGTAGGCAATCTGTAAGATAAGAACGTGCTTTGTTGCTACTAAAGTGGCTTGTTCTGTTATCTAAACTCTAAAGGATGCCATGCGCTTACCTGATAAGGGAGTTCACCTGGTGCTACATCAACGCCTCCTACAATTTTGTTGTCAGCCAGAGGAATTATCTTTCGTGTCTCATTTCTAGAGCATGGAGATCCTGAAAATTGAAAAGGCAACAAAGGTATCAGACGTCTGGTTAATTTTCCTTGTTCGTACTAAAGGTAAAGGTAAAGTATTCCCCTGTGCATAGCACCACGCCATGAAGGCGTATAGGGGGTGTGGGGGTTAACGCCCCACACTTTCTTGATCCGGTCGTGAGTGGGGGTGATGTGATCAGCATCACGCCCCTGACCGCCTTTACCCCCCAGGGTTTCCCCCAGGTACCCATGTTATTCGACGCTGGGTGGGCGCCGGAGCCGCTTCCATCGTTAGAAAAGTTCCCGGATTTGAACCGGCCGGGGATCGAACCCGGGACCTTAGCATGGTAGTCAGACGCGTTACCGACTGAGCCACCGCGGCTTGCAATTGTAATATTTTTATACCGTTTCTTACCCAGTCTAACGGACATTGAAACATCAACAATCGTTGTCCTGTCGTAGACTTCTGGTTTAATGCTTATGAACAAGAAAATCCACTATTGAGAATTGTTGAAAATGTTCATAGTAGCACCATGTCCAGTAGGGTTGATAGAGGGCGAAGTTTATAACCTCATTTTAGCACAGTTTCTAAGGATAATACTTAGTACCCAGCACCCAAACATCTTCACTAAAGTTTTTCTGTTGTTTTACTCGGGCACTGAAGGCAAATGCGGGATGGTACGTTCAGTATAGGCCACAAACACTTCCTTACAAATGCTTATCATTTCATTTCCAATTTCATTTCACGTAATCGTCAAGATTAACCCAATGGTATACATAAGTGTCCCTAATGGTTAGTACTCCCAAGTTTGGTGCAAGCGGTGCAGGGTTCGATTCCCGTTGGGAACTACTGCAAAATTTCCGTATTGGCCCAGCATCGTGAGGACAATTGGGAAACTATTTGGAGGCAGTAGTAGCGGACTCCGATCTCGAGAGCCAGCAAACAGCGGCGATGGGACTTGATGAGCTGACCACACGTCACTCAGTGAAAATTCCGATTGGTAGACCCTGTCGCCATAGGTTTGGTAATATTTGACTTGGAAATAACCAAAATTATTAACATATACAGTGGCGCATCCAAGGGCATGTTAAGGATTGTACTCCCCCAACTTTTTAACCCATCATTTCTCTAAAAAAAATAACAAAAAACATCAGGTACATAAAAATATAGTAAAATGTAGCACAGGCTACAAAATAGGACATACCACCCCTTGGAGCATCCCGTCCCTAAGAAATCCATGAACACGCCACTGAATAAATCGCACAAAAAATTATTAATTTTTAGTTTTGGGGTTTTTAAGTCTACTTTATGCACATATAGGCTAATCGGGACTTGGCCTACAGTTTGAAGTGGAATTCGAAGCACCATGTGCCTCTAACGTGTATCGAACCCGGGACTCCTTAAATTCAAGGCGGTGACGTTACCACAACGCCATCGGGGAGGCAGGAAATAATTTCAGTTACAGTTTGATAACCTGTATTCCAAAAACACACTCCAGATCTCAAGTTCCTCCTATTTACAAGAAATATCACAAACTAGGTTAAAGCAGAATGACATCACCATCGCCCTCTGAAGATGCTTTGAGAAGAAACAAACTACGTTTCTTGAACACTTACCTACAACACAGGCCGCAAGCAGCGAGAACGCAAATTGTCGAAACATTGTTCCCCCGTGTTTTCTTTCCGAGCTGTCCAAGTGGCGTCTAGGTCCGTGAGATGAATTTATAGCTCTTTAAAATGGTGATAACGCAACGAGGTTTCCCCATTGTATCAAAATCCGGGCTAATATTTACGCTCTCCATGTCTGAAATCAAGTTTACCTTTCTGCTGTTGCTCAAAACGTAAAAAACACAAAGAGTCACCGACGTACTGTTGGTTACGTATATATCTTTCTTTTCTTTCGTGTTTTTGCGCTTCGCTTCCTTTCGCTCTTTTTCCTCTCCTCTTTCTCTTTCATTCTCCTTTCTTTGTTTTCCTTTCTCTTTTTCTACTTCTCCTTTATTGTTTCTTTTCCCTCTTCTCTCTCTTTTTCTTTATTTCTCTCTTTTCCCCTTTCCTCAGTGGCGGCGCCAGGATTAACCATCTACGGGTGCTGAGGGGGGTGCGGAGTGGCATTTAGGGGGTGCGATGTTGAAAATAATGGAAAATAGAAACATGCATGTATGCTTTAGCCACTACACCAAATACCAATAAACTTTTAGTAAACTTCTATGACAATATGCAGATGACTTGATTAATTTTTGCTTGGATACTTTAACCACAAAATGTACAAAGGTAAATGTGGCTTCCCTTTCACATTAGTATCAATAGCTTGCCCATTGTATACAAAAATAGTGATCTCTCTTCAATGGTTAATATTATACGCTCATGACGACTCGTAAGCAGTGGCGGTGGGAGAGTGGGGCCAGTCCCCCCTTTTTGTTGCTTTTGCTCCCGCACTATGCTAGGGAAACGAATCTGTCCTTTTCCCGCCAGTTTTGGCACGTTGCCCCCCAGATTTGGAACCCAATCGCCGCCACTGCTCGTAAGTCATAACATGCGCGAGACCTCGGGAGGTCGCCCACTCCGCCCACCCGTTGCTACGCCACTGTTGATAATTTTGAGCAAATTCTTTGGTAACTATAATGTACATGTGCTCGATTACTAAAGAGCCTTTAGAAGTGGTGATAAATCATTTCTTTGTCGCTTGTTTCAACAATTTGGTTGCCAGAAACTACTTTTGGCTATTTGAAACTTTTTCACCTGTGAAGAATTGACGGTATTTTCGGCTGGAAATTGGTTTTGAAAAAGGGGTTCTGAAGGGGTTCCGAAAGAAAATTAAGGGGTGCGCAAGCACCTCTTCGCATATCCCTGGCGCCTCCTCTGCCCTTCCTTCTGTTTTTCTCATTCCTTCTTTCTCTTTCGCTCTCAATTATTTCGTTTTCCTTTCACTTATTTCTAGTTTTTCCTTCATCTCTTTCCCCTCTCGATTCTTTATTTTTCCTTTCACTTATTTCTACTTTTTCCTTCCTTCTCTTTCTGTCCTTCCTTATCTTTCTTTCCACTCCTTTCTCTCTCTTTTCCATTCTATATTTTCCCATCTCTCTCCCTCTGTCTCTCTCCCTAAATGTAATTTATTCTCTTGTGTTGATTTCCTAATCAGGTTTGTTTACAAACTTCAACTTCCAAGCTGCATTAACTCACTTAAAATAAAACAAGAACAATATTGAACACATTTGCAGGGAGATATTTGCAAACCTTAGTTCGCTGTGTGGGTGGTGGCCATACCGGACACTGATTTCGTCAATACTAAACGAGACGTAAATGCATTTACGTTGTGATGAAGGTATTTCAGTTCACAAGCAATCGTGGATTTCTAGTTCACATTATTGTACTAGAAGTGGGTGATTTTTAAGTAAAACTTTTTATTTCATCTTTTTAATTTCCCCCGTTTTTGGTGTATTGAAGCTTTTCCTGAAAATTCGGGAATTTTTGGGAACTTAGAATGGGTCGATTTCGGTGAATTGTTGTATTTGGTAATTGAAGATATTTATGCGAATTTTGAAGTATATTTGCAACCAATTTCAATTATGAACTCTTTTATTCGTAGTAAGTCTCGGAAGTTTTCCTGGCGACGAATGATGAATAAATTCTCTCGGGCTATCGGACAGGTCAGTTGAACGGTTTCCAATATTTCGAGCGCTGACGTCACTCTCATCCTAAAGATGAGAGTAACATTAGCTCTCGAAAGTTCATATACCTTCCCAGAACTCAGTTCTACACCGAAGATGCGAGTGACGTTAGCTCTCGAAAGCTCGTAAACCTTTCCAGAACTCAGTTCTACGCTGAAGGTTAGAGTAACGTTAGCTGTCGAAAGCTTGTAAACCTTTCCAGAACTCAGTTCTACGCTGAAGGTGAGAGTAACGTTAGCTCTCAAAAGCTTGTAAACCTTTCCATAAATCAGTTCCACGCTGAAGATGAGAGTGATTTTAGCTTTCAAAAGCTTGTAAACCTTTCCAGAACTCAGTTCTATGCTGAAGGTTAGAGTAACATTAGCTGTCGAAAGCTTGTATACCTTCCCAGAACTCAGTTCTACACCGAAGATGCGAGTGACGTTAGCTCTCGAAAGCTCGTAAACCTTTCCAGAACTCAGTTCTACGCTGAAGGTTAGAGTAACGTTAGCTGTCGAAAGCTTGTATACCTTCCCAGAACTCAGTTCTACACCGAAGATGCGAGTGACGTTAGCTCTCGAAAGCTCGTAAACCTTTCCAGAACTCAGTTCTACGCTGAAGGTGAGAGTAACATTAGCTCTCGATAGCTCGTAAACCTTTCCAGAACTCAGTTCTACGCTGAAGGTGAGAGTAACGTTAGCTCTCAAAAGCTTGTAAACCTTTCCATAAATCAGTTCCACGCTGAAGATGAGAGTGATTTTAGCTTTCAAAAGCTTGTAAACCTTTCCAGAACTCAGTTCTATGCTGAAGATGAAAGTGACGTTAGCTCTCGAAAGCTCGTAAACCTTTTCAGAACTCAGTTCTACGCTGAAGGTGAGAGTGACGTTAGCTCTCGAAAGCTTGGAAAACACAAACATGATGTTTCTCACCCCAGTTACTGAAAGGAGAACTTGAAAAAGTAATGATGAATCTAAAAAATTAGTATTCTTCAGGTCTCTACTTCAAAAATGTGAGAATAGTATTTTACAACCCCTAGTAAGTACTTGCAACCCATCTCTAGAAACAGATATGTTTCTTAGTGAGTACAAAATAGCAACTGTGAGACCACTACTCAAGAAAGGCAGAAAGGAAGAATGCTCAAATTATAGGCTAATTTCTCTTTAATCATTTTTCTCTAAAGTAGTAGAGAAAATTATGCTGAATAGATTAGTAACTTTTTTTTATAGAAAAATACTAATTTTATCAAAAGATCAATTTGGATATCAAAAGAACAAATCAATATCGGAGACTATTTTTGAGTTCACAAATAACATAATAAAATCGAGAGACAAGAAGATGCGTATGTATGTATTATTTTTTTGATTTCACGAAAGCATTTGATTCTGTACACCCTGATATTTTACTAGACAAATTGGACCACTATGGAATCAGAGGTTTAGCAAAAAACTCGTTCGCTTCCTAGTTAAATAATAGGTGTCAGTACGTGGATATTAACAGAATTAAATCACATAAATTGATCCTCAAAATAGGTGTACCGTAAGGTTCAATTCTGGGACCAGTTTTACTGTATTTGTACTTTACATAACTACCAGAAACTTGACCAGTCTCTCAAACAATACTTTTTGCTGATGATACAAATATCATGGTTAAAAGCATGGAATATAAGCAACTTCACGCGGCGGAGGGGTTAACACATCGCCCTACGACGCCAGGGTTCCCGAGTTCGAATCCTGGCCTGTTTTCCAATATTGAAGTTCCGTCTAAACAGCAGCGGCGTTATGACAACAGATTCACTATTCTTGAAAAATGTCTCAACAGCAAAGGTAGCCGATCACGCTTCATGTTTACTGAAATGGCGTCTCGCGCTGAATACTTCAGTGCACACTGTCATCCCTACTCTGGGGACACATGAGCACTACGAGAATCCAAATGGTAGATGAACGATGGGTCACCCTGTATAACGAGTATACGAAATGCAACGTGACGGACAAATTGCATGTCGTTGTGTTAGATTCAGCCATTCCTTGTAGAATAAATTTTCAACTGGATCAAAACAAAAGCTATATATGATCGAAAATACGTATATACCTTTTTAGTCATAAAAATTTACACACATGGATCAACAGCTGCAAATACATGTCCCTAGGTAGGAGACATTAACCAAAAGGTTTGGGCTGTTCCTAAATTAATGTTCTATATCATGGCGAATTTCAAAATTTGAATTAATATGGTTAATATTTGCATCGTTATTTGTCAAGTGGTTTGGAGATGTTAATCGTAGAGTAAAAACCGATAGAATATGGGCTTATTCAGTTGCTTTATGTAGCCTCGGTTGATGTTAAACTGTCATAGTATGACATTTGCACAGCACATCTTGCTACATTTTCCAAAATCAATTAACCAAAGACATTAACATTCAATATTAAAAAAATAATTCCAATAAGAATGAAGCTCGATAGAAAAATAATTGCACAAAGCCAAGATATATGTCAATAAAGGCTAAACTTAAATCACTTTCCATTGTAATTTCGACCCTATTAGCTCTACAGAACGAAAAAATAAACCAACAATCTTTCCATTGTTGTAACTGATATCTATGACATTAGATGAAGAGACTTTAAAATATAGAATATAGACACGTTTGCATTGAGAGAAGATCTGAATTTTGAACCTGCTGTTCATGCACAGGTAAGATTTGGAAATTAACATTCGAAATATTTTCTTAGACTCCGTTTACGCTGTCGCTTTATTAAATTGTAAATAATTGTTAATGGGTTATGAAACGTAAGAAATATTACCATCGAATCAATACACCACAATTACAAGCACAGATATTTTACAAAGAAAGAAAGAGGAGAACAAATATCACTTAGCAAATATGTAAAACTGCCACATTCATATCGTATGAAGACATTATGATGTTTGATTGGCGTCTGTATGTCTGTCTGTCTGCTGTTGCTTTCGTATAGTGGACTTGCCACTGAGCGCGGTGGTTGACATTCGAACTGCCACCTGGCGGGAAGCGTAATAACTGTTCTACTATGGTGTCTTTCTATACGGACGGCATAGGGGAGCGATGGCGAACAATGGCGATGACCTGGGTCGTGAAACCGGGATGATCCCCTTGAGTAGCGCCAAAACCGTATTGATTACATAATCGTGGATGTTTGTTTTAAAAAGTTGGATTTGTGTAGACAAGAATTAATTGAAGTTACTGCTGCATAACGTAATAAGCATATTGACAAATTATGTAGCAATTCCAGCTAAGGGATTACTGTTGTGTTGATGTCGTTATGTAGATATTAAATAAACACATACCTACAATCGGTGACGTACGCAGATTTTTTTTCAGAGAAGACTGGACTTGTAAACTTGGATAGTGCAAAGCTGTGTTCAGTGGGACAGGAATATTTTTAGATAGGCTAATCGGGACTGGATCTACAGTTTAAAGTAGGGTCAGAACCACTACGTGTCTCCACCGGACATATAATTTTCATGCTTGTGTCGGTATTCCTATTTATGAAGGAAATTACAGAAGATAACATACAGATATAGCTACCGTTAGCATTATGAAGTGCAGATATTAGCAGCTCTTGGATATTTGAATATTGATATCTGGAAACTGGCGGGAAAATGGTTTTAAATGGTTTAAATAGTTCATTAAATAAAAGGTGATACTAAGTACATTGTGAGAGACAACGAATTAATCAAGAGAAGTATACATATACAGTGTTTGTATAGTGGTTGACCACCCACCAAAGAATGTATAGTATCTTCTTCACTATTGATTCACAAGTACGTCGGTTAGAAAAACTGGAGAGGTGAACCCTCAATATACCTGCGTTAAGTCATAAGTCATGGCAACTATTTTTCATCTCGCGAACAGGGGGTAATACGAAAAATCTAAGATATACGTTTGAAAGTGTATGGAATGTACTTTTCAAAGAAGCCACCAGATGGTGTATGTGAACAACGATGGGGTAGTAAGCACGCACCCAAGTTAAATATATATTTAAGCCTAAAAATAATAAAATATATGTTGCATTTACTCACCATAGTCTCTGCTGACGTCAAGAACTCTCAGCTCTCCTGTTTTGTTTCACTATTTCTTCATGACTATTTATACTGTACATGATTACTTTCATTTTCCAGAACGTTGTACAGTGTCTCTCAAAAGTTTTAGGACAACGACATTTTAAACTAGGCAACCCAATTTACGCAAGGCGTTGGTGGGTTGCATGTAGACTTAGGCTCAATTTCAGGGTTGCCACGTGCAGAATAGATATTTATGAAATTCGCGAAAGAAATAAAAAAAGTATTATTGTATAAAAATATCACTGTTATATCGCAAATGACAAAATTATTTCTGAAATAAAAAATAGGTTTTCTAGCATTTCAACGCTGAGGAAACGAGTGGTGACAAAGGAGAGGAGAAAGAGAAAGCGAAAGGAGAAGAGGAATAGTAGAGGTGAGAAGAAAGAGAGGATAGACAAAGAGAGGAGAAGTAGTGAGAAGAAAGGAAAAAGATTCGAGGAGAGATGAGGAAAATGGAGCAAAGACGAGAAGAGAGGAGGAAAGCGAGAGAAGAGGAGGTTAGGAGACGAGAATAGGGGAGTGGAGAGTAGAATAAAAGAGAGAAAAAGAGAAGAATGAAAAGAAGAGTAGAAGAGTGCAATGGAGTCTGAAATCGAAGAGAGGAAAGGAGATAAGAGGAGTGGAGAAGAGTGGGATGGAGAAAAGATGCGAGAAAAGTAGGGAAGGCGATATGAGATACAAGCAGAGGAGAAGGAGGTGAAAGAACAAGGAGAAGGAGAAGAGAAGTACAGAAGGGACTAGAGACGAGAGGAGAGAAGAGGTAGTTGCAGAAAATATCGTCTCGGCGTCAAGAATAGATGCATTGATCAAATTATCGACATGAAGCATTCAATAACATTTTGAAATGTATTAAAGAATGTATTATTTCGGTGCGAAATGCCTTTTGGCTGAGTACAGAGCAAGAAAAAATCTTCCACGTAAGATCTTTGATTTTGCCTGCGATTATATCACTAAAAACATGAATGTAATTTTAATATTTATAAGAATTATCAAATTTTCTCCACTTCTCAGTTCGTTGAAATGGAGATTTTGTAATTTAATATTTTCCTCCCCCCATCGTTAATTCCAAACTGAATCATTCCGTTTCACACGGCGTGGACAATGAACACAAAGGGATATGTCTAAAACTTACGAAAATTTTCTGCTACCAGAGGGGTTTGAACCTACGACCATCAGGTTGACAATCCTTAATGTTAACCACTACTCTATAAACTTTCGCTCCTGAAAGCAGGTAAAAGAAGCTGCCCAATGTGAAATGTAGACGCAATACAAGTACCTACATGTAATGTGCAAAGGATACTTGTTTGTAACAAAGCAAACGAAGGTACGCGCAGAATGAATCTGCGAAAACATTTAATGGAGAATTGATGACACATGATGACAACTTTTCAGTCGATATTTGTGGAGGTATCTTTGTCATGCGCGCCGACTACGTGGGTGCTCCGGGGCTCGAGCACCCACATAAATAATCTTGTGGGTGCGCCGCACCCACAAGATTTTTAGTTTGATAAAAACAAAATAAAATAAATATTTCTCACTTGCCATTATCAAAAAATAATAAGCAATTAAAACATTGAGATGGGACAGACTTTGATAAAGACAAGCTAACATTGCACAGGGACATGTTTCTAGATGTGTGCAGAACGAACAAAGAAAAAGTGGCCAACTTGTCAGACATTACAAATATTTTAAGTAGAGAAAACAGTGGTCCCATGCGTGAAATGCTCACAGAATTTGTGAAGTTTGTACGGGTGATTTTAACTATACCTATTACTTGTTGTACCTCTGAGCGGTCATTTTCAGCACTTAGACGATTGAAAACGATTTTGCGGTCAACAATGACCCAAAAAACATTGAATGATTTGGCAATTTTGCATGTTCATAAAGAAATGACTAAAAATATTGACATTACCAAAATTGCAAACAAATTCATAAGTGCAAATGACGTAAAAAGGAATGTGTTTTATATTGAAAGTTAACATGTCATGATTATTATTATTATTATTATTTGGTACATAAAGTTAGTCATTTTGTAGTTTCTGTTCACAACAAAATCCTTGCATAGTTCTTTCTGCAATACAATTAAAATTATTTGCATTTATGAAGATTTTTCCATTTTAATTTGTATGAATGTGGTATTTTCTTTTAGTAACGTGTTGATAATATAATTGCCTCTTGCAATCATTGTGCATGTAAGTTGTTTAAAGTATACAATACTTGATAATTACAGATCTAATCGCCATTGATATGCACCCACAGAAATTTTGGAAAGTCGGCGCCCTTGATCTTTGCATTGAACTCGAGTGGGAAAATGGGTAAAATTAGTATGTCCTGAATTGCCACAAATATAAACAGTTATTTCATTAATATTTGTTAGTGTCTTTGAAGCAGTACACAATTATCGTTAGAGTATCATATTCACGATCTAATTACACCACTTGCGAACTGCCAAATGTACGAAACGTTATACGTAAACAGGCGGAAAATTGTATTCATAAAATCACATCACATTTGACAGTGTTAGTCAAGAGGTAGAAGAAGCTGACCAATGTGAAATGTAGATGCAGACCGTTCTGGACACAAGACTATGTCAGTATCACAGGAAGAGAACATCGTCCTGCAATGTTTACGCCTCTAGATATTTTCCAATAATAATGTCTAATCACAATAATAAGTTGGAAGAAATAACTCGCATTTTCACAACTACCAATATTCTCGTTTTTCTTCATCATTCCAAAATTATTTCTCGAAGATAGCTTATATACTGCAAGAATAATAATAATAATCCTTTGCGCAACAGCCCATGAAGGGCCTAGGCGTACCTACCGACTGCCGGTCGGATCCTACGCTTTCCTTCGTCACCTCTAAGCGCGGAGATCTTCAACTAGTATTGGAATATACTACAATAAACCAATTCAAAACTAAAGTAACAGTTCAACTATACATGTATACCCAACGACAGTTACAATATTGGTGGGACATAATACTTAAAAATCGTTGTTACAACGGAAGGAAAGTCCGTGGTGTAGTGTCGACCTCCGTGGCGAAGTGGTAGTCTGCCTGCAGCTTGTGCAGGAAGCAGTTCGTAGCGAGCTCCGCTCTCCGCGTGAGAAGGCTTAGTGATCGAACTGTCCGAGTTAGCTAGGGCCGTATACGGTTTGCTAGTGTTGAGTTAGTTGTTTTTTTCCTTTGAAGTGCATGCGAGGTTTTGACTATAATTACCGTGCGCCAGTGAAGATACGATGAAATAGATCACGATGAATACACAAAGAGAAAACACCTTGAAATTTGTTTTCATTGATGTCAAAACGTGACCTACGTCATTGGATTTTCATCGATGGTTTCATGATGTCTACCAAGTGCCTACGAACCAAGTGCTCAGTTTGAAATAGATTACTTTCGTAAGTGTTTGTACGTGAAATTTGCGACAAAAGTGGTAGGAGAACGGTTACTAAATGATTTTGGTGCTGAGGTAATCTATAGTGACGTAGATGGTGATCATAAAGTTGAAGTAGAATGGGCCCACCAGCGACATGTACTTGTCAGAATCCATGTAGTCCCAATTGAATTAAGTGCAGAAGTGATAAGTCGTGTCATCAGGTCTTATGGGGAAGTGTTAAAAATCGAAGATGAGACATACTCTGCAGATCACATTTACCCTACTCGAACTGGACGTGTCTTGATCAAAATGATACTACGCAAACCCATACCCTCATATGTAATAATGAATGGACACTCCTATTGGGTAACATACCCTGGGCAGGTGCGTACGTGCCTTGCGTGCTCGGGGGAGGATCACGTAGTGGCTCAGTGTCCTAAGCGTCGATCCTCTGGGAACCAGCCCCGTAGAGGGCCGGTTAATATACCCGCTGACAATGTACCGATGGTATATGAACCAACTGTGCTACCCGTACGAACTAAACCAAGAGATTCAGCTCCATCAGTTGCAGAAGTCCCTGCGTCAGGAGATAACAATGGAGGGAACACGGATAGCCCCAGAATCACCGACGAGGAGACAGGTACCAGACAGGAAGTTAGTGTGAAGAATGCACCAACAGGAAGGGAAGAGCTGGAACAGCCAACATTGACCACTTCAGAGGAGATTCATCACATACCCCCGCCCCCACCCCCAAGTGCCTTGTTCGCGGAGGCAGAATTCCCCGTAGTTACCTCTCCTAGGAAATCACGGTCAAGATCTGTATCAAGGTTACGGTCAGTGGCGGAAGAGTCCATGGTGCTACGTAGAAAGAAGAAGAAAAATAATGAATGCGTAAGTTCCACAATAGTTCATAATGAATTTAGAGTAGAACCTGGTACCCCAAAACAAGATGTTTCAAAGGCTAGTTTAACAAGTAATTCAGCAAATGTAACTAAAGAGAAACCTTCAACGAGTAACAAACTTACCCCAGATTTATTTAGTGGAAAGCATAGTTAATGCATTATAGGCAGAAATTAGAGATCAGTAATGTTGAAGAATGTAAGTAAGTTTAGTTTTCTTTTGTGGACAGTTATTATCATGCAAACATTTACCTTGGCATCTATAAATTTGAATCAAATGCCAAGTAAGACCAAAATAATTGCTCTCAATGACTTTCTCATTAAATCGTCTATTGATGTGGCCCTCTTACAAGAGGTAGCCATAGACGAATTTTTCTGTACTGAACATGTTTAAAGTATACAACAATTTTACTCCATTTGCACAAGGGACTGCCATAGCATGTAGGAGACACTTGGATTTACGTAATGTAGTGCCCCATCCCACGGGCAGACAAATAAGTGCCAAATTAGGCTCAGTGTTTCTCTGTAATGTGTATGCTCCGTCAGGAAGCCAAAACAGACGGGAAAGAGAAGATTTTTTTTCAACAGTTGTAGGGCCCGAGTTGACATCCCACACGCTAGACACTATACTAGTGGGAGATTTTAACTGCGTAATTCGTTCACAAGATCAAAATCCAGGAAACAACTTCTCACGTGCATTCTATGAATTAACGCAGGGGTTACAACTGCGTGACGCTTGGATACATGCCAACGGCGAAAGTCAAGGTTACACATATATCACCTCCAATAGTGCGTCAAGGATCGATAGGTTTTATGTCGCACCAAGATTTCAGGAATATATAATTAGTGTTCAAAATTTTCCAGTATGTTTTAGTGACCATAGTGTCCCAATTCTCAAAATAAATTTAGATTTGGTTAAACCCCGTCAAGGTAGCGGATACTGGCTTTTAAATAGCACATTATTACGCAATGGTAGTTATGTCCAGCTAATCAGGGAAACGTGGAACGAACTCAAGGCCTCTCGGCCAGTGCAAAAGACCCTAATCTAGTGGTGGGAAACTCGAGTTAAGCCTAAATTTCGTCAGGTCAGTAAATTCTTCAGTGCAGAGGTTAGTAGAGATCAAAGAAACAAATACAATTTTTTTTATGCAGTCTTGAATGATCTCCATCGTTTAGCATTGCAAGGTAATTTCGATCGTCCTTATGCAAATGAAATAAAAGCGCAATTACTTGCTATACATAGGAAACGAAAATCTGCAGCAATAATAAAGAGTAAGATTCTTCCTATAGACCCTGACGAGCAAGCCACACTAAGTCACATTCTTCAAGAACATAAACACGCCAGGAGTCACGTTATTCATAAATTAACTTTAGATTCCGGTGAAGTAGTCACCAGCCCTCATAGTATACACGACAGGTTTTTGCAATACTATAAAAATCTTCTTGGTCAAGCCTTTAATCCCGCAGAAACGCAATGTAATTTTTTGAACTACCTCCCTGCATCACTGACGGAAAATGAAAGAACTGAGCTCACACAACCGTTTAGTAAAAAGGAGGTTCATGATGCAGTATTCAAAGCTCCGAGGAATAAAACTACAGCCGAAGATGGACTACCATCAGAATTCTATCAATGTTTCTGGGATCTAATAGGAGACGAATTAACGGAATGGGTCAACGAAGTGTTGACAACAGGAACAATAGGGAAGACCAGTAGCACGGGAGTTATAGTGTTAGTTCCCAAAAAGGCAAATCCAAAATTCGTTACAGATTTTAGACCAATTTCAATATTGAGTAGTGATATTAAACTTATAAATGAGCGTCTAAAAAAAATATATGGTGAAACTTATTGGCAATTTACAGTTCGCTTGTAATACGTCTCAAAGTATACATCACTTGCTGCAAACGATAAGAGACGTCATTATTACCAAACAAAATAAGAATGCATCAGAGGCAATCCTATCTTTAGACTTTTCCCAAGCATATGACAGAGTGAGTCACGAATATCTGTACAAAGTCTTAGAAGCATATGGCTTCGGAGACACTTTTATTAATTGGATAAAAACATTATATAATCATATGCTGCTAAAACTTAAAATAAATGGTTTCTTGACAACAAGTTTTAAAATGCGACGGGGTGTACTACAAGGTAGTCCCTTGAGTAGCACATTGTACGTCCTCACAATAGCCCCCTTTTTTGTTTAGTATCCAGCATCATTTACAGGGTATTTCTATGGCTTCCACCACAATACAAGTTGGCTGGAGCATGGACGACGTCACGATTTTTCTCAAGGATGAAAGAGATGTGGACAGTGTTAAAAGCCAAATACATACTTTTGAGCTCACATCAGGAGCAAAACTAAACAATCGAAAGTCATTCCTGATGCCCCTTGGCAAGGAGAATCCTTTCACAAACAATACGGAGATCCCTGTAGACAAGAAAATAAAAGTTTTAGGTATAAACTTCTATGCAAATATCGATGAAACGATCCAAGCCAATAGTAACCTCACGTGCGAGAGGGCAATCTACGTCCTCAGAGTGAACAAGACGCGCTCTCTGAGTTTAAAAGCACGAGTAAGATTTATCAACGTTTTTGCTCTCTCTAAACTTTGGTATGTAGCAAAAATCCTACCTTTCAAACCACAGCACTTAGCCAAGGTCAACAAAGCTGTTGGCTGCTTTTTGTGGCACGATACAATTTTCCGGGTGGCAATAAATGAGGTCACGTTATCAGAGAAGACAGGTGGGTTGAGACTAATACACGCGAACACACAGGCAAGATCATTGTTTGTACAGACTGGCCTTCAAACAGCTTTCTCACTGCACGAGTCAACGACCCAAGCATGTATACAGACGATAATACGAAACATTCCATTAGAAGCTCCCATCGATATCCAAAGTATCCCCAAAAGGTTTTTGTTTTATATGGACATCGCTTTACAGGTATGCTACCAGTTATTACGACATGAGACAATTACACCATCTGTTAAAAAAGTTATATAGAGAAATCAGTAGTTTCAAGCACGCAGTACCAGGAATAGTCAGGGAGTTCAATACACATAATTGGCCACAAATATGGGAAAATGTCTCCGCCAAACACCTTTCAAAAGCGGGCCAATCAATATGGTACAAAGTGGTTCATCGTGTTATAGTGACAAGAGATAGGACATACCAATATGGAATCAGTGACTCTCCTAACTGTATATCATGCAACGTGCCTGACTCTTTAGCCCACAGGATAACCAAGTGTCGCAACTCCTCCACGGCGTGGAACAAATTGCGAACAATGCTCAGTCGTATATGCCGCACCTCAACAACAAAGTTTACGGATACAGATATAGTTTTTCCTGATTTCAATTTTTTTTCCACCAACAAAACAACGAGCAGTACAATGGTTGATAACAGAATACTTATTATATATATTTCCCAATGACGAGAGCAGTTTTCAGAAACAATTCAGTATCTTCTTGCAAGAACAATACGAAAAAATTCCTCTCCAAGCAAGGAAGAAATGGTATTCAAATTTCTTATTAGTGCTTTATACTTAATTTAGGTAAAACAAAAATGTAAAGGTTAACCAGATAGAAATACAAATTGTAATAGCTAAATATACTTATGTCAAAAACAATGTAATTCCATAACTTGTATATCAGAATGAGACAATAAAAAAAAAAAGTGGTTAGAGTTCTCGATTGGACTGCTAGTGGTTCCAGGTTCGATTCTCCTTACGAGGTGTTCTCTTTTTTTAATTCCTTTTTTATTAATGAAGAGCATGGTGACATTATTTGTAATAGCAGAGTAAAGTCGTCACATTGTTTTGCATCTGGAATTTATATATATATATAAGACAAATGAATTGACCCACGTTCAAAGAGATATTTTCATGTATAAGATCGTGAATTATGATACTCTAACGATAATTGTGTAATGCTTCAAAGACACTGACAAATATTAATGAAATAACTATGTATATTTGTGGCAATTCAGGACATACTAATTTTACCCATTTTCCCATTCGAGTTCAATACAAACATACCTCCACAAATATCGACTGAAAAGTTGTCATCATGTGTCATCAATTCTCCATTAAATGTTTTCGCAGATTCATTCTACGCGTACCTTCGTTTGCTTTGTTACAAACAAGTATCCTTTGCACATTACATGTAGGAGGAGAGTTGCGTCTACATTTCACATTGGGCAGCTCCTTTTACCTGCTTTCAGGAGCGAAAGCTTGTAGAGTAGTAGTTAACATTAAGGATTGTCAACCTGATGGTCGTAGGTTCAAACCCCTCCGGTGGCAGAAAAGTTTTAGACATATCCCATTGTGTTCATTGTCCACGATTTCTTCCTGATTACACTATTCACTTTGTATCTTTTCCCCTCTTAAGTTAGAAAGCTCACAAATGAACTTTTCTAGGTTTTTGTATTTGCAAAGTCCCGAATAACAGAAGCATGGTCTAATTTGTGACCAATTTCATGTTCAATTGAGATCATGGCAAGTCCTTCTAACCGCGATTCGCCTGTTGTGGAACGTAAATAAGTTTTAATAAGCTTCAGTTTCGAAAAACAAGTCTCTCAATACATTGTCACACTCAAACGCGTGCGCGTTCTCACACACGACATACACTAACTGCACTTTCGTTACACCGTCAAGATCGTAAATGAGGTGCAACCAGCAACAACAAAAACAGCGGATATTCGTACTTACTATTGCGTCTTGCGCGATTCGGCAATACCTACGACATCACCACCTTTTGTTACCAACACGTCAAATAACAATGCAGCTCTATTTCCGATTACCGAATGCGACACGTCAGTTTAACTGCTTTATACTACATATGCAAATGGATTTAATTTGAATTTTCTCCGTCCCAAGAAGACAAAACTGCCTCAAATAATGCAGCTTCCATTTTTTTATACATTTTGCAGCCCCCTTCAGCTTGCCGCCCCGTGCAAATTCACGTGTTGCCGTACGGTAGAGCCTGGCCCTGGTGGAGGCCTTCAAACGGGGCAGAGTGTCAATTGCAGATCTGCCTCATAATAAAACACTGTGGTCCAATATCCTGCGTTCTGCCTCTTCCCTGCGAGAGTCTCCTGCATCCAGACTTCATCTGGTAGCTTTATTCGAAGGTACATTCCATACACTTTCAAATGTACGTCTTAGATTTTTCGTGTTGTCCCCTGTTTGCGAGAAAAAAGAATAGTTGCCATGACTTATGACTTAACCCTCGTATGTAATTGCATGCTCAACAAGCGAAACATATACCTACTCATTCGTATAGCAAGTGTAAAACGGCCAATGTAATCCAATCGCATGCCCTAAGCTTAAGAATTTTAATGAAGCATAAAAGTGAATTTATACAGAAAAGTATGCAAATACTTCATTGGTTTCTTCCCTTGTTCTTTGTTAAACAGACCACAAAAAACACACTTCTTCTATTAAAGGCTCCTTCGCCAATACCATTCGCACTCTGACTTCCTGATTGCAACTCATGCCACTGCTTATGATACAGCTCAGATATCTGAAGCTGTCAGTCAATTTGCTCGGTTCTATCGCCTCGAATTTTTTTTTTGTTTTTTTGTTTCTTCCCAATAACCATTGACTCTCTCTTGTTCACATTTATTATACCCATAACTGAAAACTGAACTGGAATCTGAAAACGCAGGTGTTTATTTGGAACATGAACGTGAGTCTCCGAGGATTAATGGTTCTGCGCCATCTCTAGTGAACACGCCTGCAGGCCATTATCTTTCCTGGAGAACACTAACAGGAATGATGTCTTACAGCTGGGCCTATGCATCAGTTACAAGGCAGCCTGGATTCATATGAACCATCGGATTCCAATCAATTTCACAATGAAATTCGTCGCTACCTGAACACAGAACTGCCAAGGCGTTGGATAGGACGTTTGAGTGTTTCCTTTAAGTTTTGATTTTCGCACAGATAGGCTAATCTGGACTGGACATACAGTTTTAGTAGTTTGGATCCCACTTTAGTGGCTCCACCAGATATCGAAGTCGGGACCCTTGATTACAAGGCAACTATGTTGAGCTACGCCATCGAGGAGGCCCAAATAGGGCTTTTGTCTGCAGCACCTGATACTGTGGTCCCCAAGGTCACCGAACCATGGGACTTATTTTTGTGAGGTTACATCAAAGGTATCGGGTCAACCTATGCCCCTGATATCACAGACGTAGGGGAGCGAATTTTCGCGGCAGTTAACACTATCCACAGACCCATGCTCGAACGGGTGTGCAAAGAACTGGGCTATCGTGTCGTTGTGTGTCAGAGGAATAAAACTGCGTTCTTCACCTGGTTTGGTAGTTTACCGAAACAAACGTTTGCATCCTCCGAAGATCGTTTTGGAACGAGTTAAATAGTTCATAAATTATATTTAAAAATTTCCAAATTGTTTATAATTTATTATTCTTGCATTGGAATATCCGGACAGCTGAACGACAGCTGTAGAGAATAGTCACTGATAATCCAGGATTTCGTACAACGGGAATGTCAAAATTGAAGGCAACATATTTGTAGGCAGGGAAATTCAAAATTTGTTCCTCAGTACAAAAAGTGTTTCGAAAAGAACGATGTGTGTGCAGAGACAAGATGTCAGCATGTACAGAACGGACGTTTCTAGGTTGTAACAATCCCATTGAATTGATTGATTTTGTGTTTTAAGTCCACCTTATGCACAGTAAGGCTAATCGGGACTGGACCTACAGTTTAAAGTGGGATCCGAACCACTATGTGCCTCCACCGGGTATCGAACCCAGGACCTTGATTACAAGGCGACGACGCTACAATCCCATTGAAAACTGATGGTATCTTTACAAGCCAGAAGTGTGTGTGACTGTAGCTACAATATGTGCATCAACAAGAAAAAAACATGATTATAACTTTTATTTTTTTAACAAATCGACTATTCCTTTTGAAAACTCCTCATAGGTAACTGCAAACTGAATCAACACGTGTAATTTCCAAAATATGCTACACGAATTTCATAGAGATCTAATCAAGGGCGTTGCCAATGGGGGCTCTGTTACCTGTTGTGAGGAATAACGTCTCACGTATATCTTTCGTATGTACTTTATTTACACATACCTTCCCTACTCCGCATATGATACTTTACGTTACAATCCAATAACAACTGCTCTAGGTTGCATTTTCTCCCGTAACAGAGAAATGCACTTAACAGAACTTCCATGATTTTACTCTACGAGCGCACTATTTAGCATAGCGCTAACCCGCTCCCGCAGTTTATCACTCAGAGGTCCCTAAACATACGGCGCTCACTCTCTATGCATCCATCTGGCTCAGTAAAAAACAGCCTCAATCTATCGGGCCTTGTATCGGAGTATCTGAGAGAGTCGGCAACTGTCTGAGTATCTGAGAGAGTATGAAAGAGACCGTAACAAGTCGGAACCCGGTTTATATACCTCCGACAAACTGGCCCGCCCCCAACAAGAATCGTACACAAACAGAGGAATAGCGACGGAGAGAATACCGTAGAAGGAATGAGACAGAAGTAGCAAATGTTGATAAACAGAGACAGAATGCAATTTTAGAAGAAAAAATGTAACAGGGTAAAAAGAGACAAAGAGGACGAAATAAACAGAGAAAAGGAGAGAGAAAAAGACAGAAAGAGAAAGCAAAGAGAGAGGGAAAAAAGGAAAAATGAAGGAACATTACTGAAAGAAAAAAAGACACAATGTAGAGGAGAAAAAAGGGAAGAGGAAACAGGGTGGAACTAGATAGATAGAGAAGATAGAAGAGAGATTGTGAGAGAAATAGAAGCGATAATCACGGAAGAGCCATCTGGATATATTCCATCTACCCTTCCCTGTAGCCTACTCGAACGATATTCTCTGGCGATGTCTTTCGATCTGTCTTGAAACAATTTAGAATATCCTCGTCATTCGTTACTTATTTTATTCATTGGCCCACACCTCTTTAATTTGGATGCTTATAGCCATTACGTTTTCTTATCAATATTTCACATATTAATTTACATTCTGTCATAGTTTCTCTTGTTACCTCAAAATTAATTTTAGTATACACAGTCTCAACGCTTATTATATTACACCTTTGTTCATATCCTTATCCAGAAAAACAATAATATTCATTCATTTATTGATTGATTGATTGAGTTTGTTTATTTCTACTTCGCTTTTCTGCGGCGGTGGCGCCAGGATTAACCATCTATGCGTGCTGATGGGGGTGCGGAAATAGAATTAAGGAGTTCGCAAGCAACCCTTCGCACCCCCTGGCGCCGCCCCTGCTTTTCTGTCACTTTTGGCTAACCGCCAAGATGAAGATGAGTGATGATAGCTGAAATTGATTGAAAGAACACCCGAGACCCCAGGCATCGTAGCGTATGGTCAGTAGCGTGCCCAAGGGGGGGGGGGGTTGGTGAGGGTCAGTATTTTAAAAAAAAGATCATCAAAGCCATAAAAATATGACAAAATGAGGACTGACTACTAAAAAAAATGTATGCGTAACCCCCTCCTTTCGAAAATCCTGGTCACGCCACTGCGTATGATACTGTTCGTAAGCTGGGAATGTAAGAAATAGATAGCCTATTTGGAAATGAACTTTATTTCCTATCAGTCCTCGACACATCAATTCTGCTGAGTGTCTAACAGTACAGAGGATTCTTTGAGAATTGTTCTTCACAATTGCAAAGCTTGCCAAGTGGGTATTCAAACGAGCATGTCCCGTTCGAATTCACATTTTCAAGACCATTGTTTCCCTTAGTAGTTTAAACTGATGGAATTATGGGTATTTTTGACCTACCTGGGCACACCATTTACAAGTTGACAAATTAATTTGCATTTGTGCATACCAATCATTCAATACATTTCATTGTTCTTCAATGCTATATTGTTTCTTCATATGTCCACCCGAGCCTTAACATTTACAATGATGGCTTACGACAATGTACCACTACAACAATGCTCACGTCTTAACCGTTTCCGTAGATTTTATGCAACAAATATGGCTGTCCCAAATGTGACTAAATAAATAGCATAATAATCAGCTTTTCGCTATTAATAAGAAGCCAAAGCCAAGAATTATCCACCAAGGAAAAGCAAGGTAATTGTGGCTTATAACTAAATGCACCAAAGTAGTATACTGTACTCTCATACAAACTTTTAACACTCAATTGCACTTGAATCAGGTTATCAGTTGCCAATATACAGTTTTGTTTATAATGAGAAGGTGCGCGATAACTTCGTCCATGAAAAAATATAATGATGGACAGGAAGTGAAAAACTACTTATTTCGAATTACGCATAATAAAGGATATCATAAGAAATGGTGTGTGTGTGTGTGTGTGTGTGTGTGTACGTAAACAAATAATGATTTTAAATTATAATTTCCTGTGCTACTGCAGTCTCAATGTAAGAATTCTAATGATAATAGAAGCCCGCTTATACACAGACTGAAGTATGTTTTAATAACTCAAGTCACACAGATTTGCGTTTTCACGACAATACGAGAGTTCAGTACTGCAATGATGTCGAAAGAAATTTGTACAAAGGTACAAGAGATCTTTAATATTTCTACAAAGATTAGTATGAAAGCGTTCACAGGCCCACTGGGTTATCACCAATGAACTATAGCTCTGAAGTGTGCGTGTGTGTGTGGACACGTTCCGTAGATGAAGACCAGCAGTACAATAGCTATTGTATTTGTACACTTTCTTTAGTGTTCTTATGGAGAAAGTTGTGGTACGATTTGAATTTTACAAAGGAATGTATTTTTAGTTCTCAGAATTTGCCTGAACGCTGATGGAAAGATTCTCTCGGGGTATCAACCAGATGAGATCTGAAAACATTTCCCAGCTCTTCAGAGCTACGTCCCTCTTATCTTCAGGGTAGAAGTGGACCCATTTGAGGACTTGGACAAGTTGAAAGAAGTAGCATTCAGCCTGGAGACAGAAATGTTCGATTTCCAGCTCTGACTTCTCCAGTTGATGTCTTCTGAGAAGACAAGGGATTGGAACTGAAGAAAGAGCAACTAGTAACAGGAGAACTGCAAGAGCAGTAGGTGAGAATTGTTTATATGTGATATATGTATTAATAAGATAATCACCCAAATTGTTTTAGCACTGACGCTCCCAATGCAATGAATTGTTCTTTTTTTAATATTAAGTTTCATTCAAGTTTGTATTTACTTTATATTTTGTTAATATAACTAATGATGCCGCTGCTATAAGCATTATCT
Organism: Lepisma saccharinum; assembly: GCF_977018435.1. Taxonomy (NCBI): domain Eukaryota; kingdom Metazoa; phylum Arthropoda; class Insecta; order Zygentoma; family Lepismatidae; genus Lepisma; species Lepisma saccharinum. The sequence goes on along the minus strand of NC_139249.1, from coordinate 22,449,215 downwards.
ACACGTTCATACATAAAAAATAGACACACATGAAAACAAAATGAATATCAATTGATAGTTCATAGGAATATTATTTTATTTCTCAGAAGATGTCTGACGGCTGATGTGAAGATTCTCTTGGGTTATCGACCACGAGAGATGTGGCAACCTTTCCAAGCTTTCAAGAACTACCGTCGCTGTCAACTTCAGAATAGAAGTGAACATTTGAGGGTTTCGACTAGTTGAAAGAAACACCATTCAACCTGGAGACAGCAACGTTCGACTTCCAGCTTTGACGTCATCAGTTAAAGTCTTCTGAGAAGCCAAGGAATTGGAACTGAAGAAAGAGCAAGGACCCAGCAAGAGGAGAACTGCACAAGAAGCAGGTGAGAATTGATTTTATAGTTTTACTTATTAAATTTGCAAATTCACCTTCGGCAAAACAAAAGTGGCTCTAACGGTGAATATAAACGGCCTTAATCGGGAGAAACAAATGAACGAATTAATGATACAATGAAATATATTAAAGAAATCATAGAAAGTAAGAGAAAGCAAAAAGGAAGGGAAAGAGCCAGACAGAGGGAGAAAGAATTAAAGAAATAAAGGAGCGAGAGAGAGAGAGAGAGAGAGAGAGAGAGAGAGAAACAGATAGGCAGAAGTAAGGAAAGAAAAACATCGAGAGGAGGCAAGAAAGTAAGAGAGAGAGAAAACGTAAGAAAAATATGGAAGCTAGACATAAAGAGAGAGAGGGGGAAGGTAAATATAGACGTGACAGGGAAACAGAAGAAGAAATAAAAATGAAGTGGAGACAGGAGAGGGGAGTGGAAGGAGAAAGAGAAGGAAGAGATATCACAGAATATTGGTAGAGAGAGAGAATAAAGAAGAAAATGAAGCAGACCATTAGGAATTGAACTATAATTGTCAATTAGAAGACCCTTTGGTTTCAAGGCTTCTCTTAACTTTTGCATCAACTTTAGTGACAGCCTTAGTGAATCTAAAATTGAAGCTGGAGCTACTCAGTGGGGCCTTGGGTGCTGGGGGCTTATGACAATGTCTTAGAACAGAACAAATTTAATAAATAATAGATATTACCTAGCATTTGGTTCATGTGCGTCTTATTCGTATCTTTCAGAGGCAACGCAGCACAGTGCCCCACGGACCGAAGGGAAATGCTGCATTCTGGAATGAGAGACCGCAAATGCTTGGTAAGTACCGTTTATTCCATATTCTCTGTTTTGATTTCATTTAATTTGTGTTATTTAGCGTCGCTACTCTGCCACTGTTGGCTAATTGCGACGATGAGGATGAGGAAATTGACGAACGGAAATTCACGAAGAACACCCATGTTCAGGCCGGGATTCGATACTGGGACCTGCGGCTGTGCTAACCACTCAGCCAGAGAGGTCGGGCATTTCCTTTGTCTATCTGATATTATATATACACACCTGGTTACGAATTGCAATGAATGTCATTGAAATGTGAGCAATTAATTTTCGCTTCGAAACCCATGATGCGTTTAATCTTTTTTCTTATTTTTATTCATTTTTCCAGCAAGAATATAATTATTAAAATACCTGATTCAAGTTTTAGACACTATCTTGATGTCAATGAACACTCAGTTAACGTATCATGAAGCTGCCTAGAATATAGGGTGCACCTAAAGTCCCATTCCGGATTCAGTAAATCGTTACGTTACAATGCTACTAGAAGTTAGAGCGGGATATCCTTCGTAAAGTGTCTCGCAACCCTAAAAGTACTGTATCTTCACCCATCACAGTATGCTTGTTGTGGGGAGAGGATCCTGTCGTGTTTATGGTTAAATGAAAATGCCATGAAGAGAAACTGGTGACTCAGAACACCACGGACCTTCTCGTGTTGTATCGCCATTTTAGTAATCTCCTGTAATAGAGGAAAAAGAACGTTTTTAAAGAAAATTTGGAATTTGCGTAACCTAATTATTAATGGACATAGTACCAGGACTTTAGGTACGACGTAATGAATTGTTTCGCTATTGAAACTTCGTAACCGACTTCCTCCAGCGGTAAATTCTCAGACAGATAGAGCAGACAGTTCTATCCAAAATGTCAGCTTGCGGTGTAACTCAAGAGCAGCAGTGTCGATGACACTAGCCAATTCATTTCACCTGAAATTTCCCTTTAAATGTTATTATCAATAACATGAAAAATGTAGTATGTAGTACATTAAACATTGGAAAATTTTAACTTTATTTTATTTTTTAGTTCATCCAATAAACGTGACTAAGTGAACACTATCTTTTTCAGATTCCACTTAAAAAAATGGCGTTAGATTCTTACCCTTAGCCAAGAAGAAAAAAAACCCTCCCTCGTTAAAACGCCTGTCTGGCAAAGGGGTAAAACTAGAGTTCCATTTTCAAAGGGTTCCTCAGCCTTAGGGGGAAGGGGAAGGGCAGGGGAGGGTTAGGGATAGGCCTGGCTTCCATGGAGGACGTTTTGGCTCGAGGCTCGGCTGGCCCTTCGGCCGACGCCAGAGAAGCACGTTCATCTCCTTTCGGTGAACCGCCGGGATATTCCTACATAAGAAAATGTACACCTGATTGTAATTCCTTCTAGAGCATTCACTGAATCTTCCCGTAGTTTGCTTTGGCCGTTGCCAAGATACTCGCTTCGTGGCTTACGCAGTCATCAAACAATTGCAAATATCTAAACAGATATCATTTTCCAGGATTTGGAATATCATAGCGGTTTTTCGATGGGAGAGGAAAATCGAAAATGGCTTCGCTGGGGTCAGCCAGAGGTACAGGCGGGCCAAAAGTCTTCGGATCCCCCCTCCCATGGGGCATCAAATGGGGATTTGGTGGAACAGGCAAAGGAAATAAACAAGGCAGGTCTTAACCCAAACCTTGCTGTTTGATCCACCGCCCCTCGCACCTGCGTAGTTTCCCAAGAAATGAACGAGGCGCCGCCCACAATCGAGTTTTCTTGCTTGGACGCAAGATTCTTTCTGTGGAGGTACTGGACACTGAGCTGACACTACTTCCGGTTTATAACATTCTCCTGGCCGCAGGATTCACCGCTAGACTTATCGCCCCGTGGGGGGTCCACAGTGACGGCGCCAGGGGTCAGTGCTCGAAATGGGAGACGGAGACGATATCGGGTGGATTGCAAACACTCAAATAAGAAAATTTGCGTGAAGCATCCCGAACTTAACGAAGCATCTCCCGGCTAGGAAGTTCTACTTCGAGCACTGAAGAGGGAGCAAGTGAGCGGATAACCCCGATCGACCTGTTCGCCCTAAGAAAAAAGTGCGAAGAATAAGACAAATTTTGCACAAACATGCATCATTTGTGTGGTATTTAGTGCTGTATTAAATATGATTTCCCACAAAAATTCGCCCCCTCCCCGCACATATTCTTCTGGCGCCGTAACAATTGACCCGAGACTTAGGCCGTGTTCGAATCTTCAAGAGCCCCTCCCTCCCCCGTGCCGTTCAAAGGTGTCTGAATCGAACGGTTCCAGGTGTAATAGCACCACTACAGCTTTCTCCCGCCAGGAGTCAGTTGGAATATCACCCAAGTGGTCTTCCGAACGTGCAGCTAGGAAGAGTCACACAAACCGTGCACTTCATAGCACCTTCCAACTCTTCCTCTGCCCATGACGCAGATTAAGTGGAGAACGGCATCTCCCTCCGAAAAAAGAAAACCTTTCGAACGCCAGTGCTTTGGAGGGTAGCAACTGGGGATTCGGACACGGCCCTAAGGCCGAAACGGTGTCCGTGGAGGCCAGGCCTAAAGGGGGGAGAGCCAGCACTGCGGAGGGGCGAATGGGCAGCGGGGGACGAGACCAGGCCGGGAAGGACGTAGGCACCGGCGGCTGCTGAGAAGCACTCGTTGGTGACGACTCCACACTTCCACCCCTCGTGCGCCGCGTGGGGATGAATCTTCCGCAGTTTCGACGCTGTGTCGGCGTGGCGTAGTGGTTAGAGTGTTGCTCGCAGGAAAGCTTCGTCGTTGCTGGTGTCGTGAGAGACGGGAGACTCTCGCAGCGGAGGCTGGACGCTCTGATTTATGAGGGTCGGTCGATGGAAAACAGGTCAACTCGCATATCTCGACGTGCAGATGTGCGCAGCTTCGCGAATCTCCTGCTACCGGAAGGGAGTTCCGTTGTCGCCCGGTAGATGGCAGTCGCGTCGCATGTATGTGTGAAGCGGTGTGACCGTGAGCGAGTGTGAATTGTAGACGTCCAGGAACATGTCCCTCATATCACGGAGGCCAGTAAAGGAGAGCAGCGAAGGGTCGTGCGTTTCCTGATGGAAGGCGCTGGTACACGATACATTCACCGTCGAATTACGTCTGTGTATGGGGAACATTGTTTGTCTCTCTCGCGGGTGAATGGGTGGAGTCTGAGGTTTGGCGAAGGAAGAACGTCTCTGCAAAATGATCCACAGTCTTCACCATTTGTCACTGTCGCAAATGTTGAACTCATACAACGTATGAATGAAATCATTCATCATCATTCTACTGTGTACAGTGGAGCACGTTGCACAGACCACAAGGGAAGATCACGGTAACCTGTTTAACATCATGAAACACCGCCTCCAGTATCGGAAGGTGTTCCCACAGTGGGTTCCCCACAATCTAACTGCAGAACACAAGTTGATTCGCATGGGAGCGTCACTGGAGATGCTCCTCCGATACAACCAGGAAGACAGCGAATTCCTCTGTCGAACGGTCGCTGGGGATGAATGCGTGTGCCATCTGGATGAACTGGAAACCAAGCGGCAAAGTCAGCTGTGGAAGCACCCCCCTTCCCTCTCCCCACCACCGAAGACATCGAAAGCTATTCAGAGTTCCTGCGGCCACGTGCTCTTCACATTGCTCTTCGATCACAAGGAGCCCTACTTATCGAATTTTGTGAGAAAGGTTCAACCGTTACTGGCGGCGTACGGTATACAGATACTTTGACGCGCCCGCGTCAGGCCATCAAATCCAAGAGACCACATTTGCTGTCGTGGGGGGTGTTGCTGTTTCATGATAATGCACTTCCCCATACAGCCAATGTTGTCCGAGACCTGTTACACAGATTTCGGTGGGAGAAACTCAAGCACCAACCTTACAACCAGGACATGTCAACGTGCGATTATGCTATCTTTGGTGAGCTGAAACGGGCACTGCGTGGTCACCGGTTCAACTCGGACGCTGAGGTGAAGAATGGATGAAATGAGTGATTGCTTGTTGCAGCTACCGCCCAATTTCTACAGGGCTGCCTTTGACCTACTGCCAGGGCGGTAGGATGAATGTCTCAACACCTACAGGGATTTTTTTTTAAGGTGAGTGCATAGTTCTTCATAGTTATATAGGGTGACCTGTTTTCAACTGACCTACCCTCATATAATCTTGCAATATCTTCCGTCTGACAGATATATTATTCTAAAAACGACACTAACAAGAATGCTATTTTATTTTCCACGTAACTTTATTTTCTTTCCGTGATATAAAAAAACAGACAATTTTAATGCTTAGAATTTTTCTCCGTAGACATGGAAAAATGAAACTTCTGTTGATGCAAATCCCTGCCCTGCGGGAAGTTTTTCAAAGGCCAAAATTTATTTTTATCGAGGAAGGAAAGAAAAGTTGCATTGAAAATAAAATAGAATTCTCTCAAGTCTTTTATTTTGTTAGTGTCGTTTTTAGAATAATATATCTGTCAGACGGAAGATATTGCAAGATTATATGAGGGTAGGTCAGTTGAAAACAGGTCACCCTATATAACTATGAAGAACTATGCACTCACCTTAAAAAAAAATCCCTGTAGGTGTTGAGACATTCATCCTACCGCCCTGGCAGTAGGTCAAAGGCAGCCCTGTAGAAATTGGGCGGTAGCTGCAACAAGCAATCACTCATTTCATCCATTCTTCACCTCAGCGTCCGAGTTGAACCGGTGACCACGCAGTGCCCGTTTCAGCTCACCAAAGATAGCATAATCGCACGTTGACATGTCCTGGTTGTAAGGTTGGTGCTTGAGTTTCTCCCACCGAAATCTGTGTAACAGGTCTCGGACAACATTGGCTGTATGGGGAAGTGCATTATCATGAAACAGCAACACCCCCCACGACAGCAAATGTGGTCTCTTGGATTTGATGGCCTGACGCGGGCGCGTCAAAGTATCTGTATACCGTACGCCGCCAGTAACGGTTGAACCTTTCTCACAAAATTCGATAAGTAGGGCTCCTTGTGATCGAAGAGCAATGTGAAGAGCACGTGGCCGCAGGAACTCTGAATAGCTTTCGATGTCTTCGGTGGTGGGGAGAGGGAAGGGGGGTGCTTCCACAGCTGACTTTGCCGCTTGGTTTCCAGTTCATCCAGATGGCACACGCATTCATCCCCAGCGACCGTTCGACAGAGGAATTCGCTGTCTTCCTGGTTGTATCGGAGGAGCATCTCCAGTGACGCTCCCATGCGAATCAACTTGTGTTCTGCGGTCAGATTGTGAGGAACCCACTGCGTACACACCTTCCGATACTGGAGGCGGTGTTTCATGATGTTAAACAGGTTACCGTGATCTTCCCTTGTGGTCTGTGCAACGTGCTCCACTGTACGTAGTCGATCCTGTTGAATGATGCCATTCACACATTGCATGAGTTCATCATTTGCGACAGTGACAGATGGTCCAGGTTGTGGATCGTCTTTCAGTGACGTTCTTTCTTCGCGAAACCTCCGACTCTTCTCCTTCACCCGCGACAGAGACAACCAATGTCCCCCTTCACTGACGTCATTCGACGTTGAATGTCCCGCGTACTAGCGCCTTCCGCCACCAAGAAACGCACGACTGCTCGCTGCTCTTCCTTACTGCCCTCCATGGTATGTCTGACTTGCCCTGTACGTCTGCACTTGCCTCTGCTCGCACTAGCACTGCTTCACACAAGCATACGGCGCTACTACCATCTATCGGGAGACAACGGAACCTCCTTCAAGTGGCAGGAGTTTCGTGGAGCAGCGGCATCTACACGTCGAGATATGCGAGGTAGCTTGTCTTCCACTGACTGACCCTTACAGGTGAAGAGCTGAGGGAAGAATTTTCTTCCTGCTAGCTCTTCACCTATTCGGAGCCTCCAGCCGCCGCTGCTCTCTCGTCCCTTACGTCACTCGCTACGGCGGGTCGTCCTCCGGGCACACTCCTCCGCTACACCACCCGACACAACGTCTAACTCCGGGCAATTCATTCCCACCCGGAGGGAGGGATCCGGTGGGAAGGAGGGGCGGAAGGCGGAGGTACCCCACGTCCCTCTCGACTTGGAAGTTCTCCAACGTCCAGGATCTCCTCCGTGATGTTGGGTTTCCCCCCTCCCTGGGGAAATCGGGGGTCTCTTAAGGGTCCCGGGGCCTTCGAAGGATGGCCAGGGTGCCCAGGGCAAACAAAGGGGCCAATTTGGTCCTGGACGGGTCCACGAGACCCTCAAGGGGACTTAGGGTGGGGGTGGGATGGGTGAGCTTGAACTCACCAAAAGGTCTAAGGCTGAGGAGCCAATGAGAGAGTGGAACTCGAGTTCGCGGCGTCATGGGAAGGGAAAAAGGTTGAGAAGAAACGGCAAGGGCAGATATCTGCGTCAAATCATTCAACTATCCAGGCCTCCAGTTCAAGGAATGCAGCATATACAAGTAGGTTTTATGTTTACTGCAGTAGTAACAGTTCGAATACAGACACTGGAGTGCATAGTCTCCCGATTATAATATAGGTAGAGTGTTCCAAAACACAGACACGTTTCATTTATCTTGTAGAGTAATAATATCTAGTTAAATACTTTTTACAGTGAGGAGAAAATTGCCTTTGTTAGACATTTATTCAAAAGCACGCTTAAATTTCTGCAGCTTACATCCTTTCCTGAGAAGGAAGCTTGCATCGTTTATTGTCCCTTCGATCTTTACCATTTCCTGCCCTGTCTGCCAAAAGGGAATATCAAATAGAAATTTTGTGTTTTTATGTCACAACAGCGGCAATTTTCTTCCGACTGTACGTGCAGACACTGACGCTGCAACCGGACGTACACGGGTACGTTGTACCTCCCAAACTCTCTCAATCCTTTGATCTCAATTGTACAGTTGAATCCATGTGTATTATCGTGTAAATTGTCCATCACCATGTTCGTGCACTTTATTTGACCCAATAAGAGCTTCAAAGAATTCAAATAAAACTCAAGGCAAGCTGTTGACAACATCTGCACCATCATATATAAAAATTCATCGCTTTAAAACACATAGGATGTGAGAGAACAATTAATGAAAATAGGCATGGACAATTTGCACGGTAATACTCATGGATCTTACTGTACAGTAACGGACACTTCTGGATTGTAACAATCTCATTAACTTTCAATGTGTCCATAACTGTAACTCTTGAACCCCCTCAAATAATTATAATTTGTCAGACACAAGATGCTGTCGTTTTACTAGCTAAATACAACAATTTTCTTCTGGTCTACATTATTCCCCTACCCAAAATAATTCAAGCTTGCGTAAACCTATTACAGTACATGGTGGTACTATGATTTTCTTTGCTATTGAAAAACTTTATGAGGAAGAAAAAGTATTTAAAGAAAATGTAAAACAATGGAATGATATCAATGCTTTACTGTTGTGGGAGTGGGCTATACATATTCTGTAAACGTGTTAAACAGTACCTTGATAATAGCCATACAATTTTCGAAAGTAAAAGAATTCACAATTACTTTGTGGGTATTTTTTGTATTGTCAGTACAAGGCTGTTCAACTTTTACTTAAACATTGAAACCCAAGTGGTCTGTTCTAATATTCAAAAACCACACATACATATATGTAAGCTTATGTATGTGTGTTTGTGTGTGTTTGCACAGGATGACTGGAATGATAATTATATTGTACATTTAATCTATTTAAATGTACAATAGAATTAATACTGATTTAATCAATAGTAGTTTTCTCACTTTATTCATGCTCTCGAAAGACTTTATAAGGAAGAAAAACTTAAAATTAGTACACAACGATAAGGAATGAGGTCCAAGAAGGCTTTACTGTTCCCGTGCTAAAGACTAACTTGAAAATAGCTGTAAGAAATTCAAAAATAAAATATACTCGCCAAATTTCTGAACCCAATTGTCACTCCAAGATCCGTAACATTGGGTTTCATGTGTTTAATCAGAGAACTTGACGTCACTTGGCTAGGAAAAGCAAAGGTCCCTTCTGACTACACAATACAAGGTTGCAGATTTCATTAGGCATGGCCCACTAAAAGCCTTACATACGTGATAAATATATATTTTTTCGGATTCATTTCCCGCTAAGTTTGCGTTGAAAAATAATTCAAATTATTTCTTTCAGAGTCGACACAGAGTTCCAGAAATAAAATGAAAATCATCACTCAGTGCCCAAGCGTCTTTGTTCGACTTAGAGAACCTCAGGTGCTGCTGTATACAAAGTCTCATGCATGATAAATAAAACGTTAAAAAGATTCCAGTGGGTGTGCTTTACAACTTAAAATGTGCTCTCTACCTGTATAATTCTAATAACCTTGCTATACCTTCGATATTTATATTTTGTTATTCTTGTAGGAAGTAAGGTGCAACACATAAAGGTGGATCTGTCAGATGTGTCGGTTGTGCTGACTGTGACGTACGTATTTTGGTCAAATTCATCCTGTACTCTCAAATGGTATCTCTTTCCGGGGCAGTTCACCTAAAATGCAGAAAGTTATTATTTGGAAATAAACGGATATTACAAATAATGATGAATGTATTCCTCTCAAACCCAACAAAACAAATTTTCAGTTATTTTCAAATATTACCTCTTCCATGTGTGTACCTACTAGAAACATCATGATTTATTCTTAGAAATTCTGAAATGTTCTAAAAATATATGGGTATACACAATTACAGCTCTCGTGTTAATAACTTCCTCCACCTTTCAACTGTTCGCACATCCAAAACAAAAAGTGGTCTAGGATTTCAAGATGTAAAACCATATGACAAATTGCCAGAGGAATTCAAGAATCACAATCGAACTAAATTTAAAATTAAAGTAAAGAGCTTGCTAATAAAATATTTGTTTTATGGTACAGAAGATAACTTATATCACATTTTCCATTAATGGACATTACTTTTAAAACTTTTTCTTCTCCCCTTTTTTTTTTAGTTTTACATTACTGTGTAACTTTCCCTATGCTATTGTATTACTATTTTAATAGATACATAAGTATGTGTTAATTCCTATGTGTGTGAATTTCTCATTCACAATCTATATATATATATATATATATATATATATATATATATATATATATATCCCCCTTCAGCACGCGTCACACCACTCGATAGTCTTGCAAAAGGAGCGTTTCATTTGTTTACCCATAAAGGTGTGTTGGTTTAGCGACTGTGAGATTACCGTAAAGCGTAAAGGGCACTGATGTCACGAAGATAAATACGACTTAACGAAAATATGGTGAAACTAAGGACTTGAACCTTATTGCACCAACACTGATCGGCTTCTATCAGACACAACTGTGATATCAAAACTTGATTCGTACTGATTTAATACAACTAACAAATGGATGAGCATGTAATACAGTTTCCCACAGTAATGTTCTCAGTTTGAGTTGCTGTAAATTGTACAGTGAGGAGCATAAGTATTATTAGAAAAATTGACTATCACTATTGAATTGAGCCGGCCCCCGTAGCGGAGTGGAATCCCGGGTTCGAATCCTGTCCCGGGCACGGATGTTTGTGAGTGTCTTTCATCAATTTGATCATGTAATCACTCATCCCCATCTTAGCAAATTAGCCAAAAGTGGCACAAAAAGCGAAGTAAAATAAAGCAAATTAATCCATAATCAACTATTGAATTGATGCTAATGGAGAGGTTGTTTTTTTTCTTTTCAGATCTCGGTACTCCCATTGTGGTCGTTTATAGTACCATTAAGTATAATGTTATTTAAATGTACAGTCACTGGCAATAGAAATAGGACACCTAGATCCTGAAATTCTCGCTTCTCTGTTATGTGTGTTGCCTAACTGTACGGCGGTGGTAGAAGTTGCCTATGAAAATTTGCTATTAAAATCTACTTATTGCCGAAGAGTTAGGTAACATACATAATACATTGCAAAGAAACGAGTATTTCAGATTATAAGTGTCCCATTTGTATTGCCGGTGAGTGTACAATGCAATGAAGTGTTAATAACTGGCTAGAATAGTGAGAAATAAGTTTAAAGTTCAAGTGAGAGTCCTTGTCTTACATGCATTATACTACAAAGCAAGGAGTTTAGTTTTCCAGTTGATTGTAGAATATGACGTCACACAAAAAGAAATTCCAAGAGGTTGCTGGTTTGGAGGTTCCTATATTTCTCTGAGAACTCTGGAAGCTAAGGGCACCCGTGTTTGCTCCTTCTTTCTTCATCAGCAAGGAGTTAAATTTGCGTATTGTGTTGAATTAAGAACAACGATATTTGAAATTTTTGTTCAATACTTCCAGATGAGTTGAAGTCGTTGATTTCTTCATGTTCTTAATTCTCAAGGTTATCCCTACAAGTAGACCTGTGAGGTAGTGTTTTGTGAAATCAGATTTGCACATAAAGACTGTTTTGCATTAATATTAACGCCTCATTTGCACATTGACAGTTTATCGGGTATTCATCTATACATTACAAATCATATTATCCAACGATTTGATCTGAATACAAATTTCCTATGCATTATTTTTTTTAATTCTTGGTGCCTATTTATAATTATTCCTTCCCTTCTATTTAGTTTCTTGATGTATTGGTTTATGTGCAGTACATACATATCTGAAAGAAGTGTTTGCTGGTTCGTGCAGGGAAGGTTTATATATGTGTGTGTGTGTGTATTGTTATAGGTTTTCATTTATGCACCAATTACATTTGTTTTTACATTTCATATTTTATAATACAACATTTTCTCTTCTAATATAATTGGTAAGTGTATGTAGGCTATTATCTTAGTCTGATTCCTCAAAAGTGTTGACAAGGAGACAGACTTGCGTTTTGTCAGATCAGACACTTCGTGCAACTTTGCTAGGACCTCCCACTTAGATCACTGACAATTTCCGGAAACAAAAGCAGAAGCAATGATGAAGCGCGAAAAACGCAACCAAGTTGCTTTGTATAATGGAGTACAGAATCTGCTGTGTAAGCAAGTCCACAGGAGCATGTTTAATGAATTCATTGGTCATTTGTTTAACCTTCTTCCCCCAAGTAATTATTACATGTAAATCCGGGAGCTAAGATAACTGTAGGTAAATCATCCATCACTATTTTGTTTAATCTTTCTTCCACTGTATATCCTACGTTTTAAGGAAGTAAATTGCCGTTGACATTCGTTTCAATTCCTGATCAAAGTGTAAAAAGCAAAGAGCATGACGCACTCCAATTGACAATTTTGTTAACTACTCAATCGTTACGGCGTCTGACTACCGTGTGAGAGACCCGGGTTCGATCCCCAGCGGAGGACAACCAGGATTTTTCCCACCTGTTCACAAGCGGGTCCGGCGCCCACCCAGCGTCGTATAAAGTGCGTACCTGGAGGAAACTCTGGGAGGTAAAGGCGGCCAGGGGCGTGATGCTGATCACATCACCCCCGTCTTCGGCCGTGACCAAGAAAGTGTGGCCCTAACTCCACAGCCCTATACGCCTTCATGGCGTGGTGCATAGGACAGGGGAGCACTTTACTTTTCTTTACTGCATTTGCCTCAGTCTGCACAACGTGGAATAGCTTACAGTAAGAATGACATTAAATATGTAGGATACTATCAGCAAGCAACATCTTCCCTTGTGATGATAAACGCAAACTAAAGGTACAATAAGCCTACCACGTTGTATAAATGGATGATATTCAACTTGACGTCATCACGTAGTGCATAATAATCATACCTTGAATCACTTCGGCAAAGATCATACGCACAATGCTTACCCGACATGTTTTCAAAGCAGGATGCTATCTGTTTGCAGAAATATGGCGGCGGAGACTGATTTTGCGCAATGAAGTGTGGGGGAACTTTTTGGCTGAAAATTATCCATTCAGACGAGCTGAGAACTTTTGCACAAGCTAAGGTACCACCAGACGATATTGAAATATTAGTTTGTTTGCAATTGGTTGAGATACAATTAAGATTTTTACCAATATGAGTATTATATGAATGTTTGGATAATGTAATTCGTCATTAATAGAGCCCGGAAGTTTGGCAAAATGCCTCTTTTTATCTACTGCATATATTGATAAACATTTTCCGGATATACGTTTTTTATGTTGTTTCGAATATTTTAGAAGCCTCTTCATTTTGCCTATTTTACCTATTTGGGACCCCACTGCCTATTTTTAATTATAGTGCCTTTTTTGCCTTTTTCAATGAAATTTGACCATTTTTTTTAAAAAAATATGTTGGCATTCATTTTTCTTCCGTTTATTATGTGAATAATTTTCTCCTTATTTAAGTAATATTGAACTTACGCATGTTTCAACATTGCTGAAGGAGAAAAGTGTGAGAAAAAAGTATTTCATGATGAGTTCGGATATTGCCTCTCGGTTAACATTTCCTTGTGCATGATTGACTGCTGAAGTGGAGAGGTTGATTTCGAACACAAAGAAGATATTTCTGAAATCTCCCTCTCGAACCGAAAATTTCAGGAAGTTGCGCCTGAGCTTAGTTTACCTCCGCAACCAGTCTTGACGAGATGGGGAACCTGGATATCAGCAGCTATATATTATGCTAACAACCTTGAAAAAATCAGTGAGGTGATCGATGCTCTTCCAGAAAATGAAGCGGCTTCAATTCGTGAAGTGAAAAAACTCCTGTGCTATTCAGAACTGAAGAATGAACTGTCGTTTATTTTTGCACATTATGGTGCATTGCCAGAGACAATTACAAAGTTAGAAAAAAGAGGTGAGAGACTTATAGTATCCATGAAAATCTTCGAGGAATCTATGCAGCAGATGATGGAAGTGCCAGGAGAAAAGGGGTCAGCTGTTGCGGAAAAGTGCAAACGGGTAGTGAGAGCAAATGAGGACTTGAAACAATTGAAAACAATTTGTGATATTCTAAAGGTGAAAATGCTGTTAACAAAATGAGTCCAGCTACATTAGCTTGTTTTATGTGAAAGTAAGCGACTTCCAAATGTGCCTTTTTTCGGTTTATTTTGCCTTTTTTCATTTTTAGTGCCTATTTTCCACATTATAAATGCCTTTTTGCCTGCCTATTTTAACGAAAATAAATGCCTGAACTTCCGGGCTCTAGTCATTAAACTATTTCATTTTCAGCTGTTGAACGGATCCTATTGCAGAGAAAATCTAAAAAGAAACACTTTTAAGCATAGTCTAATGAACAGTTTACTATGAAATCGGTTCAAAAAGTAGAGTGAGTCATTTGATGACAAATTACATTATCTAAGCATTCGAGAATCCAAGTAGTACTTAGCTAATGGCAGAAAAAAGTTCTTTGACGTAATGTGTATCTTCACCATTGTTACTTCTGCCTTCAAGTAACCCGAGTGCATATATTCTTTCATCTAGCAACAATTACAGAACTGAAAACAATGTGTAGTAATATTATCGTATACTATAAATAAAAGGTGTACAAAATGAGTTTTCAGGGAGAGAATTAGATTTGCATTAAATACCGTTTGAGTGTGGATTGGTATATGAAGCATCCCTTCGCCAGCAGTAAACTTAGAAACAGATAGAAACCTTGCACATCAAGGTTAAACACTGATAATGTGGCCAAGAACCTGTCGGACTTGGAACGAACTGTGTCAGTTGTTTTTTTTAAAAAAAAACAACAAAAAAAACCACTTTCAACTTATCTATAAAGCTAAGAGGCTCGTTACAAGTACTTTGCTTTCTCTCCGCTATGAAGAAACTAAAAATAAACACTATTGTTTGAAATCTAAGTGATTTTGTGGCCATGTTGAATGAGCGAAGGCTGCGTTAAGTTCTTTGTTTCCGTATTCCGTCATTGGCTGTGATTTCCAAAGATAAATCTTCTAAACTTACTATTCCTTTGTCTTTCTTGACAGTAAATAAAGTTTTCTTTTTCCTTTCCTGAAAAAATCGATTATCTATAATAGGATACTTCCAGAATAACTTATAGTCAGACACTTTAGAATTCTTTGCAAGAGAGCGTGTCAACTGTCAAGTGAGGTACTTTTTCTGCCTCAACCTCGTCCTGAAGAAAAATGGGAAAAAGAAAGCACCCATGTAATAGATATACAGGGTTATTCAAAGTTATTCTCGGGGTTTCAATATTTTTTCATGGGTAGATCAGGAAACATATGGCATTTATAACTACCCCAATTGATGGAGACACTCTCAATTTTTTTCGTAATAGGCAGTATCCTGTTGTTACGATTTTGAGGGGGGAAGGGAATGGTTTCTAAGAACCGTAACTGCCATCTTGAAAAATCTGTCACCTAGCGGCAAAACGTGTAACCACAAGACACTGCTTATTACGAAGGAAATAGTTGAGAGTGTCTACATCGATTAGAGTGGTTATAAATGTCATAAGTTTCCTGGCCTCCCCCTTCCAAATAACAATTGAAATCCCGAAAATCATTTTGAATAACCCTGTATAACTGCTATGCGTTATGTTCCTCTAGCTCCAGGCGTGTAGTCGAGATATAATTTTGATTTTAATCGAATTTTGAGCGCCGCAACGTAGGAAAAATAAGTCCATCTTGAAACTCATTCACCGATTTCACTCAATTCCAAATTAATCCTCCACGGTATGCAGCGGCTGTAAAAGTCCAGCTTAAAATCTAAAAAAATGCAAGGTGATTAGTGTCCTCAGAAAATAAGGATGTAGATACTTTGGCCTTCTACACCTCCCAACCACTTACTATATATTAAAGTTGTAAATTACCAATGTTCAGCCTAGTCCTGAAAATGCTTCGACGTCAGCTTCCATAAAAAAAAAAACACCCATGTCCAAGCTACTCGAACCTTGTTGACGAAATTGTTCGTCCATTGCTCAACGTGCTCTCTGAAATCTGTGTTGAAAGGCCGCACATAACGGAAGAGAAGGGGAGAAAGCGAGTTGGCGGAGAAAAGCAGAGTGCGTTTCTGCAAATGGCTGGTAGCTGAACTCATTTCCCCTCTCACGAGTTAATGGTCGAGCCCTGTCGAGTCACTACATGCTCAGAGACTTGTTTTCTTCGTTTGCTCCATAGAATCCCTGGACAGAGACTAGGAGATATGGAGATCAATTCATAAAATATGGAGCTCTCATTCCATTGAATCACTGAATCAGGTTTCGCTGTATATCGCTTTTCTTCCACTTTGGCTAAATCTCACACGGAAAAGAGACAGCGTGGTTGAGCGAAACGCCTTGTCAGGGAGAGCACGGCAACGCCGCACGTCTGTGATTCGCTGGTGCTGTTCAGGCGTTCAAGGCCATATGCAGGAGATTTGACGCGCACTCTAGCATGTTATTTATCTTTACACCTCTAGCAGAATGTTTTGTTACATGATATGCAACACTCCAGTACAAGCCAAACAGTCGACGAGAAGTATACAATTTTCTAAACGTTTTCTTTATTACAATATATTGAAGTTAATAATCTGAGACAGATTGTGTTGTTCACACACTAAGAAAATATAAGACTCTGTAGCATTTCTGCGTTAAAACCTCCAGGAACAAGCTGATTCAGATGGTTGCTGCTGATCACGTGACCTTAAACTCCAGTGTGTCTCCTGATCCACTCTCTGAAAGCCGACACCTTCACGTAAACGCCAGGAGTGCGGAATTTCCCGCAACCAATCCCCCAAGACACTATTCCAAATTGTTTGTTGTTGGTGACAAGAGGACCTCCGGAATCACCCTAGAAGAAAAGAGACTATTAGAGTACCACCACAGCATTCACAGAGACTAGAGATATTGAGAGAAAGAGTGGTAAATATATCAATAGGCCTCATTGATATCCTATAAAGTTTAGCAAGTATCGCCCTAAGCACTTGAATTTTCTTATTCGGATTTAAATGTCTTCATAATCTGCATTATTGTCACCACAAGAAATTCGTTCACACTGAACTGATAGTCGATTATAAGTGATGAACATTAATTACAAATTTTGTGCAGAACTAGAATTAGTAATGTCTCAAGTTTCGCAATAGTATTCTTTAGCAACAGTCGAATTGTTTTTATTCCTATTTCGTATTTTATTATTATTATTATTATTATTATTATTATTATTATTATTATAGTAACGTTTTAGATCATTCACAACTATGATGAAAATGCTCCGGTGGCGTCTGACAGTCACGCGGTAGAGCCGATGGCTCACGGTGGCTGGCTGGTCTAAAGTCGAAACTTGTCTGGTCTTGTCCCTGCATAAAGCGACTCTAGGTGTTACTCAGCCTCAAATAAAGGGTAGCCCGGTGCATAGCGGTAGTAAAGACGGCCGAAGCGTCGTGCTGCTCAACTTTTGGATAATTGTGGAAATGTCACATGCGACACTGGATCTCCTTGGGGGTGTCGTTGATTAAAATCATTTGCAATTTGAACTTCACCCCCCCCCCCAACAGCAGTCCTATCTCCTTGCGTTTCTCACGCATTAGGAGTTTTCTGGCACGGTTTTCTCACACCGAGAAAATGAGACATTTGCTACAATCGCAGAGTGATAACGTTTTACTGGTTAAAGATACAAAACCTTCATCATTGCAATTGTCGTGAAATTCTAGCCTGATTTGATACATCACATAACACACATCCTATTAAAAAAAATGAGTTGAATTCAATATGGCGGCCACCAATATGGCGAACGTCTGCTTGGAACACACCAATATTGTTCTCTCTAGGTCTAACCGGTTTATACGTGACTATTTGTACCCAGCCTAACTCCTTTACATTTTACAGAGGGTGTTAAGGGACTTTTGAACCACCCTGTAGTATAAATTACCGTAGATCGAGTTGTAGTGTTTATCTTAATACTCACCTGGCAGGAATCCTTTCCACCTTTCTCTAGGCCGGCGCAAATCTCAGTTTCCGGGTCTACGTCGTCATCGATGTTCTCCTTGCACATTTTGTATGATGTTATGGGCACCTCTACCTTCTGCAGAGTTTCAGATTTGGAACCACCTTCCTGGAAAACGTTGAGATAAAAACTGAAATGCGACACTTTAAGGCATTAAAATGTTGTTGTTTTTTTAACTTATATTTTGGTGTATGTATATTTTTTACTGATATAGTTTTAGTGTAGGATGGACATGATACTAACGAAGTATACTTACATGGGTCTTCCCCCATCCAGATACAATAGTTAATGTTCCAGCAGGTATTTCTTCCCCTTCTTCAGGCAAATCCACAGGCTTCACAAACTTTCCAAATTCGAAGGGTTTGTCAACCTGCAAGAACCATATCAGCATTTTGAAAATCTTTCATTTTTCTGCAAAAGTTATTTATTTAGTGAAATTTCCATTACAGCATAAGTCACTTTAAGCCGGAAAGAAACAATAATGAAAAAAACAAACAGTGAAGTCAAACTGGTCTATTGATATAGGGTAGTGCCTCAATGAGCTCACACTTCCAGATTGTACGAACTTGATTTGAATAGAATGCTACAGGAGACAGACGATTTGATCTCAAGACATTTGTCAACAAACCGGTTTTATTTTGTTGTTTTACACACACAACTAGTGTTGCCCACGAAAAGAGACTTTGGCCTGTCTCGTCTCGTGGAAATGCTGTCTCGTCTCGAAAATATTCGTTTGTCTCGGGACACATGATCAATCTCGTCTCGTCTCGCCCCGTGGACAACACTACACACAACGCCCACGCGGACACATGTACAGGGAGGTTATTGCAGCATGACACCGCAAGAGCGTCGGCCGCTTGCCGGCCCAGTCATGCAACAGGTGCCGGCAAATTGCGTAACAGATAGCCCGTTACACAAACCGCTTGTTTTGTAATGTTTCCACTTTTCACAATTATAGTTACAATTACAACTTAAATAAGCACGTACCTTGCCGCAAGGATGCTGGAAAAGGTGTCCTCTAAAATACAAATATTTCTGGCACTTTATTTCTGCCCATATCGCTTCTGACAGCAATGACTCATCCAACATAAAGGATTCAATTTTTCATTCTTGTCTTGCCTTCGAATAAACAAAACCGTGACTCTTATTTTGCAGATAACACAAGATTAATCCTTTTGAACACTAGAGTCAGTGGCGTGCCCAAGATTTTCGAGGGGGGAGGTTACGTATACATTATTATGCAAAACGAAAGCGCAGATAAACGAATTATTTAACAGTGTCACTTAATTTTAACGTGTGAATATTTTTGAAGTAAAGTAGCGATCATACACTGTGTGCGTTTTTCTTTCTGAGAGCGCCATTTGAAATAAGCACTTTTCCCCTTTTGCTACTATGGGATAAACTGAATATAAAAGGCTATAACTGCTCAACAACTGCATCTTTTTAAGAAATTTAAATTCTAAATGTAAGAATGAACAAAAAGCAACATTTTATGTAAATTCCGACAATTGTGAGTCCAGGGGGAAACGGGGGCCAAATCCCAAAGTTCTATTTTCCCCGTAATTACGCACAATTTCTGAACGTCGTAATTTCCATATTTTTTTTTTCAAAGTTGCGGCAGGAGCATTACATCTCCTCATAGAGTAGTCTTTTGTTGTGCTTCCCTCAAAATTTGGTCCATCCAGTGTCTATAGAGCCGACGCTAGAAGCGAAATTCCTCAGATGTCGCAAGAGCGTCAGCGGCTTATCGGAGTAGTGGTAAGCCGCGAGAAGCCTCTCGATACTACGCGAATGCGACAGCTGTCGGCTACCAGTTGTTTAGACGTGTTCACTTCGGTTTGCGTTTATCAGTACTCGTGTTGTTTATACTGTGTTATTGAGTTGGTGTGCTATTCAGTGCTAGTGCTTTATCGTGTGTTATTTGTTATTCATTCATTAGTTATGCCGCCAAACAAATATAGTCTTGAACAAAGAGTTTTTATGTACGATACTTACGTGAAAACGAACTCTTGCAGAAAAGTAGTCAGGCGATTCGCAAGAAAATTTCCTGGCAATCCTGTTCCGGACAGACATACTGTTTACAACCTCGTTAAAAGATTACGAGAGACATGATCTCTTGAACCTAAGAAACGTGTTTCCAGACGACGTGTTCTTACGGAAGAAAAGCTAGACGAAATTGGTGAACGACTTGAACATACTCCAAAAAAATCCCTCCGTCGGCTTGCTCAGGAAACAGGCATTTCAAAATCCTCAGCACGAAATGCCACTAAATTACTTAGATTAAAACCCTACAAAATTACAGTGGTTCATGAATTGCAACCGCGCGATCACGCGACTAGAGTTCGATTCTGTAACTGGATGCTGGATAATATTGTTGCTGGCAGAGTAAATCCAGAATTAATCATATTTTCAGACGAAGCTTGGTTCGAATTGAATGGCCGAGTTATTTCACAAAACAATCGCTATTGGAGCGCAGAAAAACCTGACCTTGTGCATGAAGTTCCGCTCCATCCTGCAAAAATTGGTGTGTGGTGTGGTTTGAATGCGCACAGAATAATAGGGCCTATTTTTTATGAAGGTACTATCAATGGTGAAAGGTATCGAAGAGACATACTACAACCTTTTTTTGAACAATTAACGGACATTGAATGCCAGCAGTCATTTTTTCAGCAGGACTCTGCTACTGCTCACACTGCTTATGAATCACTTAATTTTATTGCCGAGATTTTTGAGGACAGAATTATCAGTACTGAGTTGTGGCCCTCTCGTAGCCCCGATCTTACTCCTTGTGATTATTATTTATGGGGAACATTAAAAAACAAAGTGTATCAGAATAACCCGCGTACAATAGAGGATTTAAAAGAAAATATAAGAAGAGAAATTGCCAGAATCACACCTGAGGAGCTTATGGATGTTCAGAGGAATTTCATACGCAGATGCCAGAAATGTATTGGTGTTGAAGGAGGTCATTTTCAACATCATTTATAACACAGAAGGTTAGTGATCATCATTATTATTAGTTTTAAATATAATTTTACACTTTCGGTTTGCTTTATGCGCCGCGATGCTGTCTTCCCTTTCTGTCAACCGAGGATAAAGTAGAGATGTCTAAGAAAGATTAGATGTCTGAAATAAGGTTGTAATTGTAACTGTAATTGTGAAAAGTGGAAACATTACAAAACAAGCGGTTTCTGTTACGGACTATCTGTTACGCAATTTGGCGGCACTTGATGCATGACAAGGCCGGTAAGCGGCCGACGCTCTCGCGGTGTCTAAGAAAGATTACATGTCAAAAATAAAGTGCCAGAAATATTTGTATTTTAGAGGACACCTTTTCCAGCATCCTTACGACAAGGTACGTGCTTATTTAAGTTGTAATTGTAACTATAATTGTGAAAAGTGGAAACATTACAAAACAAGCAGTTTGTGTAACGGGCTATCTGTTACGCAATTTGCCGGCACCTGTTGCATGACTGGGCCGGCAAGCGGCCGACGCTCTTGCGGTGTCATGCTGCAATAACCTCCCTGTACATATTATGTACCGAAAGATGGGATATCTCAATGGTGGAAGAATATCAGTTTGCCCACTCCTTGTCCAGGACTATACTGAACGCAACTCTAGCTGGCGGCTGGGAAACAGCGAATCAGCTATCAGTTGAATTTTCTTCGGCTGAGATCGGGCATTTTCGAGTCACAAGGTACCGAACGTTGCCAAACGTACCGTAAGGCGAGAAAAAGTCTTCTCGGGCAACGGTATTGTCAGCACCAGAAATCAGCGGGTGTTAATGGTACAACTGCACACGCGGTCCTAAACGATGAAGTTTCCTAAAGGACCACCCACAGGTCGGAATGCACGCGGACACACAGTCATATAAAGACAACTGGCGAAAACAGAAGTACGCTTGGCAACGTTGCTTCGGGTGAGCGATGTGATCCCTTCAGCTTTTACTTCGCAACTGAGTTTGTTGACGCCTACACGCCTCCGAAAATGATTGGGGGACAGAAACAGCCTTCAAGGTCAGCCGCCATATGGAGTTGCGATCAGTATAGGCACGGAGATCTGTTTAGGAGTGTGAGTGTTCCTTCATCAATTATATCATTCACCGTCAACAAGATGAAATATCAATCTTGTCCACTGTAGTCAGTGCCAATATTCTGAACACTCAGCATCGACTATGTTCTGTCAAAATACTTCATCTACAAATTAGAGTACCGTGTCTGCATGGAACCAGTTTCGATCGCTCGTACTCGTTTGAGTCTCCCACACTCGAGAGTTGACAATGGGATATTATTTTAATGTAACAATAATCGTAGACACATTCATGTAAAATACCAGACCTGGCAGTTTAAGCCCATAGACAGCTGTTTCATTTTCATATATCACTGTATTGGTATGAAAGACCAAACTACATTTTAACATGGAGATGATGACTATATTTACATAAGTTTCAATTTCATTGCGGCTTTCACCTCACGATCCATAATTGAGAGCCTACTACCACAGACAAATTACGGATATACCTCTACTACTGGGTTTCGAGCGTACACCGCTTGTTTTGCCTGTTCGATCGAAGAAGCTCTCGATTCCGTATGCTATCTGGCGTCGTTCGTGCGAACTATTTGTCGCTGCAGCACTTTCATACATATTTTCCGGGCTGAAACTAGATGTCTGTGGCAGAAGTTAATGCTTACCTTTAGAAGAGCAATATCGCGGAAGAAGTGCACCACAGCTCGCTCTACGTCGTGCACCGTCCCTCCTTCCCGACTTAACTTCAGGGAACCAGAGACCAATTTTATACTTCGTGAGGAGATTCTGTAATAGATTGCAAAATGTTATTGTTTTTACATGCGAGAACCATTGTTGATTTGGTAGCATTGTTTTATTTGAAATTGGTTGTGAGCTTGTACAGTTGGATGCACAAACATTGCTCGGCAAATTGTCCATGCTATATTCAGTATCTTTTCTCTTGTATCTTACGTGTTTTTAAGGGATGTATTTTTACCTACATTACTGCAGAGGCTGTCGGAAGATTGTTCGGTGTTTTGTTCCAGTTCAAGCGCTCATATCTTTGTTGACAGATAAAGGGATAGTTAACGAAGGTAAAGTCAAATTTTGGAGCTGTTTCGTCGTTAAATGTGGTCTCCAGGTACAAGAAAAGTGACTAGGAGACAAAATTTGGACCCCTTATATACAGTGTGTTTAAAAAAGAATGACCAGATTTCAAATAATTATATTTAATAATGAAATAGAAATTAATAATATGTTTGTACGAAGAAAAGTAATACAGAAATATTGCAAACACCCTAGGGAACAATGTAATTTATTTTCAATTTTTTATAAAAAAGTTCACAGTTGAAAAATAATAAAAAAAAGAGGTAGTGGTCCTGAGAGCCCTTCCTTGGGTAAGCTAGGGTTAAGTAAGTCCTCGAGTTTCACTCACCGTATTATAAATGTTATATGTGTCCTCCACCTGCTGGATGGATAACATCAAGATGACAGATGAATTCGTTTCAAACGCTTCTGAGTAGTGTGCCTTATTCTAAGAATTTACTGCATCCGTGATTCTCTCCTTGAATTCGTCCAAGACAATAGATAATGGTGGAACAAAACACGTTGTTTTATCCTCCCAAGAAAGAGTCACAGATTGTAATGTGTTGCTGAATCGGAGAACACAAGACGCCTTCTGTTGCATAGACGCCATCTTGTGAATGGCTAAGTTTAGCCTCTGTTTGGGCGCTACTAGCGGTATCTAGCGGCAGTCATTTAAAACTCCAGGCCACGGCGGTTCAAGTAGCGCAAATTTCATTCACTGACGGTGTGTGGTTGCGCAGATATAATGTTTTGAAATCGGGGCATTCTTCTCGAAACACACTGTATATTGAGGGAGGCATTTAATATGTCGGCAAATCTACATCTAAGTTTACAGGATAGCCTGTATTCCAAGCAAATAATAATTAGGTCCACCTATGATTACTCACCCGTCTACACAATGAGCGGCTGTTAGTGCCCAGTCTTTACTGATAATAGAAGCTCCGCAAGTGAATTTTCCGTCTTCTAAAAGTTGCAGCTGTAAGAGAAAAACTATCATTGGAAGCACTATAGAGGGAGTCCATGTTAAAGTTAATACCCTGCTAAGACCCTATAATATTTGTGTTTTCTAATTCAGCTTAGCTTAAAGATGGACCCAAGCAAATCCGTGTCCCAGAACCAAGGTGACAACGATTGTAGCAAACAAAGTATCATGATATTGCTTATGTTGGGCAAACTCAATCCACTCTTGATCATCATTGCCAATTTCCTTCAGGTCAGTCTCAACTTTGCCAATCTTCGTCTTGGCTTTGCCAGAAGTATTACCACCAGCTTTCCAATAACTCTTTTACTCTTCCATGCATCCACATGGCCCACACCTCGATTTCATTATTGTAATAATACGTATTAGGAGATAATAATATTATTCAGGGTTATTCAAATGTAGTTACCTAGAAACTATATCTGACTAACTCTGAAAGTATTGATTTAAATGTTGTTATAAATACGCGCAATGTCATGAAGTTTCATTTGTAGGCCGCCAGAGGTCAGTCGCTCTGTTGCAGGTGATTACGTGACCAATAAACCAGTTGACATGGAGTCTTACAGCGGTGCGGAGCGTGCAAAGTGTTGTCTGTGGTTCAACGAAACAGTCCGTAGTTACAGTTCAACGGCGTTTCAGAAAAGGTTCTGCCTCAAGCTGACTGTCAAATCCTTGTAATATTGTTTTATCATCACACCCAGAGAACGAAGTCATGGCCGCCCTAGGGTAGCAGATCATGTTGTGGAAGACATGAGGGAGACCTATGTGAAAGTCTACATCGAGAGAAACCTTATCGAACTTGAAGTTCTGTAGATTTTAATGCAGAAAAATAAATTATGTAACTTAATTATACAAATGGAGTTATTTAATTTCAGTTTCAGGTAACTAATTATGAATAACCCTGTATTGTAATTACCTGTTTGAAGATTTTCACTTTGAAAAATTGAAGATTTGAAAATACCTGCTATGTTTCACTTAACAGATTCCATACAATATACGGTAGGCAGTAATATTATTGCGTATTTATCATGAAGTGAGAATTTATCCAAAAAGCTAATTCATTCAGTTTCACAGAGATCAAAGAACATGTAAAAAGTTGATTCCATCCAACTATTGTAAAAAATAACCGTTCTAAAAATATTAAACCCATTTCAATTACATACTAAACTGTAATTAATGTACTTTCAATTATTGAGTTTTAAAAATGATATATTTACAGTGCAGACAACTGTAATTTATAATTAGTATCTACATATATGCAAGACAAAATATACAAACTTAATTGGAAGTTTTCTTAATTCTCAGTGCTGTACTATAGGCGCGCGCGCACACAAGCACACACACGTGTGTGCAGGCAAGTATCCAGGAATTCCTTTCGGGGGGGGCTCAACACCATTTTTTTAAGGGGTATAGTAAGAACCTCACAATTGTGTGTTTAAGACCAGAGGTGGCAATTGGGTTCCAAAACGGGGGGGGGGGGGGGGGGTGCGGAGGGCGTTGCAAGGAAAGTTTACTTTCTCTTGGTAGCCAAGGCTTAACATTAAGAGGTCATAATGTTGAGGCAAAAAAATAAAAAATTGGGAACAACTATCTCTTAAATCGTTGCCACTGTAAGGCTGTCATTTTAATCAGAACGTGAAATCGGAACATTTTTTACCACTCGACTCCTCTGTTTTCATGTATTAATATTGTGTGCCGGAACCATCTCAGTATGTGTGTTTGTCCATTTCTTCTCATCAGACATAAAAACATCTATGGTGTCTTTGAGTGTTTTTACGAAGCTGTTACACATGCCCGGGATGGACAATCCACTCGACAACGCGAGATTCAAATTGTGGGCTGCGAACTGGACGCAGACAGCTCTCGAATATTTCTCTCTGATTCGAGCCTGAACACCACTAACGTGTCTTGTCCTCCCATTTTTCAGCTCTTATAAAAGCCGAAACCCACCAAATTGTTCAGATTCAGGCCTTAGCACTCACAAGTGTTCAAAAATGCCTGTCACAGCTTCCGCTGTCTTGTCATATATCGGCACAAAACAAAGGAAGTCTTCTCGAATACAGTACAATTTCCGCCTAAAATGTCTACGCAACATCTTCTTGCTTTATCTTCTAGACATTCATAAAATTTTCGGCTGTCTCTTTATAGTTAAGTGTTTGATTGTGTTTCGAACCCAGTAGGCTTAAACAAAAGTATTTTTTATACCATGAAATTCTCGGCCTGCATATACGAAATTTAGTTCTGGCAAAACTAAATCATCACTCAAAACTTTGTTCTTCAGTTGATCTATGCAGCTTATTTCTGTTTTAATAAACCACTCCAATATCCGGTACTGCTGAAATATTCACTTTAGAGAGAGACCTTTGATCTCTTCGGCCCTCGAACCGAACTAGCACTACTCTGAGGCCCCGGAAATTCTGCTGTCGTCAATCTCTTCATTTTCGAATCACAATATCTTATAAAGCAATCAGAGGACGCTGACTGATCTGATCACCAACGACTGTATGAATTTTCACACTTACCTCTGAAATCTCATTAACCGATTCTTTGTACAGATCAACCGAAAAATTGAATCCGCGTATTTATATCCTCATTATATTCTAGAACGTTCCGCAGATAAAACGATTCGTTAATATCGCCAGTAATTGACTCCTTCTCTCATTCAAGAACGTACCCCCTCCCGCCTTCCAGAGATTAGAAATTACAACGAATCGCCCTACGTGTGGCGCTACCTTTGTTGTGCAGCTTCCAAATGCTGACAAGTTTCTACATAGTGCTCAAGTGCGCTGCGACAACACCGAAAGCTCAAGAAAAGTGTACGTGCAATATTATCAACAACAGTTTTATAGAACATTCTCCGTCTTGCCTCGATAATTGTCTATCTCCTTAAATCATCGTCACATTATTCAAAAAGCCAAAAACCTTATTTTATCTAGTGTAAAATAAAAAAAATCATGGGGAAAGCCTCGAGCCATCTCAACCCCAGATTGGATACGTGCTATTAACAATGACAGGGTTATAGAACATTCTCCATCTCCATCTCGATAATTATTTCTCCCAAATTATCATCACATTATTCAAGAAGCCAAAATCCTAATTTTATCTAGTGTAAACAGAAAAAATTCCTGAAGGGGGCTCGAGCCTCCTGATTCCCACCTTGGATACGTGCTATTGACAATAATAGGGTTATAGAACACTCTCCGTTTTGTCTCGATAATTATTTCTCTCAGATTTATAAATTTATTATCTTCACATTATTCAAGACGCCAAAAATCTAATTTTATCTAGTGTAAATTGAAAAATTTCTTGAGGGAGGGGGGGGCTCGAGCCATTAACTATAACAGGGGTATAAAACATGCTCCGTCTTGCCTCGATAATTATTTCTCTCCTTACATTATTTTCACATTATTTAAGAAGCCAAAAACCTAATTTTATCTAACGTAAACTGAAAAATTTCCTGGGTAGAGGGTCTAGCCCCCTGTGCCCCATCTTGGATACGTGCTATTATCAATAACAGGATTACGGAACATTCTCCGTCTTGCCTCGATAATTATTTCTCCCCTTAAATTATTGTCACATTATTTTATTTCACACCACAAGAAATCAAAAACCTCTTTTTATCTAGTGTAAACCTAAAACTTTCGGGGGGGCTCGAGCCCCCTAAGCCCCCCTCTGGATACGTGCCTGCGTGTGTGTATGTATGTACATTACATAACATCTATGAGTATGTGTCCATGTATAATATTGCAAACGGTAACCGACACCAGGTTTTCTTCTCACTCTAGTCACTGCATATAGAAGTGACGATATCAATTCGCATATCTTCAGTTTTTTGTACATTTATAGACAAAGTGTTGAAGTAAAGGGTAGAATATTTTAATTTTTGCTCTATCTTCTAATAGTGTACGAAATGTTTCATAATGAAAAATAGAACATAAACGGTTGATTGAATGAACTTGTTTGAATATCTCGACCTCATACAGCACGATGATAATTTGATATGAATACCAAATACATTTTTTAAGTATCGTAATGTATAGTTGAGGCCCTGATTCGAATCCCAGTTCTTAGAAGCGTCGTTGTCACTTTTACCTGCAGTATTTAGACATCCTACACGAGCTGCGACGATGTTACACTCCCAAGGTCTCCCTCCACATTGCATATATAAAAAAGCACAGCACAATAACACAACCTAGCAAAGATAACCGCAACCTCTGAAGTCTCTAAAGAAACTGAATTGGCAACATCTCATTTATTCCACGTGGACTTGACAAGTAATGTCAGTTCCTGAAATGGACGCTTCTTGTGGGAAAGGTTTGCTACTGGACTCCACGTGGATTTGACATATGGTTATCAGAGTGAAACTGATCTTTTCGGAACTTAATTTGAAGTAAAGTGGCGTTCGAATCAGGACTTCAACTTTACCTGATATGGAATTTCCTCATCTACAGCATCAGAACCAAATAGAATATACGGTTGCATATTTAGATTCAGTCGTGAGTCAGTTGACATGACTATCGACTGAATGTTCTGATCCATGCCCGTCGTGGCTTGGTTTTGTGAGTGACTTTCGGAGTCTCCTTGGTCGTTCCTTGGATCATCCACTGTTGGTACGTCATTTTCATTGTTAATTGCTGAGGAATGTTCTGGTTCGCGATACGTTGGTAGGTATCGTCGCATTTCAACAGTTTCGTTATGGGAACTCACAAGTCCTGCAAGATAGAAAATGCATAATGTTTTAAAAGTATATCCCTGTGTTTTAGAATTTTCTTGGTTACCAATGCTCGTGGCAGGGGTGAGGGCTAATTTTGAATATGATTTGAAGAAGATTATTGCATTATCTACCCTTAAGCACCCTTTAGATCCTTTAACATTTTTGCAAGCATAAATGCTATGTAAATGCTTCCAAAAATCTTAGAGCAGATAGTATTTTACACGGAAGCATGTCATGTAACATTTCGGATAGCTTTTGCGATTACATATATACAGCACGAAAGGCACGTCGAGCTACACCATCTATGGTGACTGCACGGTGGTTATAATTGAAATAGCCAAAATAATCTTCCCTGCATGTTCTGTATATCCTATAAAGTATGTATTTAAGCAGCGCCGTTGTTTTGTACCTAATACCGTTTTATAGGAAAAGTTATTCCTCTCGGTTGAATAATTATCGGCTTTTAAAAATGTGAAGTGATACATATTGCCGCCATTACAACTGTACTCGTGACCTAGAGGTCGCTTCTGATTGGTTACTAACTGATTTATCCCAATCTTCTATTAGACAGAATATAATGAATTCTAACTATAGTGTAATATGAACTTGGAGTTGAACTGCATTGGGAGTGGCACTATTCATTTCAGCGACCCCGAAAACTATGGATTCCACACTAATATCGGGCGTTTCACATGTCACCCCCTTCCCATCCCCACCCCTAGGGGTACCAGGGATGTCTTGGAGTTGAACAGCATTGGGAGTGTCATCTTAGCGACCCAGAAAACTATGCATTCCACACTATTATCAGTCGTTTTCGATTATTTTTACATGGCACTCCTTCCCACCCCAACCCCTAGGGGTGCCAGGGGTGTCTTACCCCCACATCATTTCTTTCGAGATTGCAAGTGATACGTGTTCCAAGTTTGGTTTAAATCGCTCCAGGCGTTCGAGATTTATGCTGGAACAAACACACACACATACATTCACACACACATCCATTTGTATATACTATATATAGATGCTAGGAAAAATTATACGGAAATAGAACAGATTCTATCCTTGAGAAATGCCATGAAATATGCCATGTAATCTGAAATGCCACAAGATTTTTCACTTTACACGGTAGCGTTTTGATCATGACATAAATATTAAGAAAAATGCTTTCGTGTAAAGCAGGCCTAGGTCAGTCAGGTTTAATAATATTTATATTGTGTAAAGGATTCAATGCGCTATTTTTTTTATTTATTAACTCACGCCCTATTTGAATCTTTATTATTTTTATGTGAGGGAGCAATTATTCATGAGGTTGGGATGTTCAAGAAGTTCGGTATATGAGAGGGGGACTAATGAATAAAATAAAATACCTGTAACAATTTCTTGTATATGTGTGTCTAGTACTCTATCTTATGTGAAATAGCCTAGCCTTTTTAAAATCACTACGTCACTTCTGGGTAGGTTGCCGAACGTTTGAGAGATGACGTCACTCACACCACGGGGAATTGAAGTATGGCACGTAGAAATATGGGAAAATTTATTATTGAACATTATTTGAAAATAAATAATTCATGTACTTACAATTCGAATATAATATTTTGCTGTTAATACGAATAATGATTTGATTTGATTTATTTTACTTCGAATTTCTGTAGTTTTGGCTAATTGCAAAGATGAGGATGAATGATGATAAGGTGAAATAGATGAAGGGACAATTGCAAACACATATACACTGCACACCACACAGGTGGGGATGCTCTATGAGAATTTTGCTAACTGTAGAAAGCATCAGCCCACCTTTCCCAACTTTAAGCACTGCTGCCCCCCGGAAGAAATTGCGAGCGGCTTTGGTACCAACCCATGAATAAACATTAGTAAATAATTGTTGTTTACAATATTACTCACTAATTTCTGTAGATCAATTGTTATTTTACAAAGACTTAGCGAGATCGAATCAAAATTTGCTAAGCAGGTATCATATGTTCGATCAGAGTATTGAAGATCAATGGCAACAGTAATAATTACAGGGAACAGTCAAATACTTCGCCACCAGCTCAATGATGCCAAGGTAGTTACCATTCTGAGCGGAACCTGTGATCTCATCGGCGCCCCTTATAGCAAGACCACGCTCAGCTAGGAATATCTGTGTTTCGGAAGATTCTCGTCTGTTTTCATCTGGAATTATTTCAGGAATGGGCCTAATGCTGCAGCATCAATAGCATCCACCTTAATCCGGCCCTGGGTAAGGATGCACAGATATATTGCATTTTCATTTGCCGAGACGTTTCTGTAAGTTCAGGCTGACAGAGGGTATTAAACCACTCCGCTTTACTGGTGCAAGTGTGTATAGGAGGTGCCATCTTTAAAATAACAAATATGGCGTTTTGAAGCTCACTTGGTTAGTGTTGGTTGAAGTGTTGAGGTCGTCTTGTAAATAATAGTTGATGTCTCATGTAAATTTGAGCTGTATACAATTTACCCTACATTTATTACTGAACTTTTAAGGTCTTCATCTGACTCTTGTAATATACAGGGTGATTGGTAATTCGACCTATTTCTGGAAAGGGGTAATACTAGAGCACATTTGCAACAAATTTGACCCTATACACCAAGGGTCGGAAATCAATGGGTTTCGAGTTATTGCAGTTTGTAGATTTTCGTGAAATATTCCGACTTGCGACCAAAAAACTACTAATTGTGAAAAAACTACTACACCCTGGGCACTTAATTGACACGTTACTAACAGTTGACGAATGAGTGACTACTGGGAAAAAAATACATGCCCAAAATCCCCATACCCACAGAAGGAAACAGTCATTAGAGCACACGTTATGAAGAAATTTGGAAATTATCGTTTAAATCGAAGAGGATTACTCAAAAAATTGGTAACACACTTAGCGTAAAAATTACGGAAAAAACTTCCTCGTTTCATAAGCTCTCCAAAAAGATACAATTGTTGTCAACTGGCACACGGGTTGGGGGAAAAATCTGAATAAAAAGCGGAGAAGGTACGTTGTAGACCTCTTTGTAAAGTGAAAAGAAGTTGTCGGTTGTGAGAAATAAAGGAACGAAAATGATTGAAGTAATAATGTTATTTACCATTCACATGATTCCAGGTTGTCAGAATTAACTGCTACAAAAACTACAAATCCTGTTCAAATTGCCTCCCTCGGTTACGTATGCAAGTAGTACTTCAACAAGAACTGTGGCGAAGCGACTTGGCTTGACTCAATGGAAAGTCTGGTTCACTGTGCATACATCACGAAAATCTACAAACTGCAATAACTCGATTTGATTTGATTTGATTTGATTTGATTTAGTTTATTTTACTTCGCGTTTTGTGCCTCTTGGCTAATTTGCGAAGATGGGGATGAGTGATGAAATGATGAAATTGATGAATGGGCATTCACAAACAACCAAGCCCGACCGGGATTCGAACCCGGGACCCTTGGCGATGTGCTAACCACTCGGCCAGAGGGTCGGGCTGCAATAACTCGAAACCCATTGATTTCCGACCCTTGGTGTATAGGGTCAAATTTGTTGCAAATGTGCTCTAGTATTACCCCTTTCCAGGAATAGGTTGAATTACCAATCACTCTGTATAAAGCATAATGTCCGGTTTTATTTTAAACTAGCTGATTAAAATGATTAAAAAGCGTTACTCGGGTATTTATTTATCCCAATCTTGTATTAGACAGGAAATAATGAATTCTAACTATAGTGTAAAATGTAACTAATTTTAATTGTGATCGTGAATGTCACCAATAGTTTAGCGACTCCGAAAACTATGGATCCGACACAAATCTAGTAATTTGTGGCATTTTATTTTTCACCCCCTCTCACCCCCCCCCCCCACCCATGCTGTTGAGAGCGTCACGAAAACTATGGAATCCATTCGCAACACAGCCTGAATGTTAGACAACCCGAGAAACAGTATCGTTGTGCGGATTTCATAGAGTCACGGATGTCTGTTTGTGCTGAATTTTTATGTCTGTGGTTCTCGATTATTTTTACATGTCACCCCTTTCCACCCCACCCCTAGGGGTGTGTTACCCCCACAGCATTTATTTCCAGGTTGCAAGTGATACGTGTACCAAGTTTGGTTGAAATTGCTCCAGGCGTTCGAGAGTTATGCCGTAACAAACAAATATACACACCCACACACACACACACATACATCCATTTTTTTATATATAGAGATTGATTGTTGCTTATTGATCACTTCAAGAGATAACCAACTTACCCAGAACGCACATAAGAAGCAAACCCGAGAGAAACTGCAGCAACATCATGGCTATTCTGGCGTTACAAAGGATGTGACTTCCCAATGCGACTTTCGTGCAAGGGGAACCAAAGAAACCATGTAATCACCAACATTTTATCTTTCAAAATTTCAATTTTGTTTTAATGCCTTTTTAGGAGTCAAAATGATAATTCGGAAAACGATCGCTTAAGGATATTTTATCAGTGACACCACTAACGACTTCGAGATAGGAATACCAGCAGATTACATGAGTATGGGCTCGGATTTTTAGGTAAATAAATATTTTTTTTCTGCGAGTAGATATGACTTCGTAAGTGAGTTACAAATTCCGATCATGGTAACTGGAGCCTATACGAGTACATACCAAATTTTATTTCACATAAAAACACATATTTTCTATTTTTTTTATGTAAATACATATATCTTAAAATTCGCTCATAAATGCATAAAATACATGTTTTGTCACTGAAATTCCACATCAAATTTCATATCTACTTAAATTTTCTTATTTCTTTTAAGGTTTCCTAGAAAGAAATCAAAAGTATTTTTTTTATAGTCGCTGTACTTATTTTCCCAGCTTACAGAGGGAAAAATTTCTGTAAAACCTGGCAACAGTTTGCAGTGTGGATGTAACGAATTGTCCATAACTTATGAGTATGCTCATTCGTTGTTGAAGATTGGATATACATATTCGTAATTTCAGCTTTGTAGTGTTAATTTATATTTCTTGTAATGCACGACAATATAGCAGGGTGGTATTCATTACTGGCAAATTTCTGAAACTTTCCTCGATACCTAGCTTATGAAGAATGTACAGCACAGTAATGCGCAGAAGAAATTGGTGAAATACGGGAGGGTATGCGTGGTTTTATTCTGTGGGGGCTGACCATCTCACTTTACCTCCCTTATGGTAAAATTTGTCACAGATATGTCAAATGTACTATCTTGCACGTTTGTTAATAAATCTGAAAAATGAGGTGTGATGCTTTTATAAGGCATCAAATGTCAACCTCCCTTTCACGCAGTACACCCTGGACTACATTTTGCAGACTAACGAGGCTCTGGCGTCTGAACTCGCAGCCAGGATAATTTTCTGTAAGACTTATGTTGAAGGGGGGCTGTCCTGTCCATATGTGCGTGTGTGTGATTGTCCATTCATATATGTATTTCATCTTATCATCATCCATCCTCAGCTTAAAATGTAAAAAAAAGTTAAAAGTTGCGCTGGATAATCAGTCATGTGGTGTATCGAGAAAAATTATCTCTCCAATGATATAATAATAATAATACTTTGTAATATAATTGATTTATATTGATTAGTTTATAATAGTTATTATTTTATAACAATAATTATTATCTATTGTTTCTAGAATTGAAGTTTTATTAAAAGGTCTGACCCCTACAAAAATGTTTGGCGATGCTCATGGCAGTGGGGAAAAGAATCTCAGAAATATCTCTTCTCTCTCTCTCTCTCTCTCTCTCTCTCTCTCTCTCTCTCTCTCTCTCTCTCTCTCTCTCTCTCTCTCTCTCTCTCTCTCTCTCTCTCTCTCTCTCTCAAATGCCATCGTGAATACCACCAATTAGCTTAGACACTCCGAAAACTATGGATTCGACACTAATCCAGGTCATTTTTGACATTTTATTTTTCATCCCCTCTCACCCCATGCCGATAGGTGATGAACTTGGAGTTGAACCGCATTAGGAGTGTCACTATTCATCTTAGCGACCCAGAAAACTATGGATTTCACACTAATATCGGTCGTTTTCGATTATTTTTACATGTCACCCCTTCCCACCCCCACCACTAGGGGTGCCAGGGATGTCTTACCCCCGCAGTATTTCTTTCCAGATTGTAAGTCATGTGTGTACCAAGTTTGGTTGAAATTGCTCCAGGCATTCCAGAGTTATGCCGGAACAAACATACATAGCCTACATATATATACACATATATATATTTCAGAAAGGACTTGAATTATTAACATAATATGCCCCGAAGAGTGTGAATTAATTGGTTTGTTGCACACACTGTGAAAAGATGTCTTAAACAATAAAAATGTATCAGTGGACAGTACTATAGGGCGTGAATTATTTATATCGTAGTATTTGTTACAGAAATTATGATTCCCCGATGGCGTAGTGGTAACGTCGTCGCCTTCTAACGAAGGAATTTAGGGGTTTCGATACTCGGCACACAATGGTCCGGACCCAACTTCAAATTGTGTCCACTTCTGATTAGCTTATCTGTTCATAATGTAGACTTCAGACAGGACACTCAAGAAATTGGGGTTCATTGCTTCCTGTAATAAATTTTCATAAATTTCTCATTAATGTTTGGATTTTTGGAACATTTATAGTTCCATCTCCTTGCTTACACCCTAGAAGAGGTAGTAAGAGAGGTAGAGACTTAGATGAGCAAATAAACGAGTCGGAACTTACGACGGTTGATGAAATTTCACCGTCTCTGTAAACATGTTTGTTAGTAGAAAACGGCATTTCGTTGTATCTGGGCATAGCTTGTGTATTAAAAATTTACATGGCTACGTTCGGTAGCATATGCGTATCGAGCCAAGAGGTAGTCTTTCCTTTGAAATGTCATTAATCAAAGCTTTAATTTGCGTACTCATCCCAATGGAAACTCAAAAAAACAAATTTCCACTTTCTCTGATGTCATACAGCCTAATGTCATATTTTACACAGTTCGTCTATGATGCTTCTGCATCACAAGATTGACTGAAGGATGCTATAAGGGTAATCCTACATACAAAAATCATTGAGATTAATTCACCTCTTCCTTATTGAGCATTTGCAATGTACTAACAAATAACAGAAGGCATAGAGTACACCGGGGCCAAAGCCCGCCCCAAAGGGATTTTGAATTTATGACAAAATGTGTGAAACCTTTCTAATCAAACTTTTATTGACTGAGATAAACTGGAGTTAGTAGAATACAGTGGAATGTTAGTTATACACAAAGAAAAAATGTATATGTAATACAAGCCAAAAAACGTAGTACTGCATTTTTGGATTTTTTCCCCAGGCCTAGTGCAAAAGTCCCCAATAGACTGGGCTAAATGTCCCCACGTCTAAACAGACCTAAAAGTCTTCAATTAGGCTAACACTAGTCACATGTGAATTCACCAATACCTTCATATGCTGAGCAGCCCTCATGCCACCAATCCCTACAGCGATGACACTGGATCCAATCTTCAACAGGGGGATCTGAAAATGCTTCACCGCAACCAGGACATGTCGTATTCGAGTCATCTGATGGCACCTTTTTGACTACCTTTATTGTGTTCGTTTTGCGAAGTAGTGTTTCACTGGACTTGGCATTTTGCATGCTTTCCTTTTCGGTTTTTATTTATCAAGAGTAGATTTATACGGTGATCCGGAGATAATTTCAGATTTTTTTACCTACACATCTTCGTTTTATTTTTTCTGTAACTCGTGGAAGCCGTCGTATTTCCCTTGGTGAAACATGGTGTGACGATTGTGATGTTGGAGACTTTTCGTCTTCGTCGCTCGATTGTGTGTCTGACAGTAAGTGAATGGGGAATCTTACCCCTGAGTGTCTGACTCGTACAATCTGTTTGGTGGTGTCATCAAGCGATGCCGTTGGGAAGTATTTTGCACACATTGAAAACAATTAATGGTCATTTATATGTCACAGTCAGGAGTAGTTGTTTTCATTAAGTTAAATAATGTTTCTACATGTTCACATGCTTATGAAATATTACATCAACTAAGGAAAAAACATATCTTACCTCATAGTTGAGTTGATTTTATTTGCTTCTGTTCCAAACTGCGTCAATACAAGTCGGCCATGACACTGTCCTCTGGTGGGTTGCAGTGGTGCCAACTGTGTTTCTTTATCATACTATTATTACGAATTAGGGCTTATGCCACATGGGGCTTTTGCCCCGGTCTACTCTATAATCCGTTTAATAAATGCCGTATATTTCTGAATCCAAGACGAGGTTCTTTGCCGCAATTTCGTGCCCAGAAGTATGGGATCGTCTTGCTTTCGAGGCATATGATGTGTGAAGACGATCTACTATGGGAAGAAAAGCAAGATCACAGTGATAGTGGCAGTGATACTGCAGATTCTGTGGACCATCCCAGTGAGGAGAACTACGTAAGTGGGATCTGCATCTGACTAAGGGATGTCTGTATCTATTTTTTTGTGTACCAGTACTTTTATTGTCTCCTTCAGTTACATGTAATAAGGTAACCATTTGTAAGTTTTGAAAATAGTTTTTCTGTAATCCCTTGTTGAAAAATGGGGGTCGTCTTGGATTCGAAGTCGTCTTGCATTCATAGATATACGGTATATTCGATCAGTATTATAAGTAAAACAGTAAATTAACAATCAAATATTTATTCTACTATTTGCGATACAGTAATGGGGTGTTTATATTATAACAACACAAATTATAATAAATACAATACTACATAGTTTACGTTTATAAACATAAAATAATAACTGAAAGACACAATTGTAAGGCATTTTGATTTTAAATTTGGAATGGGCTACACACAATGATAAACTAAAATAAGTTCCGCCATCTGTTGGCACAATATATAATTATTTTCCTTATATTCCAGTGTGTCTTTGTATCCAATCCCTAAAGGCTGATACCTTTATGTAGACTCCAGGCAGTTGTCTTCTTCCGCAGCCGATTCCCCAAGAAATAATTCCCACCTGCTTATTGCCTGCCACAAGCGGGCCTCCTGAATCGCCCTGTAAGCAGATAGAATTCTTACCATGAAAAAGATATAACAACACTACGATGGGAAAGTTCATGCTAAGCTTGTGTTTTAAAACTTTTCCAACAGATAGCCTCGTGTGTCATTTTGATGAGCAGCTTGGCTAGATACTTATATTGGTGTCACTGCTGTAACTTAATTGTTGTTAATATTCGTTTTATTTTGTTTTGTACGCATCAGAATTAATACAATTACGTTTAGATTCCAAAGTTATGCCCAATCCTCGACAACACGAATACCTACGAGTATATTTATTCCACCAATGAATACATAGATTTAAGAATATTTATCAAGTCGTAAATAGCCTACCAAAGCTTTTAATTAACCTAATCATTCTAATGGATGCTCAATACATCACAAGGCTTTTTTTTCATATTGTCTGAAATTTGTTTGTGATGGTTGAAGCTGCTTTCTGCTGGCATCACAAGATTGAGCACTTGCATGTAACTTGGCGGGGGCAAGGAGGGCACTTGCACCCCCCAAAACTTTCAGGCTTGTTAAAATTTAAAAATTAAGGATACTTTTGTTAATATCCTAAGACCTAAGGAGCTAAGTAATAAATAATAATATTTGTAATTTAGCAAATAATCCTGGACGCTAATCCTATGGAATGAAAAACTTTTCGACTCTGCCCCCCCCCCAAAATCAAGTACGTACCTGCTCCCCCTCCAAAGTTAAATCCCAAGTTACGCCCTGCTTGCATGTGCTAACAAATAACAAAATGCAGATAATCGGTACTGACAATTTGAATGTAGAAATGTAAAATATATAAAGAAAATGATAATCCCTAACAAATAAATGTGTATCCTAGCAAGAAAGAAAAATAACAACCGCAGAAGGTCAAAACTTGTTGACTTTGTGTTTTACCGCTCGACTGCGAGAGAGTATTCCAAATTTCGATAAGTTAAAGATAACACAGCAGAAACTTAGTGATTAAAAAAATTCTCCTGTAAATAACAAAAAAAATCTAGTTTGAGAGGTAAAAGTTTCTATGTATATTAGTGTATCAACGTTATTCGATCTAAAAAAGAAAATTATAGCAAAATAATTCTGCAGTTTGCGCATCTGATATCAACTAGAAGAGTGTTCCTAAGGATATAGCAATGATAATAATAATTATTATTATCATTAGTTTACAACAATAATATTATTAATACTACGCAGTGGAATAATTGGTAAGCGCACCAGATTTGTAGTAAAAAACACAATCGTTAAGTTCGATCCCCACCACGGGCAAAAATAAATTAGTTCACCTAAAGAGAAGAGAAGCACGAAGTTAAAAACACAAAACAATGCATAATGTTCAGTTAACATTGAATGATAATTTAGAACCATTGTCACTAACATTCAATGGATTATTACTTCGGTTTCTTAGCATGGTGGGAAGGGAAACTGTTGTCTCTGAAAATAAAATGGGACATACTCCTAGCAACTCCTGATGACCCAACCTAGTGTGGTATCCTTTGTGTAAAAAGCTTTAGTTTAAGCAAGTTGATTTTTGTCAAATAGTTACCTGGCACGCATCCTTGCCTCCTTTTTCTAAGCCAGCGCATATTTCTGTTTTCGGATCCACTCGCTTGAGCCATTCCAGGCACATTTTGTACGACACTATAGGAATCTCCACTGTTTGTAGAGTATATGACTTTGCTGACCCCTCCTGAAATATTAATGATAATTTGTAACACAAAAAAAAATGTTCTCTTTCGTTTGCTTTTCTGCTATACGAAAAACTCTCTCTATAATAATGTTTTTGTGTGTGTCTTGCTTTAACTTTATTTACACTTTCAGATATATTTTTAAACCATTTGCCTTATTATTACTTTTCTTCTGTTGCATCTGACTTGCATTTCTGATTATTCAAATATTTAAGTTTTGACTTTGATTTATCTTTATTTTTGATTTGATTTTCTAAATATACTTCTACGCACACATACACACACCATGTTGTTCCATGATTATAATTTCGCTCTCTGTTATAATTTTCTCTCTCTGTATGTGTCTATATTATACATTTTATGTACAGGGTGTTTTCATAATTCCCTCCGGGATTTTGGAAGTCTGTCTCAGAGGCCAACTCACCCACGGGTATGAGAGCTTGTCAGTGAAGAGAGTAAATATCCAAGTTTTTAACCCACCTTACAAATGTTCAATATGCCATCCCTTGGTGACTCTACTGACGTAAAACGAATAGGCCGGGTTTATCGCCTGAGTATGTGGACCACGCACGAGCAAGATTACAGAATTGACGTCTGTCGAGTCACCAAGGAAAATACATTTGGATCATTTGTAAGGTGGGTTAAAAACTTGGATATTTACTCTCTTCACTGACAAGCTCTCAGCCCCGTGGGTGAGTTAGCTTCTGAGTAAACGACTTCCGAAATCCAGTAGGGAATTATGAAACACCCTGTATTGCACTTAGCACCTATGTACCGGGTGATCCGTTTGGGTATTGATAAAAAAATGGGTATGATTTTTTTTTTGGTCAAATGTAATTACCTGAAATATTGTATACAAAAGACTGAAAGGTGGGAGTTTTTATTTTTATACACTACTAACAGTTTGGTAGAGTTTTCAGTTTTCTACATGGCCTCCATTGCGAACTCTGCATAACTTATAACGGTGATCCAATTCATTCCACGTCTGGTGTAACATCTCTGGGGTGAGAGGGGCTAAATCTGGGAAGCTGGGAGGCCACAACAACGACGATTGAAATGTTGGTCAAGAAAATCACGAACCACTTGTTCCCAGTGAGGAGGTGCACCATATAATTGAAACACAACTCAACATATTGGCTTAGTACACATTGAATTATTTTTTATTGTTAGGCGGAATACTGCAGCAAAACTCCCATGTTCCACGCACGAAAACACCAACACGAAAATTTTCCTACTATCGCATTTACGTTTCTATTAATGTTTTATTCCATCCATACCCAAATGGATCACCCTGTATTTTCTATTCCTAGACAGTATATACAACCTGTATGCTAGAGAATATCATGTAGTGAACTTCACCTGCTCAATAATGATGATGTCATTACCTCGTGTCGTATCTAGTTTGTTTTTGCAGAAGTTAGAATTCCAAAATGTATTTGCACGTTCAACATGCAATTGCAGCTCAAAGATTTCCGCCACAACTTTTCACTTGTTAATTATTATACCCAACATAGCTATAATGTTTGCACAATGTATATTAAACGAATAGTCGGATGTTGTTGAACTAATTCTGCAAAAATGTGAACTCAATACTTACCTGCAGTTTCCCCCATCCAGACACTATGCAGAGAGTTCCTGGCGTAACTTCTTCCCCTTGTACGGGCAACGCTATTGGCTGCACGTGATCGTTGAATTGAAAGGGCTCCGCAACCTAAATTAACAGAAACGTTTTTCTTTAAGCAGGGTACAGAAGAGTATATAAGTTATAAAGAACCAAGTTAGTATTTCATAGCCGTTTAAGATCACCAAAGTGTTAGCATAGCAAAGT
Organism: Lepisma saccharinum; assembly: GCF_977018435.1. Lineage (NCBI taxonomy): Eukaryota > Metazoa > Arthropoda > Insecta > Zygentoma > Lepismatidae > Lepisma > Lepisma saccharinum. The sequence goes on along the minus strand of NC_139249.1, from coordinate 22,407,964 downwards.
GTTAGAAATATTTAGTTCCCTAAATATTGTTCAGACACATTTCTTAATTATACTCTAAAGTTTGAGCAAAATCTTTTTTAAGACACAGCGATTCCTATTTATCCAAAAGAGATTTGGCCATGTATTTCTGTGGATGCAAAATTCGTAGCTCTTGACCCTCCATAATTATGTATCTCATTTGGAACTAACACCAGATGACAGGTCAAGCGGTTAAACGAATTATAATAATTACTTAATACTAATATGCAGTAGTGATTTCAAATCTAGATCATAAGTTTCTGAATCGATTTAGAAATGTATTGTAGCTATTTAACACTAAATGCAATGGGTAAAAAAAAAAATGTTTGATGAATTAGGTTAAACGTGATTGGTTGGCAAGTGTGGTTTGGAATTATTCGGCAGGTAACATTTCATACACACATAATGCATCATTAAATGTGAGGTTTGGGATCCTGTGATATTGGTTTTGCCCTTATGAGGACATGATCCATGGCCATGGATTTAGTAGAACCATTGTTAAGTGCTGATCGTGAGCGATAAGTTGTTAACATAATGTCTAGCTGAGCTAAGAGTTTTAAGTTCTCATCCTGTCATGAGTTCATCATCTACTTAACCGGACAGTGTAAATTTGACACCATTTCTGCCAATATCAAATATGGAACGACATTTGATGCTTTCCGCTAACCAGTTCTAAATTGCAAAAACTTTCTGAATCTATTGTAAATGATATACATGCCAATTATTAATGTACTGCACTGTTAGTGCAAAAGCTTACGATAGATTGATTAACATTAATATTGCTGTCGTGTCAGCGGTTATGATATTTGCATGTGTCTCATCATAAATGATAATTGGGACAGACAGGACAACAGAACCAAACATGTAATCTTGCACTGGAGCCTTGTCAGACCTCAACAACGCACTTTCCAGGATGTACAAGGGGTGTCTAAACTTTCCGACCCTCTGGCCTACCTCTTTTAAACCAGAATTTTCCAAGCACGATAAAGGGGATAAATTTGCTTACTTTTGACCAGCGATGTGCGTCTACGAGTAAGAAACGAGAGCCTACTTTTACACGTAGGCAATGTTGACAGAGTGATCTATGTACGTAACATGGCGACCAGAGTGAGCTTAACAATGGGAGTTGTAGAATCGAAATGGGATTCTTGAGTTGAATTTGTGAACGGTTTTCTGCTAAGTGTCAAGCACAAGTCTCACGATCGTCAGCTGTTCTGGCCTACATTAGGACACATGCTTGTAAGAGAATATCAGATATTTATTTGTTGAACATACGATTGTTTTCAGCTGGATATAACCAACATGGTTGGAAAATGTCATGTTGTCTTCAAAATGTGGCTGTACATTAAGTTTAATTAGTTTATATTTCTACGTAGACAATGTAATCTAGGTCTAGATTTCGTATCAACGAGACTTGTAGTCCACAGAACATCATTGCTTTAACCTACATGCAGCGGCGGCGCCAGGATTAACCATCTAGGGGTGCTGAGGGGGTGCGAAAAGAAATTTAGGGGGTGCGATGTTGAAAATAAATAAAACATGAAATATGCATGCATGTTTTAGCCACTAAATCAAATATCACTCAGCTGTTAGGCATTTATGATAATATGCCAATGAAACTGAACAACATTAGCGACTTCCTTCATGTTTGCTTGATTTTAGCACAACGGCATGTTTGGAAGTTTAAGCAAAACCAATGACATACATGGACGACCGAAGAATTTTTTTCCCACGTAGAGACAAGAAAGGCATATTTCCGGTGGGGGGGAAGGGGGCAAGGCAAATGAGGCATATTTTTCTCCTTGATAGCGTTGCTCTGTAGGATAAAGAAACACTTCTTCAATGTAAAGTTATCATATTCTTGCAACGCTCTCATAATAATTAACATAAATTACTGTGAAATGAAATTATATGTGTGAAACATATAATTTCAGAGTGACAATCATTGTCCAGGGGAGGCCGAAGCCCACGCCCCACTTGCCTCCCCTTCTGGACGTTCATTACAACATCTGTATTACGTTTTACACCCCAAGTAAGTGGTCATAGAATGTAAACACTCGGACACACGTTACAGTCTTATTAAACTATGTAGTGAAATACAAAATAAACTTTTCCTTGACTGTAAAAATACAGTTTGTGAGCCTTTCCAATACATTGTAAGAGTTAGCATTTTCGGTTTAACATAGTTTTGGATGAGGAGGTTCGGAAGAATATTAAAGGGTGCGCAAGCACTCTTTCGCACCCACCTGGCAGGCTTACCTTCATCAGTGCAATGTCGCTGAAGAAATGAACGACGACTCTTTCGATTGGGTGCCTTGTTCCCTCCCCTTGCTCATTGCGTCGGAGGGAACCGGAAATTAGCTCCAGACTTTTTGGACGAACTCTGGAAGACAGTACGTAGACAGACAGAAAGTTAATCTTGTACCAGTTCTGACATATTTGGTTGGTTGATTTGGTGTTTGAAGTCCACTTTATGCACACTAAGGCTAATCGGGACTGGACCTACAGTTTAAAGTGGGATCCGAACCACTATGTGCCTCCACCGGGTATCGAACCCGGGACCCCTTGATTACAAAGCGACGACGCTACCACTGCGCCATCGGGGAGGCCCCTTGACATATTTGGATTTTTTTAGTAAATATCATGTGGCAAAAATACTTCTTTCAATGAATAGCTATCAAAATGCTCGATTAATTGTTCTGCCCAAATTATTTGGTAACTAAACAAAGAATTACTAAAAACAAAATAGGCAGACTGTGAACAATAATTTCTAACTGATTATTGTTAAAGATATCTCCATTGTCCTCTTGGAACATAAAACATATTAGTTTATATTTTTATCTCTTTGTAGGATCAACAATACGTTGTAAGACACTTCGCTGCAAAACAAAGGCTAACATTGTACATTTTTCAGTTTCTTTAACTTATATTTTGGTACCTTTAGGTACGTATGCATGTATCTGAAGTATTTAGGTTACTGAAATCTAACCTGTAATGATATTCAAAATCAATACTCACCCATCGACACAATGTGCAGCAGTTAGAGCCCATTTTTTACTAATTATGGAGGCCCCACATGTAAATATTCCATCCTCTATTAATTGAAGCTGGGAAAATAAATAGCCATTACTTAGGATGTCCAAAAAAGTACACATTAATTTGTTCCTTATAATAGTTTCTACATAATATAATTTAGTATAGCTACAAGTTACATTGACCTGGAAATTCATAGAAAACATTTGTTAATGAAGCTGCACTTAACTCATTTTAAAATTCACTTCGTTATTTTCTCATCTTCGGACCTTTGAGTTATGAATCTCGAATAACGTTTTCATACACCACTCTAGTGTCTCAAAAGTGAAGTTCCTAAATTTAAAAATAATTAGTCAAAGGTCCAAAGTTGAGAAAATAACGAAGTGAATTTTAAAATACTTTATTTTCTCGAGCGAAAACAACCGGTACAGTTCATTACAAGTCTGCTTTAACCTCCCAGAACTGAGGAAGACTGCAATGTGTTTCAATCAGGAAACTACACGAACACCATTCATTAAAAGATACATTAACCACATCTCCATAGAGAAAGCTGCAAAGGTTTTGTAACAAAATCAAAGGAATACACTTTCCGAAAACCCCTGATTGAGTTTGAGTTTCATACCTAAACAGGCTAATTGGAACTGGACCTACAGATTAAAGTGGGATCCGAACCACTATGTGCCTCCACCGGGTATCGACCTTCGACCCCTGATTACAAGGCGACGACGCTGCCACTACGCCATCCCTGGTTGATTTATTTATTTTACTTTTGACTATCCGTGAAGATGAGGATGAGTAATGATATGATGAAATGGATGAAGGGACACTCACAAAGAACATCCTTACGCAGGCCGGAACTTTAACTCAGGACCCCTGGTGTCGTAGCGCACTGTGCTAACCACTCTGCCACGAAGATAGACTCCTTTAGCAATATCATAATGATGAGGCAGAATAGGGTTGGTAAAAATGTAGGAATTTTACTATCTTCGACGCACAAAAAGAATCACAGAAAATGCAGACAAAATGACAAGAAGATATTTGAGCAAACCAACCTTACAGTTAAGGACAACATAGAGAAGAAGAAGCAAATAACAATTTAGAAATCAGTTTTCTTATCACTGTTACTTCAAATAACAACAATTGTTGTTAAAACTTCACACGCAGTTTTACTTATGAGTGAACATTAAACAAATACATACCCTCAACCCCATTGCTACAGTAATTCATAAGGTAATGTAGCTTGATAAACTTGGCTTTAAATGTGAATTCTTTAAATCCTTATCGATACGTACATACAAACACATATGTTAACGCTCAAGAGTGCTTATATTTACTTTCTAGTTTCTCTATTGTCATGCACTATCCAATGAAATTCCGTCTTTCAGATTAAGGTTGTTAAGTCATGAAATTTACTTCCAACTAATTAGTTGCTTCAGTGTAGGCCAAATTAATCGGAATAATTGCAAAATAACATTTAGCTTCGGTACAAACTACCGCAGGAATACAAAAAAGTGTTACTATTTTTTCGTAGTAAGACTTAATTTCCAAAAGTATTTGGTCCTCTTCATGAAACACCAGGCCAAGAAGACATTGGTAATATTACCGTCAAACTTCAAATTTCACTATGTTTGGCAACACTGACTGTAAGGGAAAAAATCTCAAACTTGCCTGATAAGGAATTTCTCCTAATTCCGCCTCGTGTCCGTCTAGAATATGCGGTTTCACCCGTAATGTGCTCCTTGTATCTGTGTGATTGTGTGAAGAGTACACAGAAACAGGAGCAGTTCCTGAAAGGAAATTACAAACTGTTTGCACTGTTGCCTTACAAAAATTGACGACAAGAATGCAAGTCATACCGTTCCATTTTCTGAATTTATATACTGTAGTGTGAAACCCAGATTCTGCTCGTGGTTTGGAATGTTGGTGGTTGCAGTGACGCATAAGCGTCGATAGTTGGGGAAATTGGTATGATTCATTTCAAGTTACAACAGAGCAGAAAGCATGTTATTTTTATAATATTAATAAAGTTCAGTTAGTATTCGAACAGAATAATCAATGTAAAAAATGTACTGCATCAAAAACATTGAGTTTACAATCCAGGTTTCACCGTTTTAAAAATTCCAAAAATTAGGTTTTTATCTCAGAACTCGCAGAGAGTAAACTTTATGACTAAACTCCTACTTTTAAAAGCTTTTTCCTGAACGTGGTGTGCAAAGTTAATAACAAATTATAAAACTACTATACATTTCATTATACTTGCATAAAATGTAAAAAAAAAGTTAAAAGTTGAGCTAGATAATCAGTAATGTGGTGGATCGAGAAAAATTATCTCTCCAATGATATAATAATAATAATTTGTAATATAATTGATTTACATTTATTAGTTGATAATAGTTATTATTTTATAACAGTAATTATTATCTATTGTTTCTAGAATTGAAGTTTTATTAAAAGGTCTGACCCCCTACAAAAATTTCTGGCGACGCCCATGGCAGTGGGGAATAGAATCTCAGAGCTATCTCGTTCTTTCTCTCTCCGTCTCTCTCTCTCTCTCCAAACGCATATCCTCTTTTTTCGCAGAAAGCTGTAGTAGAAATACGTGGCGTAAAGCTCTTTTCGTGAACTCGTTTTCTTCGCCGTTGTGTGTACATATCATTATTTTTCAAAGCAGGATTTCTTAGTGTACTTGAGGTTTCTTAAGAGCTTTGCTTCGAAAATGACGAAGAGAGAAGGCTGTGTGTGACTGTACAGCAACGATTTCGAGCAGAATTTCAGAAGGAACCTCCCCTCCCCAGTATATCCACGTAAATCTCTGGAGGGAGCGAACGAAAACAAGTCTCTGCCCACGTAATGACTCGGGAAGGTTCAACCAATCAACTCGTGAGAGGGGGAAGTGAGTGCATGAAGAGGAAAATGCGGCTGCAGCTACCAGCTGCCACTCGCTCTCTCCCCTTCACTACCGTTATGCGCGGTCTTGCTCCACAGATTCCCGGGACAGAGTATAATCTCCAGTAACTTCGCAACCGTATAACCGTTGCTGTGGCACTGATCGTTCGTGATATGCTAGCATGCGTGTGGGTTGAAATGCAATATCTGACAGATATCTGCGCATCAGCAAAGGTGGACACACTGTTCATGTGAGGTGCGTACAAAAAACTTGGAGAGTTTGTCAAGCTATCGGCATCAGAAATACCACTGTTACTTGCATCATTTATCTGTAGTAAATTTCTAAAATGTTTCACAGATTTATGAATTACCCTGTATTTAACTAAAGCATCTGCATAAACATATTGTGCCCATTCTATTGCTGTTTGCAGTGAAAAAATTAATGTTAAATACGTGTAGAAACAACGCCACAGGTTGTGACATAATCGTGAAGATAGAGTGGAAGAACTTCCACCAGAAGTAAGTTATGTTTGTGCATGCACATGTACGCGTCATCAACATACAGTGATAACATACACGTAAGGTAATTCCACAGTAGTTTGCAACATATAGTCAAAAATACCGAAGCGTATGGCCAAGGGCGCCCGGAGGATTTGTCCTCAGGGGGGCAGGGTCACAGGTATTACAGTAAAACCTCGTTAATCCGGACTAATGGGACCGGTTTAACGAAAGTCCGGATTAACTGAAATAACCTAAAAGAACAGTAGAAAGTGCATTAAAACTCCGTTTATAACAACAAAACACGTTTATTATGGTGTATTTAAAGGGCATAAGCCTAAATACACTATACAGTACAAAGTCTGCGGGAAACAGAATTTCATCAGTGGTTGACTGCCTTTTCTTTGAGAAGTTCTCGTGTTGACTTCTAGCCACATTTAAAACCCTGCATTCTGCTTTTTTTTCTTGCCTTTTGCCTGTCCGGATTAAGGAAAGTCCGGCTTATCGGGGTCGGATTAACGTACATACATTTGTAATTTCCATATTCTTGAAATAATAATAATAACAATAGTTGCTGTAAATTACGGCCTGTAGGTCGCAGAAAACAATACTTTTTGTTATGAAATATTTCTACGATTTCACCATTTGAATTACATTAAATCTTTCCAGAGATCTCAGGGGCGGCCAAGTGCACCCCTCCCCGCCCCTGGCCCCTCTATGCGTTCCCCGTGCGTACGGTTGGCAACTCTGTTCATTTCACTCTAACGTCGTTTCTACTGACTACTTTTACGTCACCCCATACAACCCTGATAGGTCGTTGGTACTGATATTTACTTACCTAGAAGATAGTTAAATAGAAAGACGGTGACAATACGTGGAATCATCCCGGTGGTATTTTCTCTACAAAGAACGTCCTGTTTCAGATTCCGTGCTGGAGGAAACTATTAAGATAACACTCGGTTGAAATGTGCTTGGTGGTTTCTCTAAGCGCCCGCGGGGAAGAAATAAGGAAATCACATCGTTCTTACAGCCGAAAAAGGCGGATAGCCTAAGTTTTTTGGTGTCGAGATTAAATTATCACTTTGCTTTGTTCTTGAATCTCTTGAAACTTTTGTCCGCTTTGCCTTTGACTATGTTCGATTGGCTTAACTAAATTAAACTAAACTAAAGCAGACTAAACAAGATTGAAAGGGGAGCTGATAATATTCACATTAAAATATGTACAAATAGAAAACAAGCCGTTGAATAATATATATAGGATTATCGACAAGGGGTGTTGATAAAATTAACATTAAAATATAAATATGTTGATACGTTCAAGTTTATTAATTAAACGTATTATTATTAGATTTGGTATTATGCCGTAGTATTATACTTATTAATAACAACTCAGTAATACTCAGCGGTGAACGATGAGACTCGGCGAAGTACACAGACTCCTCTCAGGTACAGGGATAGTGTTAGACAATTACAATGCTTCACAGCACAGAGGAATAAAACCACATTATTGCAGTAGACAAAACGAAATGATTTATTCTTTATTTATTACGATTATAATGTAAACAGTCTTAGTACGAAGGTGAGGATCTCGCTTTGACAATGACTTACTTGACTCAACTAAAACGCATAAACTAAATCCGTGGCTATCGGCATGCCTATGATCACATAGGTTTAGCTTGCGCCCCGAACTACCACACCAAGAGATATGCAATAATAACTGAGCCAATATTTGCTCTTTAGCCTTTTATTCCAAATTAATCCTTAGGCTAGCTTTATTTCTTAACGTAGAATGGTTGCAGTATTGGGCATAGCATCAATGCATGGCTATCGGCATACCTATGATTACATAGGCCTAGCTTGCGCCCAGAACTACCATACCAAGATGTATGCACAACACCGAGGAGCTCATTTTAAGTTTAAAATCTTCGACGATCTGTGGCGAATGTGTGATATTTCTTATGCGATATCCTCGCTTTTATAAGAACACAGATTCAAGTACAGATGAACACTTACTATCTACAGAAAGATGCTACCAACAAAACTGACATCTACACAAATTTAGAAATACAAATTCACATAGTGCACTCTCTCAAATATAATGTTACATTGAATTACTCATAATAGAGTATAAAATACAATAAATATTAAACAAAAGATATACATTATAAACAAGGTGCAATTTACATATAACACAAAATTACACTTTCTACCACAAGAGTATACAAGTGACATATTTTCTACTGGTGACGTCACATAAAAATATGGATTATATCAAAGTTCTGAAAAAGGTTTGAAAATTTGCCGCCTTTAGGTAGCCCATTATTAATTTCATACGTCTTGAATTGCAACCAACATAATTTATTCTTCTAATACCTTTCGTTCCTTACTCATCTGTAAAGAGATAACGAAAATAATTACAAGGTTCTCTATACATGGAATACTATTCCATAATGCAACCCCTTATGGTACTCCATATCATGAACCTGACAATCTTTGTTTTCATATCCAAAAACCTTCTGACCTAACGAATGGCAGGGTTATTGAAACTTCACAATACGACACTACAAAACCTTACCATTCTATCAAAATAAGCCTCATTACGTATGTATTACATTAGGAAAAGAAGCGACATCAGAAACAACTCAGCTCCGATAATCCACCAACTGCAAGAAATACAAAAGAATGTTTCAGCATGTTCCGCACATGTTTCACAACAGGCTGAATAGCTATGCGGTGCTACACAGCTTGGCCATCATTTCCCATTCGCACCACTAGGCTACAGAGCCAAATAGGAGAGGTATTCTACTATTACCTATTACAAACCTATTTCGTATTTAGGAACTTTCCTCTATTTAAAAAAATAAACTGTCGAATAGTTTATGTATCGACAAGGAAAGTTGTTAATATTCAGATTAACCAAAGTATAGAATAGTTTTTGCAGAAGCTGTGTACATCATTGCAGTCTGTTAATAAATTTCTAGACAACAATTTGAAAAATCATCAAATTTATTACATGTCACACGTCAAATATCAACTACTAATATCGCGAGGTGGTAATAATATTAGAGTTCACAAGAAGAATCGTTAGGTTCCTTTTCCTGGATGGAGAATAACAGTTCCTTCTCCTCCGGAGTCTCAACCCAAAAGATCACCTTGAAGACGTAGTCTGAGTCCACCCTGCAATGCGGACAGTCTTTGGCGACCTGGCCACTATCGCCGTGATGGTTCCTCCAACGGTCCAAGCAGGAGTAGCAAAACGAGTGGTTGCAATTTTGCAAGATCCCGAACCATCGTTCATCTGGTTCCTTGTTGACGACTACTTCCCAGCAAATGCCGCAAACCTTGTCCAGGGATCTTGGTGCACCTTCTGACAGTTGAACGTCGTTCTGGAGTTCCAATATGCAGCGTTCCATGTGCTCTTTCCGCTGATCTTTGTCGAACGGATCGAGGCAGCGCTCAGCGCAGAAATCGCAGACAGAGTACAATGGTCTCGGGTAGATGTCTTCAATAGCCTGAGGATCTAGCGAAACTAGAGTTCTGTCGGAGTTTCCGTGTCGAATCTCTGGGAATTCTATACTAGGTGCTTCTGAAACACGCTGGATGTTTCTTTGTCGAATCTCTGGAAATTCCATACTAGGTGTTTCTGGTATACTCTGGCTGCTAACTGACCTGATAGTTTCAGCGGCCTGCTGGGACCCACGCTCAACGCAGAGTTGTTTCCAGCTCGTTCCAGATGCTGACGATTTGCCCATCCGGCTGGAAGCATTGGACTCCACCTCGGACAGGGAGGAGTAGCATAGGTCGGGGGCGTTGGAGCGTGACGGCGTGGACCGTCTCTGTCTTTCCTCCTTGATCCTTATGGTCACAGTCCCGTTCCCGTGGGTCCTCACCGACAGCTTGCCATTCCCGGAGATGACGAAACTCGATCTGTCGCACTGGAGTTCGCCTCCGAGGTACGTCGGCATGTGCTGACGGAGAGAGTGGCTATCGCGGTTCAGGAGGTTACTGACCCCTACGGTTGGGGGGATCATGGTGACCCGCACGGCACCTTCCGAAAGTGATGTCGTCACCACGCCTTGCTTTTTCCCGGAGGGAGCGCCGAGTTCCAGATGAAGGCTCATCTTTTGGCCTTGATGGAGGAAGTAAGGCAGCTGAGATTTTCATTCGAAACCACCTCGCTACATGTTTCGAGTTTTTCCAACACCATGGCAATAATGGTCTTATTGTTGAAGTTTTGCAACATTCTTGGGATAACCTATTCGCACATACTAGCTTGTGAATGTGCGAAGGAAGTTCTACTTTTCAGCCCTGCGCATGCGCAAGACGTTACAGCGCACATTGGGTGCGAGTCTAAACCGCGTTTGGAATAAACTGTCGCACTTCCCGCGCTCGCTTGACCTTTCTAGCAGAAACCACGCTATGTTGTCGTTATCTTCTGTCAAACACCATCTGATAGAAGAACCCAGGCCGCAAATAAGCTACACGAGAATATACAAATGTGTGTGTATCAAAATAACCACTACCATGATAATTGTGCAAAATGAACTTCTTGAATGACGTACGTGAGGAATAAACTAGGACGTTGCGACACCACGTGCGTAAGCGCTGCTTGTCTGCTTCCCATTCGCTCGTCTCTGTCCAGCAGACGTCATTTTCCTCGTTTCCGATTGGTACGGAAACTGATCGCGACACGTTGGAACAAATGCGGTTTAGCATGTGATGTTCCAGAAGCAACTTATACCACGCTCCGCCTCTTCTTCGAACATGAGAGCCTGTAGTGCACCGCAGGATTGGGCACCCTTCTCCACGCAGGTTCTCACCTTCCAGAGTTGTAAGTTGGCTGACTGGAATCTCCATTAAATCCAGAGGTGTTGTGATGCAACACGAACAATAGTTTCAATAGCACTTACATCTACTATGTAGAAGAGACTAGTGGCCAAGCTGTGGAACTACTACGATTTTCAGATGCCACGGAAGCCTTTAATGACTTCGTATCTAAATAGTATTAAGCTATGGTAACGTGCTTTAGGATTTCTTTCGGAGAGGCTCAAATCTGGACGAGATATTTTGACGCGAACTCTTCCTCCTTAGGTCATGGATACATCATTCTTTCACTTTCTTTGTCTTCAACTTTGGTTCTCTATTTCGTTCCTGCTCTGTTTCTCTCCCCCTCTCTCTTCTTCCTCTGCTTCCCTATCGATTTCTTTTCTCCATTTATTTCTTTGTATTATTCTTGCTCTGTTGCACTACTGCACTACCTGACCATTGATGGCCAGACACCCTCTGAAAAGAAAGATCTCCAGTACATCACCAATGCATGTCATAACCTAACAACTGGAGCACGAGCATCCAGGGCACGTAATATGCGCCAAAGCCATCAATATGAACGTCTGCCGCGAGCTTAGGGCTGTCGAAAGACACAGGGAACAGGTTTGACAATAACATACAGTAGATTTCAGCCAAGTTCTACATCCCTCTGCAACGGTGGGTGATATCGTGGTGGAATGGACACACGAGGCAGTTTGCCCACCCAATCCCAGACTCTGTAAGCCAAACAACTGAGTCATCTGGTCCGTCAAACTTCACAGCATATGGTGAAGACGTACTACTTGTTTTCGTTAGCAATAGGGGCCAGAGACTTTCATTCAATTGCCGTCGGAAAGTACTGTAAGTGATCGTTGTATCCAGCTGGACGTGGTTGTACTTGGGAAGTCCATTGTCTAGTTGCAGCCCACAAACATGATCTCTACACCGAATGCCCGTCGTCCTTGACAGTGGTGTAAAGGATTCTTTTGAGTTGAAAGTCCTCCGAACAACGTCATTGGTCATTTTTGTTGAATATCTCACTCAGACAAAGCCACTTGTATGTATACATTTATATATACATGTACGTATGTATATGTAAATATATCAGCAGTTCCACTAATGTAGTTCATTTAATTTAATGTGCAATGCCATCTAAATATGGCAAGTTCAATAGAAATTTCAAGTAGTTTTTAAAAGTAGAGAATTTTTTAATTGCCGGGTTGTTGCTATTGATAAAGACTAAACATTATGTAATTTAACAATAACTTAACAATAGATGAAAGTTTCCAATACTTTATTTTGATAAGCAGAGTTAGATCAGGTTGTGGTCGGGGGTAGGATAAGGGGAGGGTAAATGTAACATTCAGGATTATTTTGTGGCTTTCAAGCAGTCTAGGCAAATGGGGTGATTGCAGGGAAGAATGATATGGCAGGCGTCTAAGAACGAAGAGGGGTCGGTGCAGAGTTCACAGTCCTTTCCCCTGGATTGTGGTTTTACAATGCTGGCTTTCCATCCCAGTCCAGCGCACATCTTGCACGGCTCTTCAGATCTTGCCTCCTTGTCGCCAACGTTTTGTTTGCCAGATTGCGTATCTACCTGTTTGCTCAACTTGACACGTTTCTCAGCTTTAGGTGCTGGAGACGGGCTTCTAAGACCTTGTCCCAGTTTGGATTCTGAACTGTCGGTTCTTGTGGCTGTCCCGGAGCTCCTTCTGTCGAGGCTACTGTGCCGAGAGTGTGACCTAAAATTGTCTTTATACAGCTTGCATAGCCTGTGTTGGCATTTCTCAAGCAACTTCCTCTGAGTGTCCTTCCTTGCGATGTATGCAGATGATTTGTCAGCAAGCATGTCTTCGTCTCTTGAGTTCTCTTCAGGTGGAGGTCCTGAACTGATTTTGTCTTCCTCCTGCTTCGTGGATGAAGAGGTACGCCCTGGAGAAGCTGTGGACTTTCTGCGAAGTATACTACCTGTTGGTGCTTTCCTGTGCTTCATGTTCTTAATGTTATCCGTTTCTAAATCTACAGTTGGGTCATTCGGAACATCCCTTGGGGCTCCTTCGGACTCACCCTTCCCGTCTATGTTATAGTTGATTATGGTGATCTTCTTGATCGGGTTCTTTCCGCTGGAGTACATCGGAACCTTTACTTCGTCCTGCGAGAATGTTTCTGCTTCGTCGACTAAACTTTTGTCTTCGCTCTCTTTGACTTTCTCTGCATTCTCTAGACATACCTTCTCGGACTGCTGCACCTTGTCTTTCAAAGTACCCAACGCACCAAACAGGCCTTCCTCACTTTTGGTGCAAAAGGTCGTGCACATGAAGGCCAGAAGACTGCTTGTCATCATGATCGTCAGCAGGTCTCTTCCTTGAACAGCAGTTTCCTTGGTCGTCAAGGTGCACTCCTTTATTGGTGTTTTGGCGACTGCGGCTTCTGTTTGCTCCTCCAGAGCAACTGGCAATGGACTTGCTCTTGGTCTTCGAGTAACAGGGTATCCTTTCCTACTAGGCACACAGATTGCATTGGGAGGAGGAGGAGGTAGGTATGGTGCTATTGGAGGACCCTGCGGGGACGGGTTGATTCCGTCCAGTTGAAATTGGTTTGAGATTGCAGGATAGTGATGTGGTGGGTAACCCAGTGGTGCGTATTGATCCCACTCTGCTGGTACACCAGCGTTCACCGGGCTGTGGGACGGATGTAGTGCGGTAGGATACAATTGCGGTGGCTGGTTTTTTTGATACCCCTGCATCTGAGCTACATATCCATTGTAGTTGCTTGCAGATTGTGGAAGCGGGAAATCGACCATTGCATAATGCAAGGGTGGCTGGGTGTACTGATAGTACGTCGCAGGCGCGTAAGACATCCCGTTTGGGTATTGGTAGTGTGGGAACTGAGGTGTTCCGGGGTATCCGCTGGTTGATGGAAGTTTCGTCGCGTCGCATTTTGAAGGATCGTGAGCGGACGAGCTCGTTGTCCTGCTTCCGGGGGTTTGGGGTACTTGCTCTTGAACCACGCCGCCGTCATTTGTTTGCGAAGACTCGCCCTTGGGTTTCTGTACCAGTTCCTTAGGAGCGTCGATAAGAGTGTTGGATCCTGAAGCCTTGGAACTGTGTGGCGCATCTCTCCTGCGTCGCCTGCTCTTCGACGCTAGAGCTTTGGCAGACTCGGACGCCCTCCTACGCACGTTGAAGTAACTCCAGTTGCGAGTGGCCGGGAACAGAGGGATGGCAGGGCGAAAACTCATGAAGTTCACTACTCGGTCCTCGGCCACCTTCAGCTCGGATGAACTTGAGCTCGTGTCCAGCGACAGCTCCGGCGATCCTGGTTCGTCTTGCTCGACTTTCTTCCCGCTCTGTTGGTATCCCTGCACGACCTGAGCTTGGCGACCTTGCGATGGAGCTGCAAATCTTGAATCATAACCTCCTCTTGTGTCCATTGGGGCAACGTAGAATGGTAATGCTGCGTACTGGTTTGAACTGCTGTTGGGCTGCATCCTGCTACACTCTTCCCTGACTTCACTTGCCCGCTGTAAACTATTGAGATGCTGAAAGGGTTAGCGCATGGCTGGTACTGGAATTTCTACATGTTTAGAAATAGTGTCCGGTGATGCTGAGTATTGGAAACTACATGTTGCTATGGTTTCTCTACCGAAACGGTCATTGTTAGAACTACTTTGTTTGCAGCTTCTGTCGTACTATTTCTGTTTGTCTCTTTGTTTTAAACTAATCTCGATGAAGGAGACGTTTGATGGAATAGGCCTTCCAGATTTGGTGCGTTGTGTTCAAGAGAACTTTGACTTTCCTAGACCAGAGTCAACTTAACTAACCCTTCCACTTCTCAGCTCAAAATATCGCCTTTTCAGTCTCTCTGTCTTCTTTGATCAATATAATGTTGCTTCTCTCACCAAACATGTCGGCCATTTCCTTATTTTTGGTTTCCCTCTTCCACCCCACAAGCTTCAGGAAGAGAGAGTCGAACCGGACATTCTACTCTCCTGGAAATTTGCATTATTCATTTCAAATTAGAAAAAAAGTAGAAAGTTTGTTATTTTTATACCCGATAATAGTTGGTTGGTCGATTGATTTGGTATTTTTAGTTCACTTTATGCACATTAAGGCTAATCCGGACTGGACCTACACTTTACAGTGGGATCCGAACCACTATGTGCCTCCACCGGGCGTCGAACCCGGGACCCCTTCATTACAAGGCGATGACGCCACCACTGCACCATCGGGGAGGCCCTGTATAGCCGAAAAAAATAAGAAAGTTCACTTAATTAGAACTCCAGCAGAATAACCTAAACAAAATATGCCTTTTGTAGAAAAATTGGGTGTACAATTAAGAAAGGAGGCCAGACCTTCATGCTTTCATTTAATGCAAAGAATAACTGGTTTCATAAATTTCAAAATTCCCAAAGCTACGGATTTCATTATATCAACTGAATGAAACTTAAAAATAATGATGATGTTGATCGAATAGAAAGTATTGTAAGTGCATGTATGGCTTGGCAGAGACAACGAGAGTTATCCCCACAAATTTCACAGCCACCAGAAAGCTATGTCAGCTGAGGCAATCTTTACTTGCTATGTGGATTATGTTGGTTCTGTCTAAAGACCAAATATTTGGGGGGGGTCATTGATTGGCTATGACAGCCTTTAGCCACTCGCTTGCTAAGCGAGAGGAACGTTTTAAGAAAAAGGAGGTAGCTCTGAAGAGCTATATTCCTTTCCCGGATTCTCTGGAGTAAGACAACGCGAACGCGTTCTGTGCGCATGTTGAAGGGTGTGAGCCTCGTCCAATGAACGCGCGGAGGGAAGGGGCATCCACGGGAGTGGGCGACTCGACTGCTCATTCGCGGTCCAGTAGTTCTGTAGTAAACATGTCAGCTCGCAAGTCTAGGCGAACTCTGCATTCAGGAGAGTGCCTCATAATGTTGAATGTGTTCGAGAACAACTTGTTTGAAAAGTTTAAAACACATGGCTTTGTTTTTTTACAAATGTTTAAAACGTTTAAAACAAAGTGTTTTAAACATGTTTTTCAAACTTGTTTAAAACACATTTTGATACATGATGTTTCATAGTTTGTGGTTATTTGCATGTTTTTTGAAAATGTATGTTTAAATTTTTTTATTTTTTTTCTGTTCTTCGTAGCATCAAAAGACAAATAAACGTGCAATATTATTTGTTATTTGTGTAAAACAATACACTGGCCATTGTTAAGAATAAAATAAGAAATTGGCAGCAGAAAGCGTTTTGCTTTACGGCCGTTACACCGCGCAGCACTTCGTTGCTTTCATCAGGCACCCTTCCCCACCTAGTCTGGCCCCGCCCACAAGCTTTCCCCTCTGCGCGTCGCTACTCCAGAGAATCCGGAAAAGCAGTATACGTCTACACTCAAACTGCAAGGGGACTAGCGCCGTGAAATAAGAACACGCTGACATCTATTTAAAAACACTACCTTTGACTGAACAGGCAGGGTTAAGAAAGACATAAGGAAGGTTCGTTTACCTGTAGTTTTGCAGCAATCTCTTCTCGGCTGGTCCTTGTTGCGATGTGGCCCTACTCTGTAATAAAATGGACGAGGGAGCAACTCCGGGCTCCAAACTCTGTACTTTCGTAGACCGATATTCTAAACGATATACTTTGACTTCACGATCGTTCATTCGCTCCTTTTTCTATACTTATGACAACTGTGGAGCTCTCTCGCGATAACTGGATTCAACGTGAACTGAAAGCAACTAGAAACGGAGTTATTTTGTAACTTCTAAACTACTAAACTAGAGATTTTCTCTCGCGACCTATTTAAATGAAATTCGAACTATCGACCGTTAAGACGGTTGACTCGATCGCGTCCTTTGGCAACGGCAATTCTGAGGGAAAATGCTGATTTCCTGATTCTCATACTGTGTCGTGCAGGCCCGTAGCTAGAATTTATCTCCAGGGGAGGCTCACGAGTTATCAGGGGGGGCTTTGTAAACCAAGTCCAATTTTCAAAAGTTTAAGAGTATTAAATGAAGGTAAATTGAATTGAATTGAATTGACTTCATTGCAGGGCGAGTTTCAGCTGTTGCTTGCTAATCCCTAAAAGTACAGATAAAAATAAAAATGAAATAAAATTCAAGGTTACAAAGAAATTGAACAAGGGAATACAATAAAATACAAAAGGAATAAAACTCACATACAATAGAACAGATTAAAATAAAAATTCAAATAAAATTCAAGATTACAAAGAAATTATGTGGGGGGGGTGGAGAGGTTAATGAGTTATAAAAATTTAGAAATATCATACAAATACTACATTTTTCCTATACGTTTTAATACATCGATTTTTGAAGTGTTGACTGCTACTGAAATAATCCCTTACTGCATACACTATACTACTTGTGATGAAGCAGATATTTATATCGCACAAGAAAGAAATGCACAATATTCAATCATAGTGCCTACAGTACATTCCACCCCCGGCCAAAGCAACTTTGGAGCCGTTGACCTTTGACGTAGATGCGGAGGAAATTTGCATGATGACTTTAAAGTCACAGATTGCAACAGGGACAGCGAAGGTACATATAAAATAAGATCCCCTGTGAAATAACTTTCTAGAGTCTAGAGAAGAGAATCTTCTTTGCCGCTATTTAGACTTCTCCGAACAAATGTATTAGTTGTTGTTCATGTTTTGTGAATTTATCCTTCACCAAAGTTGTGAGCAAAATAATATGTTGTCTACATTTTCACTCTTCACTGCAAACAAATTACACAAAATTGTTTTGCCTAATGTCAAAGGGGTTGACGGCAGTGCCAGGGGGGGCTGATGGCAGTTGCAGGGGGGGGCTGAGCAATGTCAGCGGAGTTTTTCCACCTGCCCTGAAGGTTGCTGATGTGATTAGCTTTTAAGAAGCTCTTTTCCAATGCTTCAGCGTGACCCATTTTTATAACATGATTAGCTTATTGATTTATGATGCCCGGGTCCTAGGTTCGACTCACGCCTGCGGCGTGATACGGCACACCGGCCTGGGGCAAAAAATTAGATTCACGTAGAGACGTTAATTTATTGTGAACCTGCTGCCTAGAGAAAATAGTCGCGGGCACCCATCCTGTCCAGTCAAGGATAGAAGATGCGATGTGGATTATATTGCTTCCGTGTGGAATTATAAAAGAAGAGCGGATAAGTCAAATATTTGTCTGCACCCTCTTGTTCATTCCTTACAGGTACATTAAGAACTCAAAGCATAGAGATTTGTTTTATTAGTTTTTCCAAAAACATGTCGTGTAAATACATACAAATAGTGTCTTAAAAATAGTACAATAGTGTGTCACAGTTTCATTTCTGAAAATTCGCATTGTCTTTTAAGAACCCATAACATTATCATAACTACATTTTTAATATAGTAGGAACAACAATGAAGTATATTCTTTCCTTTCGTTCAAATTCAATGAAACATGCCTATGCTACGTAAGCCAATAATACTTATGCGCAAACCAGCACTAGTATTTTTCCAGTCAGAAAACATGCCTCAGGCAACAATGAAGTTTTATAGTAGTACACAATCATTTATACATGCATATATAAACATACAGTAGTATAAGGAAAAGAGTTCGAAAGATGGTTGAAAGTTTAGTGCACATCAAATACCAGTGTATACAGTGTTCGAAATGAAAAATGTAGAAATGTAGGGAACTTCAGAACATCCTTTGTTCTTATTTTGAATGGTTTATCCACATACAACCCTAAAAACTTCCTCAATTCGCTGTAAAATTCTACAAGAACAGCCATTTTTAAAACAAATGACATTCACACTCTACCAAAATATTGAATTTAATACATTTGATGTTAAATACTGGTTTCCAGAGGCGTCTCCTGAACGCATGCGTCAATTGTGGGGAAAAGGACAGCTTGCTCCGTAACGACATTAATGAGCATTTCTACACTCTAATTTCTTCATGTGAGAGAAGTATTTATTTTACACGAGAGCGCTCAACTAAGATTATATTACATTTCTTGGATCTGAAGTGAAAGAAAGTAATAATTGTTTTCCCACAATTGACTCGTGCGTCACTTCAGATCCTAGAAATGTAATATAATCTTAGTTGAGCGCTCTCGTGTAAAATAAATACTTCTCCTATATGAAGAAATTAGAATGTAGAAATGCTCATTAATGTCGTCGCAGAGCAAGCTGTCCTTTTTCCCACAATTGACGCATGCGTTCAGGAGACGCCTCTGCTGGTTTCCTTCTTGAATTATCTTGTGTTCCACAAATAATTGATGTATGAGATACCAGTAGAACGTGAACTCTTTAAAATCACTGATAAATAAAACAAGGAAACAAATTGAGAAAGGGAGAACTTGGAACGAACAACCAGAAAAGGGAGGAGGGAATTGCGGGCCCCTCCTTTCAATTCGAATACTGACAATATAACACACTCAAACATATGACTGATAGTGCTACCTCTTAACATAAAATCTAATGACATTTCTGTTACGTGCACCCTACGTTTTTCACTTGCTGAACAATACAGCAACAGTAAATATTGCAACGGCTCGTAAGATCGGCTCACATGTTACAGGTTCATTGTTGGAGGTCAGGAAGTCTGTGTAACTCGAGAGACTTATGAACACTCGTGTACTTGATGTGCAATTCCAGTCTAGAATTATCCCAGCGAGCTCGTTGTTGCAGAACAGTGGGCTACCTTCATCAATCTGGAAAGAAATGATTTGAAAAATCATTACTGGTTCGTGCTTTTAGGTATCTACAGAGTTGCCAGATCGGAAACTGGCATCTCTTACCACTGGGTAAGTTGAAGTGAAATTATTTGTGATCCAATGTGGCTACTCGTTAAAGTTTTCACCCACTCTACATCAAAATCAAGAACGAAATCACTGTAAAAAAATCATGTGACTTGTAATTACTGACTGATTCACAGTTCACTTAATTAGGTTAGGTAAGTGAACATTTACAACGGAACCGATGCCATTGGAATTAACCAAATGGATTTGTCTTGACTCAGTGTCATTTCTTGACATTCACTTAATTTACAGTGGATAAAGAATAATGATCAATGGTTACCACCATATATTTATGTTTTCTACTGATTTCTATTGTTCAATATCACTCACTATGATGGGATATATGGCAGGTGGGAGATTGTCAACTAACAATATTTTATGACGTCATCATGTGAAGGTTATTGACCTCCAAAGTCCGAAAGGTAGTGGAAGGTTGTTAATAAAGCTTTGACATAGTTGTAGAAAGTGAGAGAGTTGAACGAAAATAATTAATGTAGCGGTTGAAAGCATGAACTTGGGGTTGGTGAAATCATTTTACTTGGACCATTTCAGTAAGATGTAATATTTTTCTTTCTTAACCCTCGAGTACTCGCGCGGCATCCCGTAACACGGATACTCGCGCGGGTGACAGTTGTCACCCATAATTTATTTTATTTTTTTTCGAAAAGACTAATTATAGTATGGTGGATTTTTTTTGTTTTGTTATATTTACAATCTATTCTAGGGACACTTAAAATATTTTTTGAATTATTGTTGTATGAAACAGGTGTTGTAAAGAAAAAAATACCAAATCGATCTTTAACAAAATTTTGCATGAAAAAAATATCTTAAACTTTAGGCTACCGTAACTTTTTTTTAATGCAGAGTAACATTGTAAAACTCCTTGCTCATCTGAAAGACTGCTTTATTGAGAATCCATAAACATATATATTAATATAATTTGGCCTATATTACAGGGCAAAATAAATCGCTAAAGCGTACCCTGCATTTTACATATAGAAAAAGTGTAGTCACAACAATGTCTGTTACTCGTAATAATTTTTTATGCATATTGTAGGTTGAAAATTTCAATGACAAAGAATTGATGAATGATCACTATAGATATGAGGTCCACATTTTTCACAATGTTTTCTGGTTGATTTGTCTCTTACCCTCCCACACAGATAGGAGCGACCTCTACTGTTACCTTGTTGTTTGCGCTCAGGCTGAGGAGTTTCTTCGATTACAAGAACGGCCTTTCCTCTTCTCTTCAGATGTGCAGGGATGAAAGGAAGCTGGATGAGACTCTCAATCAGAGGTTTTATGAGTTCCAACGCCAAAATTTTCAGGAATTCTCGTCTTGCAGGTGGTTTAGCTGCAGCTTTGTTGAACTTGTAAGTAATTGAGGCGTTGACCACAAGTTTTGCCCTACAAGTTCTAGGACTTCTCTGATAGGCGCAAGCCGATCAATTTCTCTTCGCTGCTGACGATCTCCGGTGTCATCAAAACGAAGACATCGCATGAGGAAATGAAATCTATTCTCACTAACAAGATAACAGACTTCCACACCAGTCCCTGCAGAGTTGTCCCACATTGCTTAGATTTTTCCTTTTACTGCCAAAACAGCCAATTAGTAGCAAAATGCCTATGAAAGCACGAATTTCAACAACATTCGTGTGTTTGGCGTTCCTGTCTCGGTTAAATGCTCCTTTATATGGTCAATATAAATGTTGGTTGATGTAACTATAGTTCCAATAACGTTAAAAAGTACAAGGCAATCAAGTGCACTGCGAGCTTCCCTACCCTGTCTAGTTGGTTCTGGTAGTCGCAAAATAATGTTGTCAGGTATGGTTCGTAAATTTCTGGGCTGAGAGGATAGTTCTTCCACTTCATTACAGTCTTAAACTAGTCTCTTAAAATATATAAATTTGCAAATGGGATGTCCTCTTCATCACTGGATTCTTCTTCCGCATTTGGCGGTAGGTCATTTTCGGAATTTTTCAATTGGTCCGTTTGTGTTTCATCTGCTTCTTC
Source organism: Lepisma saccharinum (assembly GCF_977018435.1). Classification (NCBI taxonomy): domain Eukaryota; kingdom Metazoa; phylum Arthropoda; class Insecta; order Zygentoma; family Lepismatidae; genus Lepisma; species Lepisma saccharinum. The sequence goes on along the minus strand of NC_139249.1, from coordinate 22,385,932 downwards.
TGTGTCAAAGAGATCGTCCTGAACATCTAAATGGTCATCTCCACCAACGTCACTATCATTCTCCACAACATCATCCTCATCGGAACTCTCACCAAGCAATACGTCCAAAATTAGAGGGTTATTACAGAGTCGTGGACGCTTTGGTGCATTCATAACGCCGTTAATCGCGCGGGGGACAAGTGTCACCCAACTGACTTTCAAGCGCAATAACACGGGCCACTCCTCACTACAACATACAAATGCACACTAGTCAGGTAGCTGGAAATGTAGGGGGAAGATACTGAAGCCCCTATCACTCCCTTCCACCACACTGCTTGGAGGTAACAAAAACAAATGGGCTGGGTGACAATGGTCACCCGCGCGAGTACTGGAGGGTTAATAATTCAACCTCCAGGAACATAGGTTTGGTTTTAACGAAGATATTCCTGAAGGCATTTTCCTAGAGCACAGAGCTGTATGGGTACGGAACATGGACAGCTGCAGAAGCTTAAAGGAAAAGGCTGTTAGTCTTCGTAGTGTGGTGCTACAGGAGAATGTTGGCCTCCCCCATGGCGCAGTGGTAGCGTCATTGCCTTGTAATCAAGGGGTCCCGGGTTCGATACCCGGTGGAGGCACAAGTGGTTCGGATCCCACTTTAAACTGTAGGTCCATTCCCGATTAGCCTTACTGTGCATAAAGTGGACTTAAAACACCAACTCAAACCAAACCAAACAGGAGAATGTTGAACATCAAGTGGGTAAATGGAGCAACAAGCAGAAAGTCTGTGGAAATTCATTGTCAAGAGAGGATGCAGGATGGTAGACAATATCTGGAAAAGGTAGAAGTAACGAAAACTGCAAGTGAAGGGAGAATAGAAGAAACCACCACATTTGCAGGTGCAGGATGGATCATATCAAACATATCGCTCAAGATGTGAATTGCAAAAACTGCAGAGAAGTGAATACATTGACGTTATGTGGGGATAGGCGGAGAAAGGCGACATAGGACATCATAGGGTGCAGAGAGTAATGTTCTCGAATTGAAGGAGCTTAAGAAGATGATGAGGAAGATGAAATTTCTACTTACAATGCACGAATCCGACTTGGAATTCATACAAATTAGTTGAGACTCATTCAACTGTAGCTCGTCTTGCAGTGCGAAGAGGTCTTCACAGAAGCTTTTGTTCACAACTGTCAAAGTGTCGATGAACAGGGTGTAGTTCTCAGTGTTCTCAACAGTCTGAAAACAAGACAGCGGGATATGAGCTTTTGCATACCGGGACATAAATGTGGAAAATCACACATGAAACCACGAACAATATTGTACCTCAACATCATGCAAGGCACGGGGTCTGAATTAACCAGGAGAAGGGGGGAGGTACCGGGGACCCCCTCCCCCAAATCCCTAGCAGCAATGGTAAATTGTCAGCGATACCAGCAGTAATTCCCCACACAACAATAAAATATTCACATTTAATGCAGTGACACGAGTATGTCCATTAAATTTTAAATGCAAACTTGTACATGATACAAGCCTGTTCTCATGTTTCCACGTGTAATCAATCCTATCGATGGAAACATATCTGACTATTTTCTAACTGGTATGCGATCAGGAAAATCAATAATTCGTGAAATATAACATTTTGCTTCACCGGGATCAGAAAAGTGAAATATATAAGTGCAAAAATGTGAAATCCGGAAACGTCAAATCGAGGTTCCACTGTATTTCACAAACACATACCTGTATAATCCAAGAAGCTGTCTCGCATTTTTCGTTTTCCATCGGTTGATTTTGGAGTACCTTTGGACACTGCAGGGCGCTTTCGAACGTAAACTCGCTTTTCACCTAGAGATAAAAATATTGCACTAAACTCCTCAGTAACTTCTATGCATTCAAATCCAGAACATGTCCCATATTTCATAAAATGTTAACCAGAAAAGTACTTAGATTATATTCTCTTCCAAAATATAGAAACATGTAACTTTGAAAAATTACCCATACGAAATTTCAATCTCTGGAAATTTGTTAATATGAATGAGTAGCTATCAATGAAAAGAAAGGACGAAATATTTACGACTAAAGTATAATGTTCTATTATGTAGAAATTTAGTCACCAGAAGCCAGGGTTCGCCAAGGTGGACCCAACCCGAAAGAACCCGCTGGGTTCAAATTTCAAATGTGAATTACATTACATGTATTCACATTTTATTTATAAAAGCTCGACAAAACCCGAAAAAAACAATTAAACCCGAGAAAACCCAATCAAGCCCTGCCAGAAGCGTGCTATTATGAAATATAGATATGAAAATTCTACACAACACTTTCTGATTACAGAATTTAAATCCAAAGAAATGTATATGTATGCAATTATGCAACATTTAAAATGTTGACATTTGTTTTGTCTCATAATATTGTATATTATTATTACTTAGAAATCGTTCAACTTTCCAATAGGCGTTTACAAAATGAAAATACTGATTTTGAAAGTTCAACGTTCAAAGTCTTTCCTTTACAAAGCTGAAATTCTTAGCAATGCTTAAAAAATTGAATTTATGACATTCCATTATTCATAATATACACCACGACTTATATATTACAATAGCATTTATAAGTATGGTCACCGGCAAGAAAAATGAGACACCTAGAACTTGAATTACTCACTTCCCAGCAAGGCGTTATGTGTGTTGCCTAACTCGAGGATGATAAGTGGATTCTAATAGCAAATTTTCAACTTCTATGAACGCTGGTTTTTATTTCCGTTGGCTATAGAATCCAGTGGTAATGATTGATTGATTGAGTTGGTGTTTTAAGTACACTTTATGCACAGTAAGGCTAATCGGGACTGGACCTACAGTTTAAAGTGGGATCCGAACCACTATGTGCCTCCACCGGGTATCGAACCCGGGACCCTTTGATTACAAGGCGACGACGCTACCTGGAATTTCCTTATGTACAGGGTGTTCCACTTACAACGCAACCCGAAGTTGGGGATAGTACAACTTTTGAACCGGAAGTGGTACACATAGCTATAAACCTTATACCAAATTGAAGCCTTGATCATGCATATATTTTTATACCGGAGAACAATGATTGGATTTCATTAGTGTTCACGCAGTATTTCCAGATGTAACGGGAAGTGTAAATGAATTTTTTACAAAGCATGAAAAATGGCACATAACACACACGTACGGACATCCCGTCGGTAATTTTCAGTTTGGTTAGGTGGATTAGCTCGGCATCTATGGCAGTGAAAAAAGAAATGTTCATTTCTACCGATAGCCAATCGGATGAGGCGTCTTTAAGGGGGAACTAGGAAAATCGCTGTTTTTAGAAATGAAGACTGTGCATTGGCAACACTGCTGGTGTTTCAGTGCCACAAAAGAAAAAAAAGAAACTGAAATTTTCATGAAAATACTGTTACTTACATGCCCCTGGCAATCATGCGATGCATCAGGAATGGAACACGACTGGCCTTTCCTCTGTTTCTTTCCAAGCGGGGGAAAAATGTATTCTCATATCATAGTTGCCAGGTACATGTAAATAACACTATTTTCATGAAAATTTCCAAGTTTATTTTTTATTTTTTCCAGTAATTATATGATGCATACAGTTTCGAAACACACCTTTTGTGGCACTGAAACACCATCAGTGTTGTACTATCCACTATCCCTAACTCCGGGTTGCGTTGCAAATGTAACACCCAGTAGATTCCCAATTTGAAATATGTTACAGGAATGCAAAGTAATGGTTAAATTGCACTTACTTTTACTAGCTTCACTTCCTTTGTCTTATTGTACAATAATTTAGTGTCTCTGGTGTTAATGTCTGGCAGTTGAATCTGTAGTTGGCCTTCTTCAAATCCAGACACAAGCGGAAGAATTTTTCGTCTGAAAGAAAGTAATTAAATAAACGCAAGGCTTTTTGGAAGTCTGATTTTTTTAGCTACTTCTTGTTGTTTTTGTTGACTATAGGTCTTTTCTACTGTTACGGAGGGCGCTCTACATGCTGGCAAGGGAAATGGGAAGCGGGGATTACACAGCAGACCAACCAGACAACAGCGTTGGCGCCGAGAGATACGACGTGGCGGGAGGAAGTACTACGGGCACCTCGTTCTACAGGCTGCTGCGTTTCTTATCACATCACACTGGATTGGTCGCTTCCCCGCTCCCCACTTCCCTTGCCAGCATATAGAGCGCCCGCCGTAAGACTGGAAAGGAGCTTCTTTAGTTATCCTAAGACTTGCCCATATCCTTTCTGACATAGGCTTCCTCATCAGAATGAAGAGTGTACACTAGTCTTAAACCTACGTGGAGAGGTCATTGTCAACTTGTAGACAGATATACAACTGGTTGCATAGGCGTAGCTACGGGGTGTGCACACCCTAATGGGCTGCTTTATCAAAGAGAATTAAAGACAGATATTTCAATATGAGAGGAAATAAGCGGCAGTTTATAAGAAGTTGAAAATGCGATTACTTGGTACAAACGTGTGCATTATCGCTGATGAAACGAGTGTCTATAGATTTTCGATTTTTTGATGTCATTGGAGAAAGAAGATATTTACTGCATTCTACTCTGTACTGCAGAGCTTTTCTTCTATACCTGTCACAAGCTGCACGTGTGAGAGAGCTTTCTCCAAGCTTTCCCAAGTTAAAACTAAATTAAGAGCAACTCCGAAGCAGGATAGATGGGAAGCCCTGCTCTTGCTATTTGTGGAACAGGAAAAAGCTTAGTCTATTGATGTAAATGAAGTTATTGATGAGTTTAAGAAACATTGTACATTTTGACAGACGTCTCTTGTTATAGATGACGTGTATTTTGATGTATTTGTTTGTAACATTTATGAACATTTTGTGCGTGTGTGTAATATCTATGCAATTTGACTTTTTTCTACTACATATATTCAGAAATTTTTAGTGAATTTATATTCCTTTACAAACATCAGTGCAGTTAAAGAGCCAAGTGATTGTGTTGCAAAATATGCTATTAAAAAGGTACAAGACCTCATTTCTTTTCTTTGTGCACACCCAAATATAAAGTTCTAGCTACGCCTATGACTGGTTGATATTTTGGGGGAGCTCTGAGGAAAACAGCGCGTCTAATAGCTTTGTCGTTTTGCACACGTAATTATCTCGCACTGCGCATGCGCAAACTGAGAACACAGCCTTCTGCACAATCTTGCTGTAAAATAAACACCGAGCGACATTGAGTAGAAGTTGGCTGCCAACCTCGTACCAAACACGTCTTCCACGGTCCCTACTTGAGAGGACCGAGGAAAACAACATTGTGAGACCCATAATTCCATTTAGAAGGCAAAGTTATTTGCGTTCTAAGTCCACTTTATGCGCATGTAGGCTAATCGGGACTGGGCCAACAGATTAAAGTGGGATCCGAACCATCATGTGCCTCCAGCGGGTATCTAAGCAGGTACCCCTTGATTATAAGGCTGGGCAAAGTTATGTCAGATGGTTAATTCCATTATTTATATTTTTAGCACATAGTAATAACTCATTTTTTTCTATTTCTGGCCCTTTCGAAACAATTTTCCACCAGTGGAGGGCAGGAACTGAAGACCCCCGCCTAAACTCTAACTCGGGTCTACCTCAGTGTTGCCACAATATGAGGGCACAATTTCCCTTTCCAAGGGGCAAAATTTCCCTTTTTGACCCATTTTTTCCCTTCACCTAAGCAAATCATACAATAATAATAATATTAGTAGTGGTAGTAGCAGTCCCGGTAATTTTTATTATTATTAGTGGTGGTGGTGGTGGTGAAAGCAGCAGTAGTAGTAATTCCATTGGTCCATGTACGTGTGAATAAAAATGTTATTTTTTTTTCACATGTCACTTTCATCGCATCCTGACCAGTTGTCCCAGGTTTGGATCCTGGTCAGGAATCCATTTAATCGTTAATCCTCATCGTTACTATTATCCAAGGGTGCAGGAAAGCGATGTACTTAACAGGAATATAAATAGATGCTGGTTATATTCAAGGGAGCAGGAAAAAGAACAGAAAAGATGAAAATGTGAATATGAAACTGGAACTTAACATAAATTGTAATAATGAAGTCAGATGTCTTAAAATTTCCCTGAAATTATGGTATCTTTAATCAAAACTCCCTTTTCCTTTTCGGTCCGAATTTCCCTGCAAAAAGGGAAATTTCCCTTCATGTGGCAACACTGGTCTACCTTTGGTGCAAGATATGGAACTGTCGTTGGCAAAATAAGGTTCAGTACTTACTCGTCTAAGCAGTCGGTCGTTGAAACAATGTACTGCGAATCGACAATGGTTGCGCTACAGTTTGACCCATAGTTGCCATCCTTCATGACCAAAACCTGAAAGAAGATATTCAAAAGCTTGCTTTCACTCAAATATGAGGGTAGAACTCCTCTCCTGTACACCTTTGCAATGGTGGTGCATGGAGAGTGTTTAGGCAAGGCTCCACACAATCCCGATCCCTGCTACAGTGGAGGTGCTGTGATCAGCACCACGCTCCGGCCGCCTTTGTTGCTGAGGAGTGTCCTCAGGTACCAATCAATGAGATGCTGGTGAGCCCCAGAGCAGGCACATTGAAGATGAAAAAAATTCGTCTGAGATCGGGAATCGAACTCAGATATTTCGCACTCTCCTCAAACATGAAGAAAAGTGATCGGTTAAGATGTACGAATTCTCGCGGGAAAAAGGTAAGCTGCTACCCAACTCTGGATTTCAATTTATACAGGATGTTCATGTGATGTACTCTATAAGAGTACTCCCCCCCCCTCTCTCTCTCTCTCTCTCTCTCTCTCTCTCTCTCTCTCTCTCTCTATCTCTCTATCTCATATTTTTGGAAGAACTAGAATACATCCATAATAATAATAATAATAATAGCTAAATTAATATACCGGGTGATCCGTTTGAGATGTCAGAAAAGTAAACCTTTATACACAAGAGGTTAATGTACGTATCTCCCAGCAGCTTGTTGTAATATAAGCAGAAAGGATGTAAGTTTCGAATTCAGCCACATGGCGGCGCTAATGTGCATGGTAACAAAAGTGGTGATCACGTCACAACAGCGCAAACAGTCTGTCGTATGGTATGCGAAATTTTCGAGTATTACATGCATTGAAAATTTAGAGTTTCTTGGGAAAAAAATAATAAATTAAACAAAGTAGCCACAAAAGTAGTACAAATAGATACAGACCCTCTATTTTTTCGTATTTAAACAAACCTCCCTCTAACTTCCGGGAGCTTAACTCCCGAAGAACCACAATACTTTTTCAAAAGTTGGCAACACTAAACTGTCATAAAACATCCCAGACAAATTTGCTGCTGGATACTAGTTTTTTTTTTCAAATAGACTTAAACTCAAGTTAGATAATGTTCGAATCTTATTGAAATACCTATTTCATTGAAAATGTATCATTAAACTGAGTAACAAACTAACAGTATCTTAATGTGTGTTCGTTGTATTTCATTCATGTAATTATTATAACTATTTAGTGTGATCATATTCTTTGTGTCATATCATTCTGCAATATTAATTATAATTTTATCTATATAAACTCAGATGTTAATATCTTATGAAAATAACATACACCCTTAATATTAATAATATATAATATCAATTTACAAATGTCATAAAACAATAAATACGACTTGTTCTGGACACCAGAATGGTCTGGACAATTTTGCAGAGCTATGTAAGTGAATTATCTATTCTTATTATATATATATATATATATATATATATATATATATATATATATATATAATTTTCTTTGTTTGATGTACATGTATGTAATTGTATGTTATAAATAAAAAAAACAATAAAGAAAGAAAAACAAAGCGGTGGAACCGATAAATTCAGAGCACTTGACGTCCTGGTTTATTTAAAGGTACCACGACATAAGCGTATACCCTCGAATGTAGGCGGGTGGAGGCGAGCCTACTTCGGGGGGTTCCCCCCTTTATTTATTTTATCGTTGCACATTTAATATTAATTAATAACAAAATTAATTAATTGCTGTGTAAATTATATTGATATAAACGTGTATGTATTCAAAATGCTTAGAATAAATAAAGATTATGTTGTTGTTTTTTTATTACATGCATGTTACTGCCTCCACGCAGCTGAAGACTGTAAACATCCACTCACTCGAGACTTACATCCATTCTGCTTATATTACAACAAGCTGCTCACAGATACGTAGGCTACTTTAACGTTTTGTGTATAAAAGTTTACATTTCTGACATTTCAAACGGATCACCAGGTAGTATTAACATTACACGGAGAACTCGAAATTCATGGGAGTGGTTAGCACATCGTGCTACGACGCCAGGGGTCCAGGGTTCGAATCCCGGCCTGGGCATGGATCTTTGTGAGTGTCCATTCATCAATTTCATCACATCATCACTCATCCTCATCTTCGCAAATTTACCAAAAGTGGCACAAAAAGCGAAGTAAAACAAAACAATTCAATCAATCAATCATCGAATGAGAAGTGATGCACTTTTGATATATAAATTGACACGGATAAATGCGTGATTTTAGTATTCTTGAAGTGATTGTCTGATTTTTCCAAGCGATGGATGTTAATGCATCACACGGAACAGCAACTGATAAAGTACACTTGCAAGTATTTTGATGCACTAAAGTGCATCATTAGCATTTGTGCACTTCAGAGATTTGTCCAGAATTTTCCATCTTACGGGGGCTGAGGGTGTAAGTTTGTATTTAAGGAGGAAAAAGTATAAATTTAGACCAAAAATGACCATAAAGTGGGTTGTTGTGAACAATTTTAGGAGTGTATTGAGGAATTTTGGGAGTATAAAGGAATAGTTTGTGAACAAATCATTTTGGGCTCCGTGTCAGAGTGCGAAATCCTGGAGACAGGGGGCAGGGGGGGGATTTCCTTCCCACCAACAATCTTGTCCTTAAAAATCCCCCACACTAAAAATTTCCGGAGCGGAGAGTTTTTGTTATAAGAACAAAGATAAACATTTATTTTAACTTAAAATATACCTTACTAAAAAATAATCAGAAACAAATACATACTGTCAATAAAAGTAAAGACAAACCTAAGTATGAAATATAATTGATTTATATTAATAAAAAGCATACATTAAACGAAAACTTAAATTAAAACAATCTCAACTAATTTGCAATTTATTGGAATTTTTAACCAATTTGTAAAGGAATTAATTTGCCAGTTTATAAATATCTGATATACATAAAAGTAACAAACGAATATATATCTAATAATATATACGTTTAAATATTTAGTAATTTTCTTTTATATGTAATATAATAAATATGCAGGCATATATCATATAATAATTAATATGCGTATGTGTGTACAATTACTGGCGTGCCGAGAGAGGGATTAAAGGATCTTGTGGTTCCCTTTTGGCCCAGCTTTCTACTCAAAATATAAACCACACCAAAAGATTATGAAAATATATCACAGACTAAAAATAATTCTTACCTCATGACAACAAGATATGTTAGGTTCTACGTTCATGTCAATCCAAAATAATGTCCTGGGTACGCTAGTTCCTCCCACCCTAGTCAGATTATATTGAAATTAATTTAACAATTGATACATACCCTAATTAAAAATAGATACTTACATGATGGGACATAAAATTGTCAGAAGAGGATACAGAAACGTGGATTACTCCTAAAAAAACGAGAGTAAAATTTTACATTTCATCTTTTAACAGTTCAAGAATTGATGAGACGTTTACATTTCAAAGTGAGAAATTGTGATGTAATAGTCAATTTGTATGTGCAAATTATCATTTACATTTACATATGGCAGTGTAAGTTTTTTGTGCCGCTTTTGGCTAATTTGCGAAGATGGGGATGAGTGATGACATGATGAAATTGATGAATGGGACACTCACAAACATCCATGCGCAAGCCGGGATTCGAACCCGGGACCCCTGGCGTCGTAGCGCGATGTGCTAACCACTCCGCCATGAGGGCCGGCACGTCACCATTCAACTCGGTAGGTCAGGATAGATTAAATAAACTCTTAATATTGTCAATTCAAAAATAAATTGGAAACAACTATCACTTTTGATAATATGATTGATTAACGACTTTGCTTCATTGAAAGTAAGAAAAGTTAAATTCTAATTATTCTCATTATGATACAGTGTGTCTACAAAGTTTTAAGACTGGCAACATTGTAACAAGATAAATGCTGCAATGTGCCATTTGGTACATGTATTTCGTAGTGTCACATGTAGTGAAATTGGTGTCTGATTCGGTGCAATATTGAGTGAGTTACAGCTTTGATACTAGTGTAGTGTTTTGTACCCTCGTCATGCACTTGAAAACAGAACAACGATTAAGTTTTGTGTAAAATTCAGTAGAACCCCTTCAGAAACCGTTGAAATGCTGAAAACTGCTTACGGCAATGACACCTTTTGTCAATCCAATGTTTTCACTTGGCATCGTCGATTCCGTGATGGTCAGGCGATAATGTCGAAAAAGTTCGACAAAAACTGAATGAAAACCGGGCTCAGTCACTGATGATGAATACTGTTGATGATTGATTATTGCAGCTGTCTGTAGATCCATTTTGGAGCGCTTGCTAGAGAGATTACGACGAGTGAAACCAGAGCTGTATGAATCTGGTGTTTGGTTCCTGCAGCACGGCGATTATTGTCCAACAGTTTTTGGCACGGAAAGAAGTGATTGTTAAACCATCCGCTTTATTCGCCAGAACTGGCATTGACTGACTACTTTTTATTCCAAAATTCAAATCCCACCTGAGGGGCCAACTTTTTGACACCATTTTGGAAATTGAAGAAGCTTGTACGAGGTATCTAAACACAATCCCAAAGAAGATATCCGCAGGGGCATCCAGCAATTGTACAGCCCTGTCCCTAAGTGTGTACACTTAGGAGGGATGTGCATCGAAAACTAACCAATGCTTATGGCCAGTCTCACATATTTACACTTTCTATTAAGCCAGTCTTAAAACTTTGTACACACACGGTGTATATAAGTCTGGTTCCATAATATTTTTCAAATGTTACTTAGGATAATTTGTATTACATAGTTTATAACGATGATATCTTTTTCAAGCAGAATTGAATAAATATATTTTTTTTACTGAGAACATACTACATACTGTATTATTTATTTTAATTATTATTTCTAAACTTTTTCTTCTTTTACTTGTGGGCTTATATTTTGGTAACACCCTGCTGGTGCTGGAAATTTTTGTTGCCCAAAGTAGTACGTTTTTAATGACGTTCTTCAAAAAAAAGGTAAAGGTAAAGTGTTCCCCTGTGCATAGCACCACGCCATGAAGGCGTATAGGGGGTGTGGGGGTAACGCCCCACCCTTTCTTGATCCGGTCGTGAGTGGGGGTGATGTGATCAGCATCACGCCCCTGACCGCCTTTACCCCCCAGGGTTTCCCCCAGGTACCCATGTTATTCGACGCTGGGTGGGCGCCGGGGCCGCTTTCACCGTTAGAAAAGTTCCCGGATTTGAACCGGCCGGGGATCGAACCCGGGACCTTGAGCATGGTAGTCAGACGCGTTACCGACTGAGCCACCGCGGCCACCATAATGATGTTCTTCAGACACTAAAATTCATTAATTGATTTTGTTTATTTTACTTCGTATTTCTGCCACTTTTGTCTAATCGTGAAGATGAGGATGAGTGATGATATGATGAAATTGATAAAGGGGACTGACATTCACAAAGATCATCCATGCCGGGATCATGCCGAGTCTCCTGCCACGCGCGTCAGCAGCAAAAATAAGCGTCAAATTTGCTCCTGCCGCGTAATTCGTCTGCTAAGAGGATGTTACAAATCTTAAGATCAAATGAAGACGAGAGAAATGCAAGTTTATGATTAGTGGGAATGAATGTACAGGGAATTTAGAACCTTTTTTTTAGAAAGCATTTAGTGATATTATTTTAATGCTAACAGAACCTAACCTGGACCTAATCTTGAAACATTTTTGTGTAAGTAATCGCTAAAACTTCACAGTATGTGTTACAGACGTAATTGCATACATAGCATGATGAAATCACGATAAAACAAAGACGAGTCTGCTGCCACGCGCATGTCTCTTTTGGGTTACAGCAGAAAAAGAACGTGACAGCAGACACTAACTTTAAAAATTGAATAAGGAAGTTTTAACACATATTTAACTTCCTTATCAGGGGTCTATCCTCAATTTATTTTAGTTAAGGAGCTTATTCCAGTGTTGTATTACGGCAAAATAAGTTATGTGCTGATGTGTATATACGAAAAGCTAAATGTCTACAGTGCACGTAGTTTGAACTTTTATCATAGATGACTCTGCTCTCTGCTTTCTAGTAGCGCTATCTTACGTGAGATCTCGGAACTACTTGCAGACTATGTCAATACGTATGTACATTGACATCGCGAAAGGCATGCTGTTGGACACAGGGCAGTGATGCCAACCGTAGGGACATGTCCCTACGCATAGGGACTTTTCACTATATTTTGCCCGCGTAGGGACAGATTTTGCCAAATGAGGGAAACCGTAGGGACTTTTTTTCAATGTTCGAAAATAACATTTTATTGTGCAAAGGTGCTCCATCAGAATTTTGGAACATGTTATAGTTACCAAGAACTTTGAAGGCAAGTTCTTTTTTGAAAACATTTCCACTCTCGCGAAAATAGTGCTAACATTACCACATTCTAACACAGACACGGAGAGAATATCTTCAATGTTAAGTGATACAAAAACAAAAAATAATATTAAAATGGGACCAGAATTGTTAAATTCTTTGCTAGTGATAAATTCTTAGTCACATGAAGAAGACTGCAGGAAATACAGCATCACCAACCAACATCTATCTCTTCACAGCAGCAGCATGTATGACTTCAAATAACATAATCAACAGTAAACGACTCAACGTTATTCATAAATTGTGGAAACATCGAGCAGAAAGATTTGGTAAGTAAATGTGTATATTTTATTTTCTGTTTTGCATGCACATGAGGTGTTTCTTTTTTCAGTCGCTTTACTTGGCGTAGGGACATTTGATCAGTTGTAGGGACATTTTGACTATGTCTGTAGGAACATTGCCGAAAAGTGGTTGGCAACACTGACTTGGTTTTCCTATAAAACTGTCCCGGGCAGAAATATCTGGAGTGAGCGAACTAAAGAAAGTGTCTACGCAAGTAGTGACTCGAGAGGGCTCGATCAATGAACAAGTGCCAGGGAAAAGGAATGTGTGGAGGGGAAACGACTGCAGTTACTAGCCTTTACAGCAGCGTGTACTGCTTTGCTCTGTCCACTCTATTTCTCCCCTACCATTATGGGCGAGATAGAGTAAATTTGATGCAAACCGAAGCTGTGAATTTAATATGAAAATGTGAAAATATAACTACACTCTAACGCATTTTATACTTTGTTCTGTTCGAATACTATAACCCCGTTCGGCGGGCCAGACAACTTCAAGTCGGCTTGAAGATCTTGCGTCAGGCCATTCAGCCATGTTGCAGCCGGAGGAAGTAAGGAAAAGTTGACTCGTTTCGTCTGCACAAGATCTTGCAAGATGGCGGCGTCCATGGAGATATATGCGATTTGGGATAATGTTATTACGAGGATGGCTATAGCATAGGCGTGCACACGGGGGGCAAGGGGGGCAATTACCCCCTAATCATGGACGTCGCAATTTTTTCCCATGGAAGGACAAGCACAGTATTTTTCCATGGGTATATTACCCCGATAATAGTGTTGCCCCTCAAAAACACCACTTGAAATTATCGCTTAAATGTAAATTACTATGACTGAAATCAAATTATGCGCGTGAAATATATACTTTTAGGTTGACATTCGATTTCTAAGGGAGAGGAAATTTAGTGTGGAGGAATCTTATCGACGTCATTAAAATATATTATCCTCCTAAAAAGAATAAAGAATTTACAAGCGAATTAAAGTTCAAAGCAACTACGGGGGAATAGGGTGCAGTGGCGCAACTACAGGGGGCAATAGGCATTTTCCTTTCCCCAACCTTGGACGGAAATCAATTCTAGGAGGGCAAGGGGTAAACATTGAGGTAAGAGAAAGCAAAACTAGTTGAATGTAAAAGTAGCACGGCAAAAGGATACTCAAGATGGAATTAGTTTCACGTCTTTCATGCATTATATCCTCCAGACGGCCAAGAGCACCTGCAGAGGGCACAAAGGGGCAATTGCCATCCTCGATATCAAACTTTATACAAATAAAAATACATTTCGTAAAATTTTCTTGTTTTCTTTCATTTCATGCTTTGATTTGATTTATTTTACTTCGCTTCTTATTATTTATTAATCCGTTATGGTGCCTCTATGTTGCTGCATTATGACCCATCAATGCAATGTAACTAAAATCAGTGAGATAAAATTAGATTTTTCTTTCCCCACTGAACTTTTATGAAGGCTCTTGCCCCAACCCCTAATCAGAGGGTCTGCGCACGCCCATGGGCTATAGTTATACTTGGCGATGTCTGACAACCTTCTTTGTACTCAAGATAAATAAATGATACTTTGAAAATGTTGAAATATTGGTTTGAAGTGAGAGATGTTCATTGTTTTATATGAAGACCACGTTCACTGAATATCTCGTCTGCTTCAAAGAACGAAGAGCGTGACTTCGACACAAGATTTGAACAATACAATCTACTTTAATGAATGCTAAGTATATATCCATAATGATACCTGACGTGGTAACATTTTTTTATTCAGAACAAATATTTTGATTGAACTCGGAATATTATGAAGCTGAATATGAAAATGAACTCAAAATTGATTTTAATTACTTAAATACAATTAATCGTATGACCAAAGATGATATACCATATTTACCCCCTTTCCGAGAAGAGTAGCTACTTTTTTCATTCTTTCCTAAATATATATATTCTCCGTAATTTTCCTCTTTGCAGCTTGTATGTTAGTTGTTGCATTGACTAGTTTCATCCACAGACCGTGCGTGACTTTTTTGTCGTCCGGCGATTCAAGATTCATCTTGCAGTTGTCTGGCTCGCAGAATAAGGCTACTAGAGTGTGCGTCAAATCTCCTGCATATGGCGATAGCGAATAGCAGCACACTGCAGCGGTGCCATGTCGAAATCTCTCACGGAAAAGAGACAGCGTGTTTGAGCGAAACGCCTTGTCACGGAGAGCACGGAACTAGGCAACGCCGCACGTCTGTGATTCGCTGCTGCTGTTCAGCCGTTCAAGGCCATATGCAGGAGATTTGACGCGCACTCTAACTGAACATTCTTCTGCTTTCTTGTAACTTGGAAATGAACCATACCATTTCCAATGTGGGTCGACGAATTGATTCAAATCCCCCCCCCCCCCGACGTCCGTAACTATAGTTTAACTGCCGACCTCCACGGCAGAGTGGTTAGCACAGCGCGCTACGACGCTCGATGTTGCGGACTCGAATCCCGGCCTTGGCACGAGTGTTCTTTGTGAGTGCCCCTTCATCAATTTCATCATATCATCACTCATCCTCATCTTCGCGATTATCCAAAAGTGGCAGAAAAGCTAAGTAAAAATAAACAAAATCAATCAATTATAGTTTAACTAAGTTCAAAGAGACCCAAACTATCATTATGAGGCCCTAAGGGCCAGTACGCCTCTGCTGCGCTACAAAAACTATGATCTCACCTGTGCAGATGGCTACGAAAGTTATTAAGCAGGTCGTCATTGCGAGTGGAAACTCCTGTCTTCGAAGACTTGACAGACAATTCTGCCAGGTAGCTGCTTGCCCTTTGTTTGAGGGGTGTTGTTATGGCTCCCTGATAATGGAAACCTGATAAGTAGCTTTCCATCTGCCACACTCAAACAGGAAAACTGAATCCACGCCTGGAAGAAGTGGCCACATTATGTGAATGTATTGATCCAGTCTTATCTAAAGTTAATGAAGAATTTGAGTAAACTTTCGATTACACGAAAATAATAATTTCAGGGATACTAGATTTTGAAAGAACACTAAGCAGTACAATGGGATCAGAGCCGGGTTTAGACAAAAGCATTTCCTTTAACATTTTTGCTAGCATAAATGCTACGTAAATACTTCCAAAAATCTTATAACAGAGAGTACTTTACATGGAAGCATTTTATTGAACATTTCGGTTAGCTGTTTCAATTACAATGTACAGAGTGATCACAAAGTCCCATTACCCCCTATCGCGTGTCCACATCGTCATAGATGGTCGCATTGTATTAATGTGAGATCATGGCAGAGGACAACTCGGAGGTAGTGTGACTATTCTGCTACCTCTATTTGGTGCAAGGTGCATGAATCTTAATCTTAAACCTCAGCTAGAATATCTATAGGGTAGGGTTCTTTGTAGACAACGAAACCAGACAGGATGCCTTCCGATGGAGACGTTTAAACGAATATTTTATATAAACAAGGATACATGGAAATCGAATGTTTACATGATGAGCTACTTTTCTCTATAATTCTCATCTACAGTCAAGTTTTATCTCAATATGTTTTTTTTATTATTTCTTTTCTTCAATTTGTATATTCTTCTATCTGGACTTCCTTCTTAATGAACAGTCTGGATCTGGACTTCCTTCTTAATGAACAGTCTGGATCTGGACTTCCTTCTTAATGGACAGATCTGGATCTGGACTTCCTTCTTAATGTACAGGTCTGGATTTCCTACGTGAGCTTCCTTCTTAATGGACGGTCTATGAATTCATATATCCTTTTTCCAACTTTTCCCCTTAAGCTTTGGGAAATATACTAATCTCCTCCCTTGCGGCTGCGATTGGAACGCGCCAACACTAACTGGGTACAACAGAGTGTATACTTGGTGCCAAACGACTGACACGCGCATCCAAGTAGGTGCTACGGTTGAAACGCGCAACCAAAAGTTTTGTGGGGCGTCGATTGGAACGCGCCGCCACAGATGTAAACAAAATTTCAGCTATGGGAATGATAAATCAATCAGAGAGATGCAATATCTGTTCAAAGACACAAATTTGTATCAGTGCTTTGACTTCTTTAGTTTTCTGATCAATTTACATATGATCACTAGTTTGATTTATCGAGTATGTACATTAATTTATTTCTTTTATATTTATTCTTTATCTTCTTATAGTAGATTCTATTGTTTTTCATCTTTCCAATTTGCTTTGTTCTTATTTATAAAGTTATTCACATATGTTATGCCAATTCTCTATTCCTCTTTGGGAAACTATTTACATTATTTGGTCCTATTGGGTACGTAACAATTCGTTATGATTTAGTCCAGAGTGTCTGTGTGTACACCATCCTTTTCATAACAGAGTATGATTCTCCGCCATGTACGATGGCGATCATCATGATCATCATCATCAGCCATGATTTAGATGTAGATCCTGAAACAATAAGAAACAACAATTCATTAACATCTATGTAATACATAGGGGGTAATGGGACTTTGTGCTCACTAACATCTATGTAATACATAGGGGGTAATGGGACTTTGTGATCACTCTGTACAATACATACAGCACGAAAGGCACGTCAAGTTACACCCTCTATGCTGTATGCACGGTGTTTACAATTGACAAAGCTAAAATATTCTTCCATACGTGTACAGTAAACGTTGTAAAGTATGTATTTAATCAGTGCCATTTTTCTCTACCTAAAACCATTTAATAGGAAGCGCACCACAGCATCTGGGCAGACGGAAGGTAGGCTATGTATTATGTAAAACGAATGTATATGAAAGGAAGGGTAAGAAAGCAAAGGAACATTTTCAGAAAAGTCAAGCAGTCCAAAAAAATCGAATTGCTAATTACATGAAAGTGACTACATGATTTCGTATTTATTGCGTTATTTTCTTTTTCAAACTGCAGAACTTTAGGTTGCATAGTAGCGATTTATTTATTTTACCCAACGCACAACAACTATAGGCCCGTCGCTCTTATTTCAACTCCCGCAAAACTTTTCGAACAAATCTTTTGTAAATACATTTCCAGGCACCTTCATCCGATACTGACCCCTCACCAGCATGGATTCATACCTAAACGGTCCATTGTAACAAATTTATTGGAAATCTCCGACTTTATAACCTTGATGCTGGACAAGAAAGGGCAAGTTGATGTAATTTATACTGATTTTTTCAAAAACGTTCGATCTTGTTGACCATGATAGACTTCTTCAAAAGCTTCACCATCTTAACTTCTCAGCCCGTGTTTTAAAACTTATCTCCTCCTACCTGAAAGACCGAAAACTCCTGTACGCGGATGACCTGAAAATATTTAAGTCTATAACGAACGATAATGATACCTTGGAACTGCAAAAAGACATTGAAAATCTTGTAGAATGGTGCGCTCAAAACAAAGTAAAACTCAATTTTAACAAATGCAAAATTATGACTTTCACTCGAAAGAAACAACCCTACACGCACACTTACACAATCAGTGGCCACACGTTAGACAGAGTTTCAAGTTATAAAGATCTTGGTGTTCAGTTTGAAGAAAATAACAGTTTCCGAAAACACATCGACCGCATTGTAGCAGAAGGGTACCGAAACCTTGGGTTTACGATGAGAATTGGAAATGACTTTAAGAAGTCAGAAACATTCCAAATGCTATACAATACCTACGTAAGGTCGAAATTGGAATACGCGTCTATCGTCTGGTCCCCACAAAACCTAAATGAAACCAGCAGAATAGAGAATGTACAAAGCAAGTTCCTTCGATTCCTAAGACTGAAAAAGGACGGCGTTTACCCCAAATATACTCCTTATCATACCCTAAAAAAAATACTTCAATGTACAATCCCTAGGCGATAGACAAACATACATCAGTTACTATTCTTGCATAAACTTTTAAACAACTCATTAGACTCCTCTCAACTGCTCTCAGAAATCCTTTTATATGTACCATATAATAAAGTAAGATCACGGAAAGAGCTGTTTCAAGTACCAAGAGCTAAAACAACGTCAGCCAATGCGGCACCCACTCGGAGAATGTGTATTATATAACGAAATTGCAAAGTCATATGATAAGATAGACATCTTCCAAATTCTTCGAAGGTTCAAAAGGGAAACTGAAACTTACTTCCAACACCAGACTTATCTTTGTTTAGTAGTTCAGTCTCTTTATGTACAGGCGAAAGAGTCCATCCTATTTTTTCTTTTTGTGTTATTTACTAATTACTATCATTACATCTATATATCATCGTTTATATGTATGGTGAAGCTCATATGTTTTTCCTTGGTTATTTTCTTGGTTATCATGTGTAAATTCTAACCTCACCTGTCAGGTTACTACTTTATACTTCTCTTTCATATCTAATCTTATATTAATTTTTGTATTACTGTAACACATATCATCATAGTATTGTACCTTATGAATTCTGCTGATTGCATATTTTGTGTACCAAACAGTGTTATAATACAAGACACTGTAAGTGGGCATTTGCCTGTACTGTCATGTCTTTAAATAAATAAATAAATAAATAAACATGGAGCGACATAAAATAAGTACACATGCAACATGTTACACTAAATTGAGTACGTATTCAAAATTTATTTAATACGATGGTAAATCAAAAAGTAAAGGCAATTTTCACATAACATCTTTATTTCCACACAAGAAGAAGAACTAAAGTGTAAATCACCAAGCCTGAGACCTTCTGTAAACAAACCGTCTCACGATTCGATGTATCACTGAACACTGAGACCTTCCCGCACGCATAGAACTCGTTATGTTGAAAGTGGCACTACTTCCTTGCTGTTCAAATGATTATTTTTAGAAAATAACCAATGTTATAAAATATCATTATGTACACAAATCTCGAAGCTCATTGAAAGTTACAATGAATATTCCTACAAAATGTTCACACTTATCTTGCCTTGCCATGTCACCAAGTTATTTTACGAAGTGCACTATATTTGGCGGAACAAAAATCGTTATTGGAATGCTTGTCAAAGTTTCCAACCGCAATAAATTTACTAACTTTCTTTGTCTTGTTTTGATCATCATCATCAATATATATATATATATATATATATATATATATATATATATATATATATATATATATATATATATATATATTGAGCATTGCATATGGCTGTTTATGCCCATTATATATTTTATTTACATAAGATACAATTTACGTAAAATCTACAAACAAATTTCAAATACACTCCTATCTATATCAAACCTTACAAATATACCGGGTGTCCGAGAAGTCTTTGTATGATAACAAAAATTAACTGTACCCGCTATATGCAACATAAACATGAAAAAATGGTACCAAAATGTTCGGAATCTATTCAAGTTCTTTTGTTTCAGGTTTCTGTAACGTTTCAGTAGT